>NW_028327551.1:948396-1264528 GCF_031878675.1 Megascapheus bottae | reverse complement strand
GTACAGTCTAATTTTAGCAAACTCTTCCCTGCCTTTTGATTTTGATAAGAGTTGTCTTTCCTCGTAGTGATACAATCATAGAACACTCACTTGAAAAATACTGATATTACAACCGTAACTGTAGCCCCTGTTGACATCACCCTAAGAACAAAATACAATCTAAAAACCGCTAATACTGGAACTTGAGCTCAGGGTCTGGCACTCTGGCTTTCGCATTTCTCTCAAGGCTGGCACTCCAGCACTGCAGACAGCTCTACTTGCAGATATTTCCTCTTGAATGGAGCTAAGAATCACCCAGGCCGGATTGGAAGCTCAAGCCTCCAATTTTAGACCCCAGAGGAGCTAGGACTCTATCCATTAGCTACTGCATCTGGCTTTCATTGATATTTTCAGGGTAGCTTGGCAGAATAGAAGATGCCTGCCTCTAGAGCTGGAATCTTATTCTAGATTGGTCATTTTCAACAAACATCAGTCTCTAGCTTATTCATGTGTCACAGAATTCTTGGCTGTTACTCTCATTAGTATCAGATGAAATACAATGAATTTAGAGAGTGAAGAATGATAAAATACATGTTATAGTAAAAATCTTGCAAATTTGCATAACTTGTTCATGGTTTCCACGAAATCACCTAAAACTTATGATATGGGAGAGGAACCACTTGGGTCCAAGCTATCTTCCATAGAAAGTTGTATAATATTTTAAAGACTTAAAAAAGGTTCAAATAAGACCACTCTTTAGGGGGTTTTGCTTCAAATTGCATCAGTGTATTTCTGAAGCTGTGATCCAAGAATTGTGTGAGAATTCTGTCTTTATGGCCTTAAGGGATCAATTACTTCTGTTGATGATTGAGTGAATAAACACCAAACACCGATTCAACGAGATCAGTTCTTGTTTGTTACAAATGATTAGGTCTCCAACGAGGACAAATTAGCTGTCGATGTCAAATGGCTTCCATGGCCCGTATTGTTTTCTTTTCCATGGTGAAAAAACAGTTCAGCAGCTATACGTTATATTGATGATATGTTCTACCTCAATATTTTGAGGTAAGACTCTGGTCAAAAACCGAAAGAGATATCAGTGGGGAAAACGAGCTGAGTGTGAGGGGGTGGGTTAACCACCCATTGAGACAGAGGGAGACAGAGAGAGGGAGAAAGAGGGAGAGAGAGTGAGGGCTGGGAGTTGGGCATCATGACAGAGTGCTAGCCTAGCATTTACAAAGATCCAGGATCGATTCCTGGCTACCACATACATAGAAATCACAGAAAGCCAAAGGTTGTGCTGAGGAGCAAGTGGTAGAGCTGTGGTCTTGAGGACAGAACCCAAGGACTGTGCTCAGGCCCCGAGCTCAAGACCAGGATGGGCAAAAAAATGATCCAATAAAATAAATGAATATACCTGTATTTATAGAAAGAGACAGATGTGTTTGTAGGTGTGTGTGTGCATGTGTATGTGTGTGTTTGTGTATCAGAGAGTTCAATAGGCCTTGCATATACCTAGAGTAGCCGGGTAATCCGATTTCTTACAGTTGCATCCAGTGCTTAAGTTTTGTGCACTAATGACAGTTTAAAAAGTCATCCAACTGGGAACTGGAAAACAAATTACCTTAATTTAGACTACATCTCAGGGACTGTTCTTTGTAAATGTCAGTTCAACCTTGCTAGAAAAGAACTGTAGACATTACAGTTCCCTGCAGCCAAGTATCAAAGAGAAATATCAAGCTTAAGCAGCACGGGGAGAAAGAGTCAGAGGAGGAATCTGAGAAATTGACCATTTCTATGGTTTGTAGCCAGGAATTTTAAGATACGATTTTGAAATCTCCTCCCCCCCGGAAGTAACCTAATTACAAAATCCATATCAATATCACCCAGAGCTTAAAAATTTGATTCAGAATCACTATCTTCTCAGCCTTACTAATGTTTCTTGCAGATTTACTTCGCTCCAGACAAAACTTTAGAAATTCCTGTACAGTCTAATTTTAGCAAACTCTTCCCTGCCTTTTGATTTTGATAAGAGTTGTCTTTCCTCGTAGTGATACAATCATAGAACACTCACTTGAAAAATACTGATATTACAACCGTAACTGTAGCCCCTGTTGACATCACCCTAAGAACAAAATACAATCTAAAAAACGCTAATACTGGAACTTGAGCTCAGGGTCTGGCACTCTGGCTTTCGCATTTCTCTCAAGGCTGGCACTCCAGCACTGCAGTCAGCTCTACTTGCAGATATTTCCTCTTGAATGGAGCTAAGAATCACCCAGGCCGGATTGGAAGCTCAAGCCTCCAATTTTAGACCCCAGAGGAGCTAGGACTCTATCCATTAGCTACTGCATCTGGCTTTCATTGATATTTTCAGGGTAGCTTGGCAGAATAGAAGATGCCTGCCTCTAGAACTGGAATCTTATTCTAGATTGGTCATTTTCAACAAACATCAGTCTCTAGCTTATTCATGTGTCACAGAATTCTTGGCTGTTACTCTCATTAGTATCAGATGAAATACAATGAATTTAGAGAGTGAAGAATGATAAAGTACATGTTACTGTAAAAATCTTGCAAATTTGCATAACTTGTTCATGGTTTCCTCGAAATGACCTAAAACTTATGATATGGGAGAGGAACCACTTGGGTCCAAGCTATCTTCCATAGAAAGTTGTATAATATTTTAAAGACTTAAAAAAGGTTCAAATAAGACCACTCTTTAGGGGGTTTTGCTTCAAATTGCATCAGTGTATTTCTGAAGCTGTGATCCAAGAATTGTGTGAGAATTCTGTCTTTATGGCCTTAAGGGATCAATTACTTCTGTTGATGATTGAGTGAATAAACACCAAACACCGATTCAACGAGATCAGTTCTTGTTTGTTACAAATGATTAGGTCTCCAACGAGGACAAATTAGCTGTCGATGTCAAATGGCTTCCATGGCCCGTATTGTTTTCTTTTCCATGGTGAAAAAACAGTTCAGCAGCTATACGTTATATTGATGATATGTTCTACCTCAATATTTTGAGGTAAGACTCTGGTCAAAAACCGAAAGAGATATCAGTGGGGAAAACGAGCTGAGTGTGAGGGGGTGGTTAACCCACCCCCTCACACTCAGCTCGTTTTCCCCATTGAGACAGAGGGAGACAGAGAGAGGGAGAAAGAGGGAGAGAGAGTGAGGGCTGGGAGTTGGGCATCATGACAGAGTGCTAGCCTAGCATTTACAAAGATCCAGGATCGATTCCTGGCTACCACATACATAGAAATCACAGAAAGCCAAAGGTTTTGCTGAGGAGCAAGTGGTAGAGCTCTAGTCTTGAGGACAGAACCCAAGGACTGTGCTCAGGCCCCGAGCTCGAGACCAGGACGGGCAAAAAAATGATCCCATAAAATAAATGAATATACCTGTATTTATAGAAAGAGACAGATGTGTTTGTAGGTGTGTGTGTGCATGTGTATGTGTGTGTTTGTGTATCAGAGAGTTCAATAGGCCTTGGATATACCTAGAGTAGCCGGGTAATCCGATTTCTTACAGTTGCATCCAGTGCTTAAGTTTTGTGAACTAATGACAGTTTAAAAAGTCATCCAACTGGGAAATGGAAAACAAATTACCTTAATTTAGACTACATCTCAGGGACTGTTCTTTGTAAATGTCAGTTCAACCTTGCTAGAAAAGAGCTGTAGACACTACAGTTCCCTGCAGCCAAGTATCAAAGAGAAATATCAAGCTTAAGCAGCACGTGGAGAAAGAGTCAGAGGAGGAATCTGAGAAATTGACCATTTCTATGGTTTGTAGCCAGGAATTTTAAGATACGATTTTGAAATCTCCTCCCCCCCGGAAGTAACCTAATTACAAAATCCATATCAATATCACCCAGAGCTTAAAAATTTGATTCAGAATCACTATTTTCTCAGCCTTACTAATGTTTCTTGCAGATTTACTTCGCTCCAGACAAAATTTTAGAAATTCCTGTACAGTCTAATTTTAGCAAACTCTTCCCTGCCTTTTGATTTTGATAAGAGTTGTCTTTCCTCGTAGTGATACAATCATACAACACTCACTTGAAAAATACTGATATTACAACCGTAACTGTAGCCCCTGTTGACATCACCCTAAGAACAAAATACAATCTAAAAAACGCTAATACTGGAACTTGAGCTCAGGGTCTGGCACTCTGGCTTTCGCATTTCTCTCAAGGCTGGCACTCCAGCACTGCAGACAGCTCTACTTGCAGATATTTCCTCTTGAATGGAGCTAAGAATCACCCAGGCCGGATTGGAAGCTCAAGCCTCCAATTTTAGACCCCAGAGGAGCTAGGACTCTATCCATTAGCTACTGCATCTGGCTTTCATTGATATTTTCAGGGTAGCTTGGCAGAATAGAAGATGCCTGCCTCTAGAGCTGGAATCTTATTCTAGATTGGTCATTTTCTACAAACATCAGTCTCTAGCTTATTTATGTGTCACAGAATTCTTGGCTGTTACTCTCATTAGTATCAGATGAAATACAATGAATTTAGAGAGTGAAGAATGATAAAGTACATGTTACAGTAAAAATCTTGCAAATTTGCATAACTTGTTCATGGTTTCCACGAAATCACCTAAAACTTATGATATGGGAGAGGAACCACTTGGGTCCAAGCTATCTTCCATAGAAAGTTGTATAATATTTTAAAGACTTAAAAAAGGTTCAAATAAGACCACTCTTTTGGGGGTTTTGCTTCAAATTGCATCAGTGTATTTCTTAAGCTGTGATCCAAGAATTGTGTGAGAATTCTGTCTTTATGGCCTTAAGGGATCAATTACTTCTGTTGATGATTGAGTGAATAAACACCAAACACCGATTCAACGAGATCAGTTCTTGTTTGTTACAAATGATTAGGTCTCCAACGAGGACAAATTAGCTGTCGATGTCAAATGGCTTCCATGGCCCGTATTGTTTTCTTTTCCATGGTGAAAAAACAGTTCAGCAGCTATACGTTATATTGATGATATGTTCTACCTCAATATTTTGAGGTAAGACTCTGGTCAAAAACCGAAAGAGATATCAGTGGGGAAAACGAGCTGAGTGTGAGGGGGTGGTTAACCCACCCCCTCACACTCAGCTCGTTTTCCCCATTGAGACAGAGGGAGACAGAGAGAGGGAGAAAGAGGGAGAGAGAGTGAGGGCTGGGAGTTGGGCATCATGACAGAGTGCTAGCCTAGCATTTACAAAGATCCAGGATCGATTCCTGGCTACCACATACATAGAAATCACAGAAAGCCAAAGGTTGTGCTGAGGAGCAAGTGGTAGAGCTCTAGTCTTGAGGACAGAACCCAAGGACTGTGCTCAGGCCCCGAGCTCGATACCAGGACGGGCAAAAAAATGATCCCATAAAATAAATGAATATACCTGTATTTATAGAAAGAGACAGATGTGTTCGTAGGTGTGTGTGTGCATGTGTATGTGTGTGTTTGTGTATCAGAGAGTTCAATAGGCCTTGCACATACCTAGAGTAGCCTGGTAATCCGATTTCTTACAGTTGCATCCAGTGCGTAAGTTTGGTGAACTAATGACAGTTTAAAAAGTCATCCAACTGGGAACTGGAAAACAAATTACCTTAATTTAGACTACATCTCAGGGACTGTTCTTTGTAAATGTCAGTTCAACCTTACTAGAAAAGAGCTGTAGACACTACAGTTCCCTGCAGCCAAGTATCAAGGGAAATATCAAGCTTAAGCAGCACGGGGAGAAAGAGTCAGAGGAGGAATCTGAGAAATTGACCATTTCTATGGTTTGTAGCCAGGAATTTTAAGATACGATTTTGAAATCTCCTCCCCCCCGGAAGTAACCTAATTACAAAATCCATATCAATATCACCCAGAGCTTAAAAATTTGATTCAGAATCACTATTTTCTCAGCCTTACTAATGTTTCTTGCAGATTTACTTCGCTCCAGACAAAACTTTAGAAATTCCTGTACAGTCTAATTTTAGCAAACTCTTCCCTGCCTTTTGATTTTGATAAGAGTTGTCTTTCCTCGTAGTGATACAATCATAGAACACTCACTTGAAAAATACTGATATTACAACCGTAACTGTAGCCCCTGTTGACATCACCCTAAGAACAAAATACAATCTAAAAAACGCTAATACTGGAACTTGAGCTCAGGGTCTGGCACTCTGGCTTTCGCATTTCTCTCAAGGCTGGCACTCCAGCACTGCAGTCAGCTCTACTTGCAGATATTTCCTCTTGAATGGAGCTAAGAATCACCCAGGCCGGATTGGAAGCTCAAGCCTCCAATTTTAGACCCCAGAGGAGCTAGGACTCTATCCATTAGCTACTGCATCTGGCTTTCATTGATATTTTCAGGGTAGCTTGGCAGAATAGAAGATGCCTGCCTCTAGAACTGGAATCTTATTCTAGATTGGTCATTTTCTACAAACATCAGTCTCTAGCTTATTCATGTGTCACAGAATTCTTGGCTGTTACTCTCATTAGTATCAGATGAAATACAATGAATTTAGAGAGTGAAGAATGATAAAGTACATGTTACTGTAAAAATCTTGCAAATTTGCATAACTTGTTCATGGTTTCCTCGAAATCACCTAAAACTTATGATATGGGAGAGGAACCACTTGGGTCCATGCTATCTTCCATAGAAAGTTGTATAATATTTTAAAGACATAAAAAAGGTTCAAATAAGACCACTCTTTAGGGGGTTTTCCTTCAAATTGCATCAGTGTATTTCTGAAGCTGTGATCCAAGAATTGTGTGAGAATTCTGTCTTTATGGCCTTAAGGGATCAATTACTTCTGTTGATGATTGAGTGAATAAACACCAAACACCGATTCAACGAGATCAGTTCTTGTTTGTTACAAATGATTAGGTCTCCAACGAGGACAAATTAGCTGTCGATGTCAAATGGCTTCCATGGCCCGTATTGTTTTCTTTTCCATGGTGAAAAAACAGTTCAGCAGCTATACGTTATATTGATGATATGTTCTACCTCAATATTTTGAGGTAAGACTCTGGTCAAAAACCGAAAGAGATATCAGTGGGGAAAACGAGCTGAGTGTGAGGGGGTGGTTAACCCACCCCCTCACACTCAGCTCGTTTTCCCCATTGAGACAGAGGGAGACAGAGAGAGGGAGAAAGAGGGAGAGAGAGTGAGGGCTGGGAGTTGGGCATCATGACAGAGTGCTAGCCTAGCATTTACAAAGATCCAGGATCGATTCCTGGCTACCACATACATAGAAATCACAGAAAGCCAAAGGTTGTGCTGAGGAGCAAGTGGTAGAGCTGTGGTCTTGAGGACAGAACCCAAGGACTGTGCTCAGGCCCCGAGCTCAAGACCAGGACGGGCAAAAAAATGATCCCATAAAATAAATGAATATACCTGTATTTATAGAAAGAGACAGATGTGTTTGTAGGTGTGTGTGTGCATGTGTATGTGTGTGTTTGTGTATCAGAGAGTTCAATAGGCCTTGCATATACCTAGAGTAGCCGGGTAATTCGATTTCTTACAGTTGCATCCAGTGCTTAAGTTTTGTGCACTAATGACAGTTTAAAAAGTCATCCAACTGGGAACTGGAAAACAAATTACCTTAATTTAGACTACATCTCAGGGACTGTTCTTTGTAAATGTCAGTTCAACCTTGCTAGAAAAGAACTGTAGACATTACAGTTCCCTGCAGCCAAGTATCAAAGAGAAATATCAAGCTTAAGCAGCACGGGGAGAAAGAGTCAGAGGAGGAATCTGAGAAATTGACCATTTCTATGGTTTGTAGCCAGGAATTTTAAGATACGATTTTGAAATCTCCTCCCCCCCGGAAGTAACCTAATTACAAAATCCATATCAATATCACCCAGAGCTTAAAAATTTGATTCAGAATCACTATCTTCTCAGCCTTACTAATGTTTCTTGCAGATTTACTTCGCTCCAGACAAAACTTTAGAAATTCCTGTACAGTCTAATTTTAGCAAACTCTTCCCTGCCTTTTGATTTTGATAAGAGTTGTCTTTCCTCGTAGTGATACAATCATAGAACACTCACTTGAAAAATACTGATATTACAACCGTAACTGTAGCCCCTGTTGACATCACCCTAAGAACAAAATACAATCTAAAAAACGCTAATACTGGAACTTGAGCTCAGGGTCTGGCACTCTGGCTTTCGCATTTCTCTCAAGGCTGGCACTCCAGCACTGCAGTCAGCTCTACTTGCAGATATTTCCTCTTGAATGGAGCTAAGAATCACCCAGGCCGGATTGGAAGCTCAAGCCTCCAATTTTAGACCCCAGAGGAGCTAGGACTCTATCCATTAGCTACTGCATCTGGCTTTCATTGATATTTTCAGGGTAGCTTGGCAGAATAGAAGATGCCTGCCTCTAGAACTGGAATCTTATTCTAGATTGGTCATTTTCAACAAACATCAGTCTCTAGCTTATTCATGTGTCACAGAATTCTTGGCTGTTACTCTCATTAGTATCAGATGAAATACAATGAATTTAGAGAGTGAAGAATGATAAAGTACATGTTACTGTAAAAATCTTGCAAATTTGCATAACTTGTTCATGGTTTCCTCGAAATCACCTAAAACTTATGATATGGGAGAGGAACCACTTGGGTCCATGCTATCTTCCATAGAAAGTTGTATAATATTTTAAAGACTTAAAAAAGGTTCAAATAAGACCACTCTTTAGGGGGTTTTGCTTCAAATTGCATCAGTGTATTTCTGAAGCTGTGATCCAAGAATTGTGTGAGAATTCTGTCTTTATGGCCTTAAGGGATCAATTACTTCTGTTGATGATTGAGTGAATAAACACCAAACACCGATTCAACGAGATCAGTTCTTGTTTGTTACAAATGATTAGGTCTCCAACGAGGACAAATTAGCTGTCGATGTCAAATGGCTTCCATGGCCCGTATTGTTTTCTTTTCCATGGTGAAAAAACAGTTCAGCAGCTATACGTTATATTGGTGATATGTTCTACCTCAATATTTTGAGGTAAGACTCTGGTCAAAAACCGAAGGAGATATCAGTGGGGAAAACGAGCTGAGTGTGAGGGGGTTAACCACCCCCTCACACTCAGCTCGTTTTCCCCATTGAGACAGAGGGAGACAGAGTGAGGGAGAAAGAGGGAGAGAAAGTGAGGGCTGGGAGTTGGGCATCATGACAGAGTGCTAGCCTAGCATTTACAAAGATCCAGGATCGATTCCTGGCTACCACATACATAGAAATCACAGAAAGCCAAAGGTTGTGCTGAGGAGCAAGTGGTAGAGCTCTAGTCTTGAGGACAGAACCCAAGGACTGTGCTCAGGCCCCGAGCTCAAGACCAGGACGGGCAAAAAAATGATCCCATAAAATAAATGAATATACCTGTATTTATAGAAAGAGACAGATGTGTTTGTAGGTGTGTGTGTGCATGTGTATGTGTGTGTTTGTGTATCAGAGAGTTCAATAGTCCTTGCACATACCTAGAGTAGCCTGGTAATCCGATTTCTTACAGTTGCATCCAGTGTGTAAGTTTGGTGAACTAATGACAGTTTAAAAAGTCATCCAACTGGGAACTGGAAAACAAATTCCCTTAATTTAGACTACATCTCAGGGACTGTTCTTTGTAAATGTCAGTTCAACCTTGCTAGAAAACAGCTGTAGACACTACAGTTCCCTGCAGCCAAGTATCAAAGAGAAATATCAAGCTTAAGCAGCACGGGGAGAAAGAGTCAGAAGAGGAATCTGAGAAATTGACCAATTCTATGGTTTGTAGCCAGAAATTTTAAGATACGATTTTGAAATCTCCTCCCACCCGGAAGGAACCTAATTACAATATCCATATCAATTTCACCCAGAGCTCAAAAATTTGATTCAGAATCACTATTTTCTCAGCCTTACTAATGTTTCTTGCAGATTTACTTCGCTCCAGACAAAATTTTAGAAATTCCTGTACAGTCTAATTTTAGCAAACTCTTCCCTGCCTTTTGATTTTGATAAGAGTTGTCTTTCCTCGTAGTGATACAATCATAGAACACTCACTTGAAAAATACTGATATTACAACCGTAACTGTGGCCCCTGTTGACATCACCCTAAGAACAAAATACAATCTAAAAATCGCTAATACTGGAACTTGAGCTCAGGGTCTGGCACTCTGGCATTCGCATTTCTCTCAAGGCTGGCACTCCAGCACCGCAGTCAGCTCCACTTGCAGATATTTACTCTTGAATGGAGCTAAAAATCACCCAGGCCGGATTGGAAGCTCAAGCCTCCAATTTTAGACCCCAGAGGAGCTAGGACTCTATCCATTAGCTACTGCATCTGGCTTTCATTGATATTTTCAGGGTAGCTTGGCAGAATAGAAGATGCCTGCCTCTAGAACTGGAATCTTATTCTAGATTGGTCATTTTCTACAAACATCAGTCTCTAGCTTATTCATGTGTCACAGAATTCTTGGCTGTTACTCTCATTAGTATCAGATGAAATACAATGAATTTAGAGAGTGAAGAATGATAAAGTACATGTTACAGTAAAAATCTTGCAAATTTGCATAACTTGTTCATGGTTTCCTCGAAATCACCTAAAATTTATGATATGGGAGAGGAACCACTTGGGTCCAAGCTATCTTCCATAGAAAGTTGTATAATATTTTAAAGACTTAAAAAAGGTTCAAATAAGACCACTCTTTAGGGGGTTTTCCTTCACATTGCATCAGTGTATTTCTGAAGCTGTGATCCAAGAATTGTGTGAGAATTCTGTCTTTATGGCCTTAAGGGATCAATTACTTCTGTTGATGATTGAGTGAATAAACACCAAACACCGATTCAACGAGATCAGTTCTTGTTTGTTACAAATGATTAGGTCTCCAACGAGGACAAATTAGCTGTCGATGTCAAATGGCTTCCATGGCCCGTATTGTTTTCTTTTCCATGGTGAAAAAACAGTTCAGCAGCTATACGTTATATTGATGATATGTTCTACCTCAATATTTTGAGGTAAGACTCTGGTCAAAAACCGAAAGAGATATCAGTGGGGAAAACGAGCTGAGTGTGAGGGGGTGGTTAACCCACCCCCTCACACTCAGCTCGTTTTCCCCATTGAGACAGAGGGAGACAGAGAGAGGGAGAAAGAGGGAGAGAGAGTGAGGGCTGGGAGTTGGGCATCATGACAGAGTGCTAGCCTAGCATTTACAAAGATCCAGGATCGATTCCTGGCTACCACATACATAGAAATCACAGAAAGCCAAAGGTTGTGCTGAGGAGCAAGTGGTAGAGCTGTGGTCTTGAGGACAGAACCCACGGACTGTGCTCAGGCCCCGAGCTCAAGACCAGGACGGGCAAAAAAATGATCCCATAAAATAAATGAATATACCTGTATTTATAGAAAGAGACAGATGTGTTTGTAGGTGTGTGTGTGCATGTGTATGTGTGTGTTTGTGTATCAGAGAGTTCAATAGGCCTTGCATATACCTAGAGTAGCCGGGTAATTCGATTTCTTACAGTTGCATCCAGTGCTTAAGTTTTGTGAACTAATGACAGTTTAAAAAGTCATCCAACTGGGAACTGGAAAACAAATTACCTTAATTTAGACTACATCTCAGGGACTGTTCTTTGTAAATGTCAGTTCAACCTTGCTAGAAAAGAACTGTAGACATTACAGTTCCCTGCAGCCAAGTATCAAAGAGAAATATCAAGCTTAAGCAGCACGGGGAGAAAGAGTCAGAGGAGGAATCTGAGAAATTGACCATTTCTATGGTTTGTAGCCAGGAATTTTAAGATACGATTTTGAAATCTCCTCCCCCCCGGAAGTAACCTAATTACAAAATCCATATCAATATCACCCAGAGCTTAAAAATTTGATTCAGAATCACTATCTTCTCAGCCTTACTAATGTTTCTTGCAGATTTACTTCGCTCCAGACAAAACTTTAGAAATTCCTGTACAGTCTAATTTTAGCAAACTCTTCCCTGCCTTTTGATTTTGATAAGAGTTGTCTTTCCTCGTAGTGATACAATCATAGAACACTCACTTGAAAAATACTGATATTACAACCGTAACTGTAGCCCCTGTTGACATCACCCTAAGAACAAAATACAATCTAAAAAACGCTAATACTGGAACTTGAGCTCAGGGTCTGGCACTCTGGCTTTCGCATTTCTCTCAAGGCTGGCACTCCAGCACTGCAGTCAGCTCTACTTGCAGATATTTCCTCTTGAATGGAGCTAAGAATCACCCAGGCCGGATTGGAAGCTCAAGCCTCCAATTTTAGACCCCAGAGGAGCTAGGACTCTATCCATTAGCTACTGCATCTGGCTTTCATTGATATTTTCAGGGTAGCTTGGCAGAATAGAAGATGCCTGCCTCTAGAACTGGAATCTTATTCTAGATTGGTCATTTTCAACAAACATCAGTCTCTAGCTTATTCATGTGTCACAGAATTCTTGGCTGTTACTCTCATTAGTATCAGATGAAATACAATGAATTTAGAGAGTGAAGAATGATAAAGTACATGTTACTGTAAAAATCTTGCAAATTTGCATAACTTGTTCATGGTTTCCTCGAAATCACCTAAAACTTATGATATGGGAGAGGAACCACTTGGGTCCATGCTATCTTCCATAGAAAGTTGTATAATATTTTAAAGACATAAAAAAGGTTCAAATAAGACCACTCTTTAGGGGGTTTTCCTTCAAATTGCATCAGTGTATTTCTGAAGCTGTGATCCAAGAATTGTGTGAGAATTCTGTCTTTATGGCCTTAAGGGATCAATTACTTCTGTTGATGATTGAGTGAATAAACACCAAACACCGATTCAACGAGATCAGTTCTTGTTTGTTACAAATGATTAGGTCTCCAACGAGGACAAATTAGCTGTCGATGTCAAATGGCTTCCATGGCCCGTATTGTTTTCTTTTCCATGGTGAAAAAACAGTTCAGCAGCTATACGTTATATTGATGATATGTTCTACCTCAATATTTTGAGGTAAGACTCTGGTCAAAAACCGAAAGAGATATCAGTGGGGAAAACGAGCTGAGTGTGAGGGGGTGGGTTAACCACCCCCTCACACTCAGCTCGTTTTCCCCATTGAGACAGAGGGAGACAGAGAGAGGGAGAAAGAGGGAGAGAGAGTGAGGGCTGGGAGTTGGGCATCATGACAGAGTGCTAGCCTAGCATTTACAAAGATCCAGGATCGATTCCTGGCTACCACATACATAGAAATCACAGAAAGCCAAAGGTTGTGCTGAGGAGCAAGTGGTAGAGTTGTGGTCTTGAGGACAGAACCCAAGGACTGTGCTCAGGCCCCGAGCTCAAGACCAGGACGGGCAAAAAAATGATCCAATAAAATAAATGAATATACCTGTATTTATAGAAAGAGACAGATGTGTTTGTAGGTGTGTGTGTGCATGTGTATGTGTGTGTTTGTGTATCAGAGAGTTCAATAGGCCTTGCATATACCTAGAGTAGCCGGGTAATCCGATTTCTTACAGTTGCATCCAGTGCTTAAGTTTTGTGCACTAATGACAGTTTAAAAAGTCATCCAACTGGGAACTGGAAAACAAATTACCTTAATTTAGACTACATCTCAGGGACTGTTCTTTGTAAATGTCAGCTCAACCTTGCTAGAAAAGAACTGTAGACATTACAGTTCCCTGCAGCCAAGTATCAAAGAGAAATATCAAGCTTAAGCAGCACGGGGAGAAAGAGTCAGAGGAGGAATCTGAGAAATTGACCATTTCTATGGTTTGTAGCCAGGAATTTTAAGATACGATTTTGAAATCTCCTCCCCCCCGGAAGTAACCTAATTACAAAATCCATATCAATATCACCCAGAGCTTAAAAATTTGATTCAGAATCACTATTTTCTCAGCCTTACTAATGTTTCTTGCAGATTTACTTCGCTCCAGACAAAACTTTAGAAATTCCTGTACAGTCTAATTTTAGCAAACTCTTCCCTGCCTTTTGATTTTGATAAGAGTTGTCTTTCCTCGTAGTGATACAATCATAGAACACTCACTTGAAAAATACTGATATTACAACCGTAACTGTAGCCCCTGTTGACATCACCCTAAGAACAAAATACAATCTAAAAAACGCTAATACTGGAACTTGAGCTCAGGGTCTGGCACTCTGGCTTTCGCATTTCTCTCAAGGCTGGCACTCCAGCACTGCAGTCAGCTCTACTTGCAGATATTTCCTCTTGAATGGAGCTAAGAATCACCCAGGCCGGATTGGAAGCTCAAGCCTCCAATTTTAGACCCCAGAGGAGCTAGGACTCTATCCATTAGCTACTGCATCTGGCTTTCATTGATATTTTCAGGGTAGCTTGGCAGAATAGAAGATGCCTGCCTCTAGAACTGGAATCTTATTCTAGATTGGTCATTTTCTACAAACATCAGTCTCTAGCTTATTCATGTGTCACAGAATTCTTGGCTGTTACTCTCATTAGTATCAGATGAAATACAATGAAGTTAGAGAGTGAAGAATGATAAAGTACATGTTACAGTAAAAATCTTGCAAATTTGCATAACTTGTTCATGGTTTCCTCAAAATCACCTAAAACTTATGATATGGGAGAGGAACCACTTGGGTCCAAGCTATTTTCCATAGAAAGTTGTATAATATTTTAAAGACTTAAAAAAGGTTCAAATAAGACCACTCTTTAGGGAGGTTTGCTTCAAATTGCATCAGTGTATTTCTTAAGCTGTGATCCAAGAATTGTGTGAGAATTCTGTCTTTATGGCCTTAAGGGATCAATTACTTCTGTTGATGATTGAGTGAATAAACACCAAACACCGATTCAACGAGATCAGTTCTTGTTTGTTACAAATGATTAGGTCTCCAACGAGGACAAATTAGCTGTCGATGTCAAATGGCTTCCATGGCCCGTATTGTTTTCTTTTCCATGGTGAAAAAACAGTTCAGCAGCTATACGTTATATTGATGATATGTTCTACCTCAATATTTTGAGGTAAGACTCTGGTCAAAAACCGAAAGAGATATCAGTGGGGAAAACGAGCTGAGTGTGAGGGGGTGGGTCAACCACCCCCTCACACTCAGCTCGTTTTCCCCATTGATACAGAGGGAGACAGAGAGAGGGAGAAAGAGGGAGAGAGAGTGAGGGCTGGGAGTTGGGCATCATGACAGAGTGCTAGCCTAGTATTTACAAAGATCCAGGATCGATTCCTGGCTACCACATACATAGAAATCACAGAAAGCCAAAGGTTGTGCTGAGGAGCAAGTGGTAGAGCTCTAGTCTTGAGGACAGAACCCAAGGACTGTGCTCAGGCCCCGAGCTCAAGACCAGGACGGGCAAAAAAATGATCCCATAAAATAAATGAATATACCTGTATTTATAGAAAGAGACAGATGTGTTTGTAGGTGTGTGTGTGCATGTGTATGTGTGTGTTTGTGTATCAGAGAGTTCAATAGGCCTTGCATATACCTAGAGAGCCGGATAATCCGATTTCTTACAGTTGCATCCAGTGCTTAAGTTTTGTGAACTAATGACAGTTTAAAAAGTCATCCAACTGGGAACTGGAAAACAAATTACCTTAATTCAGACTACATCTCAGGGACTGTTCTTTGTAAATGTCAGTTCAACCTTGCTAGAAAAGAGCTGTAGACACTACAGTTCCCTGCAGCCAAGTATCAAAGAGAATTATCAAGCTTAAGCAGCACGGGGAGAAAGAGTCAGAGGAGGAATCTGAGAAATTGACCATTTCTATGGTTTGTAGCCAGGAATTTTAAGATACGATTTTGAAATCTCCTCCCCCCCGGAAGTAAACTAATTTCAAAATCCATATCAATATCACCCAGAGCTTAAAAATTTGATTCAGAATCACTATTTTCTCAGCCTTACTAATGTTTCTTGCAGATTTACTTCGCTCCAGACAAAATTTTAGAAATTCCTGTACAGTCTAATTTTAGCAAACTCTTCCCTGCCTATTGATTTTGATAAGAGGAAAGACAACTCTTATGATACAATCATAGAACACTCACTTGAAAAATACTGATATTACAACCGTAACTGTAGCCCCTGTTGACATCACCCTAAGAACAAAATACAATCTAAAAAACGCTAATACTGGAACTTGAGGTCAGGGTCTGGCACTCTGGCTTTCGCATTTCTCTCAAGGCTGGCACTCCAGCACTGCAGACAGCTCTACTTGCAGATATTTCCTCTTGAATGGAGCTAAGAATCACCCAGGCCGGATTGGAAGCTCAAGCCTCCAATTTTAGTCCCCAGAGGAGCTAGGACTCTATCCATTAGCTACTGCATCTGGCTTTCTTTGATATTTTCAGGGTAGCTTGGCAGAATAGAAGATGCCTGCCTCTAGAGCTGGAATCTTATTCTAGATTGGTCATTTTCTACAAACATCAGTCTCTAGCTTATTCATGTGTCACAGAATTCTTGGCTGTTACTCTCATTAGTATCAGATGAAATACAATGAATTTAGAGAGTGAAGAATGATAAAGTACATGTTACAGTAAAAATCTTGAAAATTTGCATAACTTGTTCATGGTTTCCTCAAAATCACCTAAAACTTATGATATGGGAGAGGAACCACTTGGGTCCAAGCTATCTTCCATAGAAAGTTGTATAATATTATAAAGACTTAAAAAAGGTTCAAATAAGACCACTCTTTAGGGGGTTTTGCTTCAAATTGCATCAGTGTATTTCTTAAGCTGTGATCCAAGAATTGTGTGAGAATTCTGTCTTTATGGCCTTAAGGGATCAATTACTTCTGTTGATGATTGAGTGAATAAACACCAAACACCGATTTAACGAGATCAGTTCTTGTTTGTTACAAATGATTAGGTCTCCAACGAGGACAAATTAGCTGTCGATGTCAAATGGCCTCCATGGCCCGTATTGTTTTCTTTTCCATGGTGAAAAAACAGTTCAGCAGCTATACGTTATATTGATGATATGTTCTACCTCAATATTTTGAGGTAAGACTCTGGTCAAAAACCGAAAGAGATATCAGTGGGGAAAACGAGCTGAGTGTGAGGGGGTGGGTTAACCACACTCAGCTCGTTTTCCCCATTGAGACAGAGGGAGACAGAGAGAGGGAGAAAGAGGGAGAGAGAGTGAGGGCTGGGAGTTGGGCATCATGACAGAGTGCTAGCCTAGCATTTACAAAGATCCAGGATCGATTCCTGGCTACCACATACATAGAAATCACAGAAAGCCAAAGGTTGTGCTGAGGAGCAAGTGGTAGAGCTGTAGTCTTGAGGACAGAACCCAAGGACTGTGCTCAGGCCCCGAGCTCAAGACCAGGACGGGCAAAAAAATGATCCAATAAAATAAATGAATATACCTGTATTTATAGAAAGAGACAGATGTGTTTGTAGGTGTGTGTGTGCATGTGTATGTGTCTGTTTGTGTATCAGAGAGTTCAATAGGCCTTGCATGTACCTAGAGTAGCCGGGTAATCCGATTTCTTACAGTTGTATGTATTGCTTTACTTTTGTGAACTAATGACAGTTTAAAAAGTCATCCAACTGGGAACTGGAAAACAAATTACCTTAATTTAGACTACATCTCAGGGACTGTTCTTTGTAAATGTCAGTTCAACCTTGCTAGAAAAGAGCTGTAGACACTACAGTTCCCTGCAGCCAAGTATCAAAGAGAAATATCAAGCTTAAGCAGCACGGGGAGAAAGAGTCAGAGGAGGAATCTGAGAAATTGACCATTTCTATGGTTTGTAGCCAGGAATTTTAAGATACGATTTTGAAATCTCCTCCCCCCCGGTAGTAACTTAATTACAAAATCCATATCAATATCACCCAGAGCTTAAAACTTTGATTCAGAATCACTATTTTCTCAGCCTTACTAATGTTTCTTGCAGATTTACTTCGCTCCAGACAAAATTTTAGAAATTCCTGTACAGTCTAATTTTAGCAAACTCTTCCCTGCCTTTTGATTTTGATAAGAGTTGTCTTTCCTCGTAGTGATACAATCATAGAACACTCACTTGAAAAATACTGATATTACAACCGTAACTGTAGCCCCTGTTGACATCACCCTAAGAACAAAATACAATCTAAAAAACGCTAATACTGGAACTTGAGCTCAGGGTCTGGCACTCTGGCTTTCGCGTTTCTCTCAAGGCTGGCACTCCAGCACTGCAGTCAGCTCTACTTGCAGATATTTCCTCTTGAATGGAGCTAAGAATCACCCAGGCCGGATTGGAAGCTCAAGCCTCCAATTTTAGACCCCAGAGGAGCTAGGACTCTATCCATTAGCTACTGCATCTGGCTTTCATTGATATTTTCAGGGTAGCTTGGCAGAATAGAAGATGCCTGCCTCTAGAACTGGAATCTTATTCTAGATTGGTCATTTTCTACAAACATCAGTCTCTAGCTTATTCATGTGTCACAGAATTCTTGGCTGTTACTCTCATTAGTATCAGATGAAATACAATGAATTTAGAGAGTGAAGAATGAGAAAGTACATGTTACAGTAAAAATCTTGCAAATTTGCATAACTTGTTCATGGTTTCCTCGAAATCACCTAAAACTTATGATATGGGAGAGGAACCACTTGGGTCCAAGCTATCTTCCATAGAAAGTTGTATAATATTTTAAAGACTTAAAAAAGGTTCAAATAAGACCACTCTTTAGGGGGTTTTGCTTCAAATTGCATCAGTGTATTTCTGAAGCTGTGATCCAAGAATTGTGTGAGAATTCTGTCTTTATGGCCTTAAGGGATCAATTACTTCTGTTGATGATTGAGTGAATAAACACCAAACACCGATTCAACGAGATCAGTTCTTGTTTGTTACAAATGATTTGGTCTCCAACGAGGACAAATTAGCTGTCGATGTCAAATGGCTTCCATGGCCCGTATTGTTTTCTTTTCCATGGTGAAAAAACAGTTCAGCAGCTATACGTTATATTGATGATATGTTCTACCTCCATATTTTGAGGTAAGACTCTGGTCTAAAACCGAAAGAGATATCAGTGGGGAAAACGAGCTGAGTGTGAGGGGGTGGTTAACCCACCCCCTCACACTCAGCTCGTTTTCCCCATTGAGACAGGGGGAAGACAGAGAGAGGGAGAAAGAGGGAGAGAGAGTGAGGGCTGGGAGTTGGGCATCATGACAGAGTGCTAGCCTAGCATTTACAAAGATCCAGGATCGATTCCTGGCTACCACATACATAGAAATCACAGAAAGCCAAAGGTTGTGCTGAGGAGCAAGTG
The DNA here is from genome assembly GCF_031878675.1 of Megascapheus bottae. Classification (NCBI taxonomy): domain Eukaryota; kingdom Metazoa; phylum Chordata; class Mammalia; order Rodentia; family Geomyidae; genus Megascapheus; species Megascapheus bottae. The sequence continues at coordinate 1,245,366 of NW_028327551.1, read as the reverse complement.
GTAGAGCTCTAGTCTTGAGGACAGAACCCAAGGACTGTGCTCAGGCCCCGAGCTCAAGACCAGGACGGGCAAAAAAATGATCCCATAAAATAAATGAATATACCTGTATTTATAGAAAGAGACAGATGTGTTTGTAGGTGTGTGTGTGCATGTGTATGTGTGTGTTTGTGTATCAGAGAGTTCAATAAACCTTGCACATACCTAGAGTAGCCTGGTAATCCGATTTCTTACCGTTGCATCCAGTGCGTAAGTTTGGTGAACTAATGAGAGTTTAAAAAGTCATCCACCTGGGAACTGGAAAACAAATTCCCTTAATTTAGACTACATCTCAGGGACTGTTCTTTGTAAATGTCAGTTCAACCTTGCTAGAAAAGAGCTGTAGACACTACAGTTCCCTGCAGCCAAGTATCAAAGAGAAATATCAAGCTTAAGCAGCACGGGGAGAAAGAGTCAGAGGAGGAATCTGAGAAATTGACCATTTCTATGGTTTGTAGCCAGGAATTTTAAGATACGATTTTGAAATCTCCTCCCCCCCGGAAGTAACCTAATTACAAAATCCATATCAATATCACCCAGAGCTATCTTCCATAGAAAGTTGTATAATATTTTAAAGACTTAAAAAAGGTTCAAATAAGACCACTCTTTAGGGGATTTCCTTCAAATTGCATCAGTGTATTTCTTAAGCTGTGATCCAAGAATTGTGTGAGAATTCTGTATTTATGGCCTTAAGGGATCAATTACTTCTGTTGATGATTGAGTGAATAAACACCAAACACCGATTCATCGAGATCAGTTCTTGTTTGTTACAAATGATTAGGTCTCCAACGAGGACAAATTAGCTGTCGATGTCAAATGGCTTCCATGGCCCGTATTGTTTTCTTTTCCATGGTGAAAAAACAGTTCAGCAGCTATACGTTATATTGGTGATATGTTCTACCTCAATATTTTGAGGTAAGACTCTGGTCAAAAACCGAAAGAGATATCAGTGGGGAAAACGAGCTGAGTGTGAGGGGGTGGGTTAACCACCCCCTCACACTCAGCTCGTTTTCCGCACTGAGACAGAGGGAGACAGAGAGAGGGAGAAAGAGGGAGAGAAAGTGAGGGCTGGGAGTTGGGCATCATGACAGAGTGCTAGCCTAGCATTTACAAAGATCCAGAATCGATTCCTGGCTACCACATACATAGAAATCACAGAAAGCCAAAGGTTGTGCTGAGGAGCAAGTGGTAGAGCTGTAGTCTTGAGGACAGAACCCAAGGACTGTGCTCAGGACCCGAGCTCGAGACCAGGACAGGCAAAAAAATGATCCCATAAAATAAATGAATATACCTGTATTTATAGAAAGAGACAGATGTGTTTGTAGGTGTGTGTGTGCATGTGTATGTGTCTGTTTGTGTATCAGAGAGTTCAATAGGCCTTGCATATACCTAGAGTATCCTGGTAATCCGATTTCTTACAGTTGCATCCAGTGCTTAAGTTTTGTGAACTAATGACAGTTTAAAAAGTCATCCAACTGGGAACTGGAAAACAAATTCCCTTAATTTAGACCACATCTCAGGGACTGTTCTTTGTAAATGTCAGTTCAACCTTGCTAGAAAAGAGCTGTAGACACTACAGTTCCCTGCAGCCAAGTATCAAAGAGAAATATCAAGCTTAAGCAGCACGGGGAGAAAGAGTCAGAGGAGGAATCTGAGAAATTGACCATTTCTATGGTTTGTAGCCAGGAATTTTAAGATACGATTTTGAAATCTCCTCCCCCCCGGAAGTAACCTAATTACAAAATCCATATCAATATCACCCAGAGCTTAAAAATTTGATTCAGAATCACTATCTTCTCAGCCTTACTAATGTTTCTTGCAGATTTACTTCGCTCCAGACAAAACTTTAGAAATTCCTGTACAGTCTAATTTTAGCAAACTCTTCCCTGCCTTTTGATTTTGATAAGAGTTGTCTTTCCTCGTAGTGATACAATCATAGAACACTCACTTGAAAAATACTGATATTACAACCGTAACTGTAGCCCCTGTTGACATCACCCTAAGAACAAAATACAATCTAAAAACCGTTAATACTGGAACTTGAGCTCAGGGTCTGGCACTCTGGCTTTCGCATTTCTCTCAAGGCTGGCACTCCAGCACTGCAGTCAGCTCTACTTGCAGATATTTCCTCTTGAATGGAGCTAAGAATCACCCAGGCCGGATTGGAAGCTCAAGCCTCCAATTTTAGACCCCAGAGGAGCTAGGACTCTATCCATTAGCTACTGCATCTGGCTTTCATTGATATTTTCAGGGTAGCTTGGCAGAATAGAAGATGCCTGCCTCTAGAACTGGAATCTTATTCTAGATTGGTCATTTTCTACAAACATCAGTCTCTAGCTTATTCATGTGTCACAGAATTCTTGGCTGTTACTCTCATTAGTATCAGATGAAATACAATGAATTTAGAGAGTGAAGAATGATAAAGTACATGTTACAGTAAAAATCTTGCAAATTTGCATAACTTGTTCATGGTTTCCACGAAATCACCTAAAACTTATGATATGGGTGAGGAACCACTTGGGTCCAAGCTATCTTCCATAGAAAGTTGTATAATATTTTAAAGACTTAAAAAAGGTTCAAATAAGACCACTCTTTAGGGGGTTTTCCTTCAAATTGCATCAGTGTATTTCTGAAGCTGTGATCCAAGAATTGTGTGAGAATTCTGTCTTTATGGCCTTAAGGGATCAATTACTTCTGTTGATGATTGAGTGAATAAACACCAAACACCGATTCAACGAGATCAGTTCTTGTTTGTTACAAATGATTAGGTCTCCAACGAGGACAAATTAGCTGTCGATGTCAAATGGCTTCCATGGCCCGTATTGTTTTCTTTTCCATGGTGAAAAAACAGTTCAGCAGCTATACGTTATATTGATGATATGTTCTACCTCAATATTTTGAGGTAAGACTCTGGTCAAAAACCGAAAGAGATATCAGTGGGGAAAACGAGCTGAGTGTGAGGGGGTGGGTTAACCACCCCCTCACACTCAGCTCGTTTTCCCCATTGAGACAGAGGGAGACAGAGAGAGGGAGAAAGAGGGAGAGAGAGTGAGGGCTGGGAGTTGGGCATCATGACAGAGTGCTAGCCTAGCATTTACAAAGATCCAGGATCGATTCCTGGCTACCACATACATAGAAATCACAGAAAGCCAAAGGTTGTGCTGAGGAGCAAGTGGTAGAGCTCTAGTCTTGAGGACAGAACCCAAGGACTGTGCTCAGGCCCCGAGCTCGAGACCAGGACGGGCAAAAAAATGATCCCATAAAATAAATGAATATACCTGTATTTATAGAAAGAGACAGATGTGTTTGTAGGTGTGTGTGTGCATGTGTATGTGTCTGTTTGTGTATCAGAGAGTTCAATAGGCCTTGCATATACCTAGAGTATCCTGGTAATCCGATTTCTTACAGTTGCATCCAGTGCTTAAGTTTTGTGAACTAATGACAGTTTAAAAAGTCATCCAACTGGGAACTGGAAAACAAATTACCTTAATTTAGACTACATCTCAGGGACTGTTCTTTGTAAATGTCAGTTCAACCTTGCTAGAAAAGAGCTGTAGACACTACAGTTGCCTGCAGCCAAGTATCAAAGAGAAATATCAAGCTTAAGCAGCACGGGGAGAAAGAGTCAGAGGAGGAATCTGAGAAATTGACCATTTCTATGGTTTGTAGCCAGGAATTTTAAGATACGATTTTGAAATCTTCTCCCATCCGGAAGTAACCTAATTACAAAATCCATATCAATATCACCCAGAGCTTAAAAATTTGATTCAGAATCACTATTTTCTCAGCCTTACTAATGTTTCTTGCAGATTTACTTCGCTCCAGACAAAACTTTAGAAATTCCTGTACAGTCTAATTTTAGCAAACTCTTCCCTGCCTTTTGATTTTGATAAGAGGAAAGACAACTCTTATGATACAATCATAGAACACTCACTTGAAAAATACTGATATTACAACCGTAACTGTAGCCCCTGTTGACATCACCCTAAGAACAAAATACAATCTAAAAACCGCTAATACTGGAACTTGAGCTCAGGGTCTGGCACTCTGGCTTTCGCATTTCTCTCAAGGCTGGCACTCCAGCACTGCAGACAGCTCTACTTGCAGATATTTCCTCTTGAATGGAGCTAAGAATCACCCAGGCCGGATTGGAAGCTCAAGCCTCCAATTTTAGACCCCAGAGGAGCTAGGACTCTATCCATTAGCTACTGCATCTGGCTTTCATTGATATTTTCAGGGTAGCTTGGCAGAATAGAAGATGCCTGCCTCTAGAGCTGGAATCTTATTCTAGATTGGTCATTTTCTACAAACATCAGTCTCTAGCTTATTCATGTGTCACAGAATTCTTGGCTGTTACTCTCATTAGTATCAGATGAAATACAATGAATTTAGAGAGTGAAGAATGAGAAAGTACATGTTAATGTAAAAATCTTGAAAATTTGCATAACTTGTTCATGGTTTCCACGAAATCACCTAAAACTTATGATATGGGAGAGGAACCACTTGGGTCCAAGCTATCTTCCATAGAAAGTTGTATAATATTTTAAAGACTTAAAAAAGGTTCAAATAAGACCACTCTTTAGGGGGTTTTCCTTCAAATTGCATCAGTGTATTTCTTAAGCTGTGATCCAAGAATTGTGTGAGAATTCTGTCTTTATGGCCTTAAGGGATCAATTCCTTCTGTTGATGATTGAGTGAATAAACACCAAACACCGATTCAACGAGATCAGTTCTTGTTTGTTACAAATGATTAGGTCTCCAACGAGGACAAATTAGCTGTCGATGTCAAATGGCTTCCATGGCCCGTATTGTTTTCTTTTCCATGGTGAAAAAACAGTTCAGCAGCTATACGTTATATTGATGATATGTTCTACCTCAATATTTTGAGGTAAGACTCTGGTCAAAAACCGAAAGAGATATCAGTGGGGAAAACGAGCTGAGTGTGAGGGGGTGGTTAACCCACCCCCTCACACTCAGCTCGTTTTCCCCATTGAGACAGAGGGAGACAGAGAGAGGGAGAAAGAGGGAGAGAGAGTGAGGGCTGGGAGTTGGGCATCATGACAGAGTGCTAGCCTAGCATTTACAAAGATCCAGGATCGATTCCTGGCTACCACATACATAGAAATCACAGAAAGCCAAAGGTTGTGCTGAGGAGCAAGTGGTAGAGCTGTAGTCTTGAGGACAGAACCCATGGACTGTGCTCAGGCCCCGAGCTCAAGACCAGGACGGGCAAAAAAATGATCCAATAAAATAAATGAATATACCTGTATTTATAGAAAGAGACAGATGTGTTTGTAGGTGTGTGTGTGCATGTGTATGTGTGTGTTTGTGTATCAGAGAGTTCAATAGTCCTTGCACATACCTAGAGTAGCCTGGTAATCCGATTTCTTACAGTTGCATCCAGTGCGTAAGTTTGGTGAACTAATGACAGTTTAAAAAGTCATCCAACTGGGAACTGGAAAACAAATTCCCTTAATTTAGACTACATCTCAGGGACTGTTCTTTGTAAATGTCAGTTCAACCTTGCTAGAAAACAGCTGTAGACACTACAGTTCCCTGCAGCCAAGTATCAAAGAGAAATATCAAGCTTAAGCAGCACGGGGAGAAAGAGTCAGAGGAGGAATCTGAGAAATTGACCATTTCTATGGTTTGTAGCCAGAAATTTTAAGATACGATTTTGAAATCTCCTCCCACCCGGAAGGAACCTAATTACAATATCCATATCAATTTCACCCAGAGCTCAAAAATTTGATTCAGAATCACTATTTTCTCAGCCTTACTAATGTTTCTTGCAGATTTACTTCGCTCCAGACAAAATTTTAGAAATTCCTGTACAGTCTAATTTTAGCAAACTCTTCCCTGCCTTTTGATTTTGATAAGAGTTGTCTTTCCTCGTAGTGATACAATCATAGAACACTCACTTGAAAAATACTGATATTACAACCGTAACTGTGGCCCCTGTTGACATCACCCTAAGAACAAAATACAATCTAAAAATCGCTAATACTGGAACTTGAGCTCAGGGTCTGGCACTCTGGCATTCGCATTTCTCTCAAGGCTGGCACTGCAGCACCGCAGTCAGCTCCACTTGCAGATATTTACTCTTGAATGGAGCTAAAAATCACCCAGGCCGGATTGGAAGCTCAAGCCTCCAATTTTAGACCCCAGAGGAGCTAGGACTCTATCCATTAGCTACTGCATCTGGCTTTCATTGATATTTTCTGGGTAGCTTGGCAGAATAGAAGATGCCTGCCTCTAGAACTGGAATCTTATTCTAGATTGGTCATTTTCTACAAACATCAGTCTCTAGCTTATTCATGTGTCACAGAATTCTTGGCTGTTACTCTCATTAGTATCAGATGAAATACAATGAATTTAGAGAGTGAAGAATGATAAAGTACATGTTACAGTAAAAATCTTGCAAATTTGCATAACTTGTTCATGGTTTCCTCGAAATCACCTAAAATTTATGATATGGGAGAGGAACCACTTGGGTCCAAGCTATCTTCCATAGAAAGTTGTATAATATTTTAAAGACTTAAAAAAGGTTCAAATAAGACCACTCTTTAGGGGGTTTTCCTTCACATTGCATCAGTGTATTTCTTAAGCTGTGATCCAAGAATTGTGTGAGAATTCTGTCTTTATGGCCTTAAGGGATCAATTACTTCTGTTGATGATTGAGTGAATAAACACCAAACACCGATTCAACGAGATCAGTTCTTGTTTGTTACAAATGATTTGGTCTCCAACGAGGACAAATTAGCTGTCGATGTCAAATGGCTTCCATGGCCCGTATTGTTTTCTTTTCCATGGTGAAAAAACAGTTCAGCAGCTATACGTTATATTGATGATATGTTCTACCTCCATATTTTGAGGTAAGACTCTGGTCTAAAACCGAAAGAGATATCAGTGGGAAAAACGAGCTGAGTGTGAGGGGGTGGTTAACCCACCCCCTCACACTCAGCTCGTTTTCCCCACTGAGACAGGGGGAAGACAGAGAGAGGGAGAAAGAGGGAGAGAGAGTGAGGGCTGGGAGTTGGGCATCATGACAGAGTGCTAGCCTAGCATTTACAAAGATCCAGGATCGATTCCTGGCTACCACATACATAGAAATCACAGAAAGCCAAAGGTTGTGCTGAGGAGCAAGTGGTAGAGCTCTAGTCTTGAGGACAGAACCCAAGGACTGTGCTCAGGCCCCGAGCTCAAGACCAGGACGGGCAAAAAAATGATCCCATAAAATAAATGAATATACCTGTATTTATAGAAAGAGACAGATGTGTTTGTAGGTGTGTGTGTGCATGTGTATGTGTGTGTTTGTGTATCAAAGAGTTCAATAAACCTTGCACATACCTAGAGTAGCCTGGTAATCCGATTTCTTACCGTTGCATCCAGTGCGTAAGTTTGGTGAACTAATGAGAGTTTAAAAAGTCATCCACCTGGGAACTGGAAAACAAATTACCTTAATTTAGACTACATCTCAGGGACTGTTCTTTGTAAATGTCAGTTCAACCTTGCTAGAAAAGAGCTGTAGACACTACAGTTCCCTGCAGCCAAGTATCAAAGAGAAATATCAAGCTTAAGCAGCACGGGGAGAAAGAGTCAGAGGAGGAATCTGAGAAATTGACCATTTCTATGGTTTGTAGCCAGGAATTTTAAGATACGATTTTGAAATCTCCTCCCCCCCGGAAGTAACCTAATTACAAAATCCATATCAATATCACCCAGAGCTATCTTCCATAGAAAGTTGTATAATATTTTAAAGACTTAAAAAAGGTTCAAATAAGACCACTCTTTAGGGGATTTCCTTCAAATTGCATCAGTGTATTTCTTAAGCTGTGATCCAAGAATTGTGTGAGAATTCTGTATTTATGGCCTTAAGGGATCAATTACTTCTGTTGATGATTGAGTGAATAAACACCAAACACCGATTCAACGAGATCAGTTCTTGTTTGTTACAAATGATTAGGTCTCCAACGAGGACAAATTAGCTGTCGATGTCAAATGGCTTCCATGGCCCGTATTGTTTTCTTTTCCATGGTGAAAAAACAGTTCAGCAGCTATACGTTATATTGGTGATATGTTCTACCTCAATATTTTGAGGTAAGACTCTGGTCAAAAACCGAAAGAGATATCAGTGGGGAAAACGAGCTGAGTGTGAGGGGGTGGGTTAACCACCCCCTCACACTCAGCTCGTTTTCCGCACTGAGACAGAGGGAGACAGAGAGAGGGAGAAAGAGGGAGAGAAAGTGAGGGCTGGGAGTTGGGCATCATGACAGAGTGCTAGCCTAGCATTTACAAAGATCCAGAATCGATTCCTGGCTACCACATACATAGAAATCACAGAAAGCCAAAGGTTGTGCTGAGGAGCAAGTGGTAGAGCTGTAGTCTTGAGGACAGAACCCAAGGACTGTGCTCAGGCCCCGAGCTCGAGACCAGGACAGGGAAAAAAATGATCCCATAAAATAAATGAATATACCTGTATTTATAGAAAGAGACAGATGTGTTTGTAGGTGTGTGTGTGCATGTGTATGTGTCTGTTTGTGTATCAGAGAGTTCAATAGGCCTTGCATATACCTAGAGTATCCTGGTAATCCGATTTCTTACAGTTGCATCCAGTGCTTAAGTTTTGTGAACTAATGACAGTTTAAAAAGTCATCCAACTGGGAACTGGAAAACAAATTACCTTAATTTAGACCACATCTCAGGGACTGTTCTTTGTAAATGTCAGTTCAACCTTGCTAGAAAAGAGCTGTAGACACTACAGTTCCCTGCAGCCAAGTATCAAAGAGAAATATCAAGCTTAAGCAGCACGGGGAGAAAGAGTCAGAGGAGGAATCTGAGAAATTGACCATTTCTATGGTTTGTAGCCAGGAATTTTAAGATACGATTTTGAAATCTCCTCCCACCCGGAAGTAACCTAATTACAAAATCCATATCAATATCACCCAGAGCTTAAAAATTTGATTCAGAATCACTATTTTCTCAGCCTTACTAATGTTTCTTGCAGATTTACTTCGCTCCAGACAAAACTTTAGAAATTCCTGTACAGTCTAATTTTAGCAAACTCTTCCCTGCCTTTTGATTTTGATAAGAGTTGTCTTTCCTCGTAGTGATACAATCATAGAACACTCACTTGAAAAATACTGATATTACAACCGTAACTGTAGCCCCTGTTGACATCACCCTAAGAACAAAATACAATCTAAAAACCGCTAATACTGGAACTTGAGCTCAGGGTCTGGCACTCTGGCTTTCGCATTTCTCTCAAGGCTGGCACTCCAGCACTGCAGTCAGCTCTACTTGCAGATATTTCCTCTTGAATGGAGCTAAGAATCACCCAGGCCGGATTGGAAGCTCAAGCCTCCAATTTTAGACCCCAGAGGAGCTAGGACTCTATCCATTAGCTACTGCATCTGGCTTTCATTGATATTTTCAGGGTAGCTTGGCAGAATAGAAGATGCCTGCCTCTAGAACTGGAATCTTATTCTAGATTGGTCATTTTCTACAAACATCAGTCTCTAGCTTATTCATGTGTCACAGAATTCTTGGCTGTTACTCTCATTAGTATCAGATGAAACACAATGAATTTAGAGAGTGAAGAATGATAAAGTACATGTTACAGTAAAAATCTTGCAAATTTGCATAACTTGTTCATGGTTTCCTCGAAATCACCTAAAACTTATGATATGGATGAGGAACCACTTGGGTCCAAGCTATCTTCCATAGAAAGTTGTATAATATTTTAAAGACTTAAAAAAGATTCAAATAAGACCACTCTTTAGGGGGTTTTGCTTCAAATTGCATCAGTGTATTTCTTAAGCTGTGATCCAAGAATTGTGTGAGAATTCTGTCTTTATGGCCTTAAGGGATCAATTACTTCTGTTGATGATTGAGTGAATAAACACCAAACACCGATTCAACGAGATCAGTTCTTGTTTGTTACAAATGATTAGGTCTCCAACGAGGACAAATTAGCTGTCGATGTCAAATGGCTTCCATGGCCCGTATTGTTTTCTTTTCCATGGTGAAAAAACAGTTCAGCAGCTATACGTTATATTGATGATATGTTCTACCTCAATATTTTGAGGTAAGACTCTGGTCAAAAACCGAAAGAGATATCAGTGGGGAAAACGAGCTGAGTGTGAGGGGGTGGTTAACCCACCCCCTCACACTCAGCTCGTTTTCCCCATTGAGACAGAGGGAGACAGAGAGAGGGAGAAAGAGGGAGAGAGAGTGAGGGCTGGGAGTTGGGCATCATGACAGAGTGCTAGCCTAGCATTTACAAAGATCCAGGATCGATTCCTGGCTACCACATACATAGAAATCACAGAAAGCCAAAGGTTGTGCTGAGGAGCAAGTGGTAGAGCTGTAGTCTTGAGGACAGAACCCAAGGACTGTGCTCAGGCCCCGAGCTCAAGACCAGGACGGGCAAAAAAATGATCCAATAAAATAAATGAATATGCCTGTATTTATAGAAAGAGACAGATGTGTTCGTAGGTGTGTGTGTGCATGTGTATGTGTGTGTTTGTGTATCAGAGAGTTCAATAGGCCTTGCATATACCTAGAGTATCCTGGTAATCCGATTTCTTACAGTTGCATCCAGTGCTTAAGTTTTGTGAACTAATGACAGTTTAAAAAGTCATCCAACTGGGAACTGGAAAACAAATTACCTTAATTTAGACTACATCTCAGGGACTGTTCTTTGTAAATGTCAGTTCAACCTTGCTAGAAAACAGCTGTAGACACTACAGTTCCCTGCAGCCAAGTATCAAAGAGAAATATCAAGCTTAAGCAGCACGGGGAGAAAGAGTCAGAGGAGGAATCTGAGAAATTGACCATTTCTATGGTTTGTAGCCAGGAATTTTAAGATACGATTTTGAAATCTCCTCCCCCCCGGAAGTAACCTAATTACAAAATCCATATCAATATCACCCAGAGCTTAAAAATTTGATTCAGAATCACTATTTTCTCAGCCTTACTAATGTTTCTTGCAGATTTACTTCGCTCCAGACAAAATTTTAGAAATTTCTGTACAGTCTAATTTTAGCAAACTCTTCCCTGCCTTTTGATTTTGATAAGAGTTGTCTTTCCTCGTAGTGATACAATCATAGAACACTCACTTGAAAAATACTGATATTACAACCGTAACTGTAGCCCCTGTTGACATCACCCTAAGAACAAAATACAATCTAAAAACCGCTAATACTGGAACTTGAGCTCAGGATCTGGCACTCTGGCTTTCGCATTTCTCTCAAGGCTGGCACTCCAGCACTGCAGACAGCTCTACTTGCAGATATTTCCTCTTGAATGGAGCTAAGAATCACCCAGGCCGGATTGGAAGCTCAAGCCTCCAATTTTAGACCCCAGAGGAGCTAGGACTCTATCCATTAGCTACTGCATCTGGCTTTCATTGATATTTTCAGGGTAGCTTGGCAGAATAGAAGATGCCTGCCTCTAGAGCTGGAATCTTATTCTAGATTGGTCATTTTCTACAAACATCAGTCTCTAGCTTATTCATGTGTCACAGAATTCTTGGCTGTTACTCTCATTAGTATCAGATGAAATACAATGAATTTAGAGAGTGAAGAATGATAAAGTACATGTTACAGTAAAAATCTTGAAAATTTCCATAACTTGTTCATGGTTTCCACGAAATCACCTAAAACTTATGATATGGGTGAGGAACCACTTGGGTCCAAGCTATCTTCCATAGAAAGTTGTATAATATTTTAAAGACTTAAAAAAGGTTCAAATAAGACCACTCTTTAGGGGGTTTTCCTTCAAATTGCATCAGTGTATTTCTGAAGCTGTGATCCAAGAATTGTGTGAGAATTCTGTCTTTATGGCCTTAAGGGATCAATTACTTCTGTTGATGATTGAGTGAATAAACACCAAACACCGATTCAACGAGATCAGTTCTTGTTTGTTACAAATGATTAGGTCTCCAACGAGGACAAATTAGCTGTCGATGTCAAATGGCTTCCATGGCCCGTATTGTTTTCTTTTCCATGGTGAAAAAACAGTTCAGCAGCTATACGTTATATTGATGATATGTTCTACCTCAATATTTTGAGGTAAGACTCTGGTCAAAAACCGAAAGAGATATCAGTGGGGAAAACGAGCTGAGTGTGAGGGGGTGGGTTAACCACCCCCTCACACTCAGCTCGTTTTCCCCATTGAGACAGAGGGAGACAGAGAGAGGGAGAAAGAGGGAGAGAGAGTGAGGGCTGGGAGTTGGGCATCATGACAGAGTGCTAGCCTAGCATTTACAAAGATCCAGGATCGATTCCTGGCTACCACATACATAGAAATCACAGAAAGCCAAAGGTTGTGCTGAGGAGCAAGTGGTAGAGCTGTAGTCTTGAGGACAGAACCCAAGGACTGTGCTCAGGCCCCGAGCTCGAGACCAGGACGGGCAAAAAAATGATCCCATAAAATAAATGAATATACCTGTATTTATAGAAAGAGACAGATGTGTTTGTAGGTGTGTGTGTGCATGTGTATGTGTCTGTTTGTGTATCAGAGAGTTCAATAGGCCTTGCATATACCTAGAGTAGCCTGGTAATCCGATTTCTTACAGTTGCATCCAGTGCTTAAGTTTTGTGAACTAATGACAGTTTAAAAAGTCATCCAACTGGGAACTGGAAAACAAATTACCTTAATTTAGACTACATCTCAGGGACTGTTCTTTGTAAATGTCAATTCAACCTTGCTAGAAAAGAGCTGTAGACACTACAGTTCCCTGCAGCCAAGTATCAAAGAGAAATATCAAGCTTAAGCAGCACGGGGAGAAAGAGTCAGAGGAGGAATCTGAGAAATTGACCATTTCTATGGTTTGTAGCCAGGAATTTTAAGATACGATTTTGAAATCTTCTCCCATCCGGAAGTAACCTAATTACAAAATCCATATCAATATCACCCAGAGCTTAAAAATTTGATTCAGAATCACTATTTTCTCAGCCTTACTAATGTTTCTTGCAGATTTACTTCGCTCCAGACAAAACTTTAGAAATTCCTGTACAGTCTAATTTTAGCAAACTCTTCCCTGCCTTTTGATGTTGATAAGAGGAAAGACAACTCTTATGATACAATCATAGAACACTCACTTGAAAAATACTGATATTACAACCGTAACTGTAGCCCCTGTTGACATCACCCTAAGAACAAAATACAATCTAAAAACCGCTAATACTGGAACTTGAGCTCAGGGTCTGGCACTCTGGCTTTCGCATTTCTCTCAAGGCTGGCACTCCAGCACTGCAGACAGCTCTACTTGCAGATATTTCCTCTTGAATGGAGCTAAGAATCACCCAGGCCGGATTGGAAGCTCAAGCCTCCAATTTTAGACCCCAGAGGAGCTAGGACTCTATCCATTAGCTACTGCATCTGGCTTTCATTGATATTTTCAGGGTAGCTTGGCAGAATAGAAGATGCCTGCCTCTAGAGCTGGAATCTTATTCTAGATTGGTCATTTTCTATAAACATCAGTCTCTAGCTTATTCATGTGTCACAGAATTCTTGGCTGTTACTCTCATTAGTATCAGATGAAATACAATGAATTTAGAGAGTGAAGAATGATAAAGTACATGTTACAGTAAAAATCTTGAAAATTTCCATAACTTGTTCATGGTTTCCACGAAATCACCTAAAACTTATGATATGGGAGAGGAACCACTTGGGTCCAAGCTATCTTCCATAGAAAGTTGTATAATATTTTAAAGACTTAAAAAAGGTTCAAATAAGACCACTCTTTAGGGGGTTTTCCTTCAAATTGCATCAGTGTATTTCTGAATCTGTGATCCAAGAATTGTGTGAGAATTCTGTCTTTATGGCCTTAAGGGATCAATTACTTCTGTTGATGATTGAGTGAATAAACACCAAACACCGATTCAACGAGATCAGTTCTTGTTTGTTACAAATGATTAGGTCTCCAACGAGGACAAATTAGCTGTCGATGTCAAATGGCTTCCATGGCCCGTATTGTTTTCTTTTCCATGGTGAAAAAACAGTTCAGCAGCTATACGTTATATTGATGATATGTTCTACCTCAATATTTTGAGGTAAGACTCTGGTCAAAAACCGAAAGAGATATCAGTGGGGAAAACGAGCTGAGTGTGAGGGGGTGGGTTAACCACCCCCTCACACTCAGCTCGTTTTCCCCATTGAGACAGAGGGAGACAGAGAGAGGGAGAAAGAGGGAGAGAGAGTGAGGGCTGGGAGTTGGGCATCATGACAGAGTGCTAGCCTAGCATTTACAAAGATCCAGGATCGATTCTTGGCTACCACATACATAGAAATCACAGAAAGCCAAAGGTTGTGCTGAGGAGCAAGTGGTAGAGCTGTAGTCTTGAGGACAGAACCCAAGGACTGTGCTCAGGCCCCGAGCTCAAGACCAGGACGGGCAAAAAAATGATCCAATAAAATAAATGAATATACCTGTATTTATAGAAAGAGACAGATGTGTTTGTAGGTGTGTGTGTGCATGTGTATGTGTGTGTTTGTGTATCAGAGAGTTCAATAGGCCTTGCATATACCTAGAGTAGCCGGGTAATCCGATTTCTTACAGTTGTATCCAGTGCTTAAGTTTTGTGAACTAATGACAGTTTAAAAAGTCATCCAACTGGGAACTGGAAAACAAATTCCCTTAATTTAGACTACATCTCAGGGACTGTTCTTTGTAAATGTCAGTTCAACCTTGCTAGAAAAGAGCTGTAGACACTACAGTTCCCTGCAGCCAAGTATCAAAGAGAAATATCAAGCTTAAGCAGCACGGGGAGAAAGAGTCAGAGGAGGAATCTGAGAAATTGACCATTTCTATGGTTTGTAGCCAGGAATTTTAAGATACGATTTTGAAATCTTCTCCCATCCGGAAGTAACCTAATTACAAAATCCATATCAATATCACCCAGAGCTTAAAAATTTGATTCAGAATCACTATTTTCTCACCCTTACTAATGTTTCTTGCAGATTTACTTCGCTCCAGACAAAACTTTAGAAATTCCTGTACAGTCTAATTTTAGCAAACTCTTCCCTGCCTTTTGATTTTGATAAGAGGAAAGACAACTCTTATGATACAATCATAGAACACTCACTTGAAAAATACTGATATTACAACCGTAACTGTAGCCCCTGTTGACATCACCCTAAGAACAAAATACAATCTAAAAACCGCTAATACTGGAACTTGAGCTCAGGGTCTGGCACTCTGGCTTTCGCATTTCTCTCAAGGCTGGCACTCCAGCACTGCAGTCAGCTCTACTTGCAGATATTTCCTCTTGAATGGAGCTAAGAATCACCCAGGCCGGATTGGAAGCTCAAGCCTCCAATTTTAGACCCCAGAGGAGCTAGGACTCTATCCATTAGCTACTGCATCTGGCTTTCATTGATATTTTCAGGGTAGCTTGGCAGAATAGAAGATGCCTGCCTCTAGAACTGGAATCTTATTCTAGATTGGTCATTTTCAACAAACATCAGTCTCTAGCTTATTCATGTGTCACAGAATTCTTGGCTGTTACTCTCATTAGTATCAGATGAAATACAATGAATTTAGAGAGTGAAGAATGATAAAGTACATGTTACAGTAAAAATCTTGCAAATTTGCATAACTTGTTCATGGTTTCCTCGAAATCACCTAAAACTTATGATATGGGAGAGGAACCACTTGGGTCCAAGCTATCTTCCATAGAAAGTTGTATAATATTTTAAAGACTTAAAAAAGGTTCAAATAAGACCACTCTTTAGGGGGTTTTCCTTCAAATTGCATCAGTGTATTTCTGAAGCTGTGATCCAAGAATTGTGTGAGAATTCTGTCTTTATGGCCTTAAGGGATCAATTACTTCTGTTGATGATTGAGTGAATAAACACCAAACACCGATTCAACGAGATCAGTTCTTGTTTGTTACAAATGATTAGGTCTCCAACGAGGACAAATTAGCTGTCGATGTCAAATGGCTTCCATGGCCCGTATTGTTTTCTTTTCCATGGTGAAAAAACAGTTCAGCAGCTATACGTTATATTGATGATATGTTCTACCTCAATATTTTGAGGTAAGACTCTGGTCAAAAACCGAAAGAGATATCAGTGGGGAAAACGAGCTGAGTGTGAGGGGGTGGGTTAACCACCCCCTCACACTCAGCTCGTTTTCCCCATTGAGACAGAGGGAGACAGAGAGAGGGAGAAAGAGGGAGAGAGAGTGAGGGCTGGGAGTTGGGCATCATGACAGAGTGCTAGCCTAGCATTTACAAAGATCCAGGATCGATTCCTGGCTACCACATACATAGAAATCACAGAAAGCCAAAGGTTGTGCTGAGGAGCAAGTGGTAGAGCTGTAGTCTTGAGGACAGAACCCAAGGACTGTGCTCAGGCCCCGAGCTCAAGACCAGGACGGGCAAAAAAATGATCCCATAAAATAAATGAATATACCTGTATTTATAGAAAGAGACAGATGTGTTTGTAGGTGTGTGTGTGCATGTGTATGTGTCTGTTTGTGTATCAGAGAGTTCAATAGGCCTTGCATATACCTAGAGTAGCCGGGTAATCCGATTTCTTACAGTTGTATCCAGTGCTTAAGTTTTGTGAATTAATGACAGTTTAAAAAGTCATCCAACTGGGAACTGGAAAACAAATTACCTTAATTTAGATTACATCTCAGGGACTGTTCTTTGTAAATGTCAATTCAACCTTGCTAGAAAAGAGCTGTAGACACTACAGTTCCCTGCAGCCAAGTATCAAAGAGAAATATCAAGCTTAAGCAGCACAGGGAGAAAGAGTCAGAGGAGGAATCTGAGAAATTGACCATTTCTATGGTTTGTAGCCAGGAATTTTAAGATACGATTTTGAAATCTTCTCCCCCCCGGAAGTAACCTAATTACAAAATCCATATCAATATCACCCAGAGCTTAAAAATATGATTCAGAATCACTATTTTCTCAGCCTTACTAATGTTTCTTGCAGATTTACTTCGCTCCAGACAAAATTTTAGAAATTTCTGTACAGTCTAATTTTAGCAAACTCTTCCCTGCCTTTTGATTTTGATAAGAGTTGTCTTTCCTCGTAGTGATACAATCATAGAACACTCACTTGAAAAATACTGATATTACAACCGTAACTGTAGCCCCTGTTGACATCACCCTAAGAACAAAATACAATCTAAAAACCGCTAATACTGGAACTTGAGCTCAGGATCTGGCACTCTGGCTTTCGCATTTCTCTCAAGGCTGGCACTCCAGCACTGCAGACAGCTCTACTTGCAGATATTTCCTCTTGAATGGAGCTAAGAATCACCCAGGCCGGATTGGAAGCTCAAGCCTCCAATTTTAGACCCCAGAGGAGCTAGGACTCTATCCATTAGCTACTGCATCTGGCTTTCATTGATATTTTCAGGGTAGCTTGGCAGAATAGAAGATGCCTGCCTCTAGAGCTGGAATCTTATTCTAGATTGGTCATTTTCTACAAACATCAGTCTCTAGCTTATTCATGTGTCACAGAATTCTTGGCTGTTACTCTCATTAGTATCAGATGAAATACAATGAATTTAGAGAGTGAAGAATGATAAAGTACATGTTACAGTAAAAATCTTGAAAATTTCCATAACTTGTTCATGGTTTCCACGAAATCACCTAAAACTTATGATATGGGTGAGGAACCACTTGGGTCCAAGCTATCTTCCATAGAAAGTTGTATAATATTTTAAAGACTTAAAAAAGGTTCAAATAAGACCACTCTTTAGGGGGTTTTCCTTCAAATTGCATCAGTGTATTTCTGAAGCTGTGATCCAAGAATTGTGTGAGAATTCTGTCTTTATGGCCTTAAGGGATCAATTACTTCTGTTGATGATTGAGTGAATAAACACCAAACACCGATTCAACGAGATCAGTTCTTGTTTGTTACAAATGATTAGGTCTCCAACGAGGACAAATTAGCTGTCGATGTCAAATGGCTTCCATGGCCCGTATTGTTTTCTTTTCCATGGTGAAAAAACAGTTCAGCAGCTATACGTTATATTGATGATATGTTCTACCTCAATATTTTGAGGTAAGACTCTGGTCAAAAACCGAAAGAGATATCAGTGGGGAAAACGAGCTGAGTGTGAGGGGGTGGGTTAACCACCCCCTCACACTCAGCTCGTTTTCCCCATTGAGACAGAGGGAGACAGAGAGAGGGAGAAAGAGGGAGAGAGAGTGAGGGCTGGGAGTTGGGCATCATGACAGAGTGCTAGCCTAGCATTTACAAAGATCCAGGATCGATTCCTGGCTACCACATACATAGAAATCACAGAAAGCCAAAGGTTGTGCTGAGGAGCAAGTGGTAGAGCTGTAGTCTTGAGGACAGAACCCAAGGACTGTGCTCAGGCCCCGAGCTCGAGACCAGGACGGGCAAAAAAATGATCCCATAAAATAAATGAATATACCTGTATTTATAGAAAGAGACAGATGTGTTTGTAGGTGTGTGTGTGCATGTGTATGTGTCTGTTTGTGTATCAGAGAGTTCAATAGGCCTTGCATATACCTAGAGTAGCCTGGTAATCCGATTTCTTACAGTTGCATCCAGTGCTTAAGTTTTGTGAACTAATGACAGTTTAAAAAGTCATCCAACTGGGAACTGGAAAACAAATTACCTTAATTTAGACTACATCTCAGGGACTGTTCTTTGTAAATGTCAATTCAACCTTGCTAGAAAAGAGCTGTAGACACTACAGTTCCCTGCAGCCAAGTATCAAAGAGAAATATCAAGCTTAAGCAGCACGGGGAGAAAGAGTCAGAGGAGGAATCTGAGAAATTGACCATTTCTATGGTTTGTAGCCAGGAGTTTTAAGATACGATTTTGAAATCTTCTCCCATCCGGAAGTAACCTAATTACAAAATCCATATCAATATCACCCAGAGCTTAAAAATTTGATTCAGAATCACTATTTTCTCAGCCTTACTAATGTTTCTTGCAGATTTACTTCGCTCCAGACAAAACTTTAGAAATTCCTGTACAGTCTAATTTTAGCAAACTCTTCCCTGCCTTTTGATGTTGATAAGAGGAAAGACAACTCTTATGATACAATCATAGAACACTCACTTGAAAAATACTGATATTACAACCGTAACTGTAGCCCCTGTTGACATCACCCTAAGAACAAAATACAATCTAAAAACCGCTAATACTGGAACTTGAGCTCAGGGTCTGGCACTCTGGCTTTCGCATTTCTCTCAAGGCTGGCACTCCAGCACTGCAGACAGCTCTACTTGCAGATATTTCCTCTTGAATGGAGCTAAGAATCACCCAGGCCGGATTGGAAGCTCAAGCCTCCAATTTTAGACCCCAGAGGAGCTAGGACTCTATCCATTAGCTACTGCATCTGGCTTTCATTGATATTTTCAGGGTAGCTTGGCAGAATAGAAGATGCCTGCCTCTAGAGCTGGAATCTTATTCTAGATTGGTCATTTTCTATAAACATCAGTCTCTAGCTTATTCATGTGTCACAGAATTCTTGGCTGTTACTCTCATTAGTATCAGATGAAATACAATGAATTTAGAGAGTGAAGAATGATAAAGTACATGTTACAGTAAAAATCTTGAAAATTTCCATAACTTGTTCATGGTTTCCACGAAATCACCTAAAACTTATGATATGGGAGAGGAACCACTTGGGTCCAAGCTATCTTCCATAGAAAGTTGTATAATATTTTAAAGACTTAAAAAAGGTTCAAATAAGACCACTCTTTAGGGGGTTTTCCTTCAAATTGCATCAGTGTATTTCTGAATCTGTGATCCAAGAATTGTGTGAGAATTCTGTCTTTATGGCCTTAAGGGATCAATTACTTCTGTTGATGATTGAGTGAATAAACACCAAACACCGATTCAACGAGATCAGTTCTTGTTTGTTACAAATGATTAGGTCTCCAACGAGGACAAATTAGCTGTCGATGTCAAATGGCTTCCATGGCCCGTATTGTTTTCTTTTCCATGGTGAAAAAACAGTTCAGCAGCTATACGTTATATTGATGATATGTTCTACCTCAATATTTTGAGGTAAGACTCTGGTCAAAAACCGAAAGAGATATCAGTGGGGAAAACGAGCTGAGTGTGAGGGGGTGGGTTAACCACCCCCTCACACTCAGCTCGTTTTCCCCATTGAGACAGAGGGAGACAGAGAGAGGGAGAAAGAGGGAGAGAGAGTGAGGGCTGGGAGTTGGGCATCATGACAGAGTGCTAGCCTAGCATTTACAAAGATCCAGGATCGATTCCTGGCTACCACATACATAGAAATCACAGAAAGCCAAAGGTTGTGCTGAGGAGCAAGTGGTAGAGCTGTAGTCTTGAGGACAGAACCCAAGGACTGTGCTCAGGCCCCGAGCTCAAGACCAGGACGGGCAAAAAAATGATCCAATAAAATAAATGAATATACCTGTATTTATAGAAAGAGACAGATGTGTTTGTAGGTGTGTGTGTGCATGTGTATGTGTGTGTTTGTGTATCAGAGAGTTCAATAGGCCTTGCATATACCTAGAGTAGCCGGGTAATCCGATTTCTTACAGTTGTATCCAGTGCTTAAGTTTTGTGAACTAATGACAGTTTAAAAAGTCATCCAACTGGGAACTGGAAAACAAATTCCCTTAATTTAGACTACATCTCAGGGACTGTTCTTTGTAAATGTCAGTTCAACCTTGCTAGAAAAGAGCTGTAGACACTACAGTTCCCTGCAGCCAAGTATCAAAGAGAAATATCAAGCTTAAGCAGCACGGGGAGAAAGAGTCAGAGGAGGAATCTGAGAAATTGACCATTTCTATGGTTTGTAGCCAGGAATTTTAAGATACGATTTTGAAATCTTCTCCCATCCGGAAGTAACCTAATTACAAAATCCATATCAATATCACCCAGAGCTTAAAAATTTGATTCAGAATCACTATTTTCTCACCCTTACTAATGTTTCTTGCAGATTTACTTCGCTCCAGACAAAACTTTAGAAATTCCTGTACAGTCTAATTTTAGCAAACTCTTCCCTGCCTTTTGATTTTGATAAGAGGAAAGACAACTCTTATGATACAATCATAGAACACTCACTTGAAAAATACTGATATTACAACCGTAACTGTAGCCCCTGTTGACATCACCCTAAGAACAAAATACAATCTAAAAACCGCTAATACTGGAACTTGAGCTCAGGGTCTGGCACTCTGGCTTTCGCATTTCTCTCAAGGCTGGCACTCCAGCACTGCAGTCAGCTCTACTTGCAGATATTTCCTCTTGAATGGAGCTAAGAATCACCCAGGCCGGATTGGAAGCTCAAGCCTCCAATTTTAGACCCCAGAGGAGCTAGGACTCTATCCATTAGCTACTGCATCTGGCTTTCATTGATATTTTCAGGGTAGCTTGGCAGAATAGAAGATGCCTGCCTCTAGAACTGGAATCTTATTCTAGATTGGTCATTTTCAACAAACATCAGTCTCTAGCTTATTCATGTGTCACAGAATTCTTGGCTGTTACTCTCATTAGTATCAGATGAAATACAATGAATTTAGAGAGTGAAGAATGATAAAGTACATGTTACAGTAAAAATCTTGCAAATTTGCATAACTTGTTCATGGTTTCCTCGAAATCACCTAAAACTTATGATATGGGAGAGGAACCACTTGGGTCCAAGCTATCTTCCATAGAAAGTTGTATAATATTTTAAAGACTTAAAAAAGGTTCAAATAAGACCACTCTTTAGGGGGTTTTCCTTCAAATTGCATCAGTGTATTTCTGAAGCTGTGATCCAAGAATTGTGTGAGAATTCTGTCTTTATGGCCTTAAGGGATCAATTACTTCTGTTGATGATTGAGTGAATAAACACCAAACACCGATTCAACGAGATCAGTTCTTGTTTGTTACAAATGATTAGGTCTCCAACGAGGACAAATTAGCTGTCGATGTCAAATGGCTTCCATGGCCCGTATTGTTTTCTTTTCCATGGTGAAAAAACAGTTCAGCAGCTATACGTTATATTGATGATATGTTCTACCTCAATATTTTGAGGTAAGACTCTGGTCAAAAACCGAAAGAGATATCAGTGGGGAAAACGAGCTGAGTGTGAGGGGGTGGGTTAACCACCCCCTCACACTCAGCTCGTTTTCCCCATTGAGACAGAGGGAGACAGAGAGAGGGAGAAAGAGGGAGAGAGAGTGAGGGCTGGGAGTTGGGCATCATGACAGAGTGCTAGCCTAGCATTTACAAAGATCCAGGATCGATTCCTGGCTACCACATACATAGAAATCACAGAAAGCCAAAGGTTGTGCTGAGGAGCAAGTGGTAGAGCTGTAGTCTTGAGGACAGAACCCAAGGACTGTGCTCAGGCCCCGAGCTCAAGACCAGGACGGGCAAAAAAATGATCCCATAAAATAAATGAATATACCTGTATTTATAGAAAGAGACAGATGTGTTTGTAGGTGTGTGTGTGCATGTGTATGTGTCTGTTTGTGTATCAGAGAGTTCAATAGGCCTTGCATATACCTAGAGTAGCCGGGTAATCCGATTTCTTACAGTTGTATCCAGTGCTTAAGTTTTGTGAATTAATGACAGTTTAAAAAGTCATCCAACTGGGAACTGGAAAACAAATTACCTTAATTTAGATTACATCTCAGGGACTGTTCTTTGTAAATGTCAATTCAACCTTGCTAGAAAAGAGCTGTAGACACTACAGTTCCCTGCAGCCAAGTATCAAAGAGAAATATCAAGCTTAAGCAGCACAGGGAGAAAGAGTCAGAGGAGGAATCTGAGAAATTGACCATTTCTATGGTTTGTAGCCAGGAATTTTAAGATACGATTTTGAAATCTTCTCCCCCCCGGAAGTAACCTAATTACAAAATCCATATCAATATCACCCAGAGCTTAAAAATATGATTCAGAATCACTATTTTCTCAGCCTTACTAATGTTTCTTGCAGATTTACTTCGCTCCAGACAAAATTTAAGAAATTCCTGTACAGTCTAATTTTAGCAAACTCTTCCCTGCCTTTTGATTTTGATAAGAGTTGTCTTTCCTCGTAGTGATACAATCATAGAATACTCACTTGAAAAATACTGATATTACAACTGTAACTCTAGCCCCTGTTGACATCACCCTAAGAACAAAATACCATCTAAAAAACGCTAATACTGGAACTTGAGCTCAGGGTCTGGCACTCTGGCTTTCGCATTTCTCTCAAGGCTGGCACTCCAGCACTGCAGACAGCTCTACTTGCAGATATTTCCTCTTGAATGGAGCTAAGAATCACCCAGGCCGGATTGGAAGCTCAAGCCTCCAATTTTAGACCCCAGAGGAGCTAGGACTCTATCCATTAGCTACTGCATCTGGCTTTCATTGATATTTTCAGGGTAGCTTGGCAGAATAGAAGATGCCTGCCTCTAGAACTGGAATCTTATTCTAGATTGGTCATTTTCTACAAACATCAGTCTCTAGCTTATTCATGTGTCACAGAATTCTTGGCTGTTACTCTCATTAGTATCAGATGAAATACAATGAAGTTAGAGAGTGAAGAATGAGAAAGTACATGTTACAGTAAAAATCTTGCAAATTTGCATAACTTGTTCATGGTTTCCTCGAAATCACCTAAAACTTATGATATGGGAGAGGAACCACTTGGGTCCAAGCTATCTTCCATAGAAAGTTGTATAATATTTTAAAGACTTAAAAAAGGTTCAAATAAGACCACTCTTTAGGGGGTTTTCCTTCAAATTGCATCAGTGTATTTCTTAAGCTGTGATCCAAGAATTGTGTGAGAATTCTGTCTTTATGGCCTTAAGGGATCAATTACTTCTGTTGATGATTGAGTGAATAAACACCAAACACCGATTCAACGAGATCAGTTCTTGTTTGTTACAAATGATTAGGTCTCCAACGAGGACAAATTAGCTGTCGATGTCAAATGGCTTCCATGGCCCGCATTGTTTTCTTTTCCATGGTGAAAAAAAGTTCAGCAGCTATACGTTATATTGATGATATGTTCTACCTCAATATTTTGAGGTAAGACTCTGGTCAAAAACCGAAAGAGATCAGTGGGGAAAACGAGCTGAGTGTGAGGGGGTGGGTTAACCCCCTCACACTCAGCTCGTTTTCCCCATTGAGACAGAGGGAGACAGAGAGAGGGAGAAAGAGGGAGAGAAAGTGAGGGCTGGGAGTTGGGCATCATGACAGAGTGCTAGCCTAGCATTTACAAAGATCCAGGATCGATTCCTGGCTACCACATACATAGAAATCACAGAAAGCCAAAGGTTGTGCTGAGGAGCAAGTGGTAGAGCTGTAGTCTTGAGGACAGAACCCAAGGACTGTGCTCAGGCCCCGAGCTCAAGACCAGGACGGGCAAAAAAATGATCCAATAAAATAAATGAATATGCCTGTATTTATAGAAAGAGACAGATGTGTTTGTAGGTGTGTGTGTGCATGTGTATGTGTCTGTTTGTGTATCAGAGAGTTCAATAGGCCTTGCATATACCTAGAGTAGCCTGGTAATCCGATTTCTTACAGTTGCATCCAGTGCTTAAGTTTTGTGAACTAATGACAGTTTAAAAAGTCATCCAACTGGGAACTGGAAAACAAATTACCTTAATTTAGACTACATCTCAGGGACTGTTCTTTGTAAATGTCAGTTCAACCTTGCTAGAAAAGAGCTGTAGACACTACAGTTCCCTGCAGCCAAGTATCAAAGAGAAATATCAAGCTTAAGCAGCACGGGGAGAAAGAGTCAGAGGAGGAATCTGAGAAATTGACCATTTCTATGGTTTGTAGCCAGGAATTTTAAGATACGATTTTGAAATCTCCTCCCCCCCGGAAGTAACCTAATTTCAAAATCCATATCAATATCACCCAGAGCTTAAAACTTTGATTCAGAATCACTATTTTCTCAGCCTTACTAATGTTTCTTGCAGATTTACTTCGCTCCAGACAAAATTTTAGAAATTCCTGTACAGTCTAATTTTAGCAAACTCTTCCCTGCCTTTCGATTTTGAGAAGAGTTGTCTTTCCTCGTAGTGATACAATCATAGAACACTCACTTGAAAAATACTGATATTACAACCGTAACTGTAGCCCCTGTTGACATCACCCTAAGAACAAAATACAATCTAAAAAACGCTAATACTGGAACTTGAGCTCAGGGTCTGGCACTCTGGCTTTCGCATTTCTCTCAAGGCTGGCACTCCAGCACTGCAGACAGCTCTACTTGCAGATATTTCCTCTTGAATGGAGCTAAGAATCACCCAGGCCGGATTGGAAGCTCACGCCTCCAATTTTTGACCCCAGAGGAGCTAGGACTCTATCCATTAGCTACTGCATCTGGCTTTCATTGATATTTTCAGGGTAGCTTGGCAGAATGGAAGATGCCTGCCTCTAGAACTGGAATCTTATTCTAGATTGGTCATTTTCAACAAACATCAGTCTCTAGCTTATTCATGTGTCACAGAATTCTTGGCTGTTACTCTCATTAGTATCAGATGAAATACAATGAATTTAGAGAGTGAAGAATGATAAATTACATGTTACAGTAAAAATCTTGCAAATTTGCATAACTTGTTCATGGTTTCCTCGAAATCACCTAAAACTTATGATATGGGAGAGGAACCACTTGGGTCCAAGCTATCTTCCATAGAAAGTTGTATAATATTTTAAAGACTTAAAAAAGGTTCAAATAAGACCACTCTTTAGGGGGTTTTGCTTCAAATTGCATCAGTGTATTTCTTAAGCTGTGGTCCAAGAATTGTGTGAGAATTCTGTCTTTATGGCCTTAAGGGATCAATTACTTCTGTTGATGATTGAGTGAATAAACACCAAACACCGATTCAACGAGATCAGTTCTTGTTTGTTACAAATGATTAGGTCTCCAACGAGGACAAATTAGCTGTCGATGTCAAATGGCTTCCATGGCCCGTATTGTTTTCTTTTCCATGGTGAAAAAACAGTTCAGCAGCTATACGTTATAATGATGATATGTTCTACCTCCATATTTTGAGGTAGGACTCTGGTCTAAAACCGAAAGAGATATCAGTGGGGAAAACGAGCTGAGTGTGAGGGGGTGGTTAACCCACCCCCTCACACTCAGCTCGTTTTCCCCATTGAGACAGAGGGAGACAGAGAGAGGGAGAAAGAGGGAGAGAGAGTGAGGGCTGGGAGTTGGGCATCATGACAGAGTGCCAGCGTAGTATTTACAAAGATCCAGGATCGATTCCTGGCTACCACATACATAGAAATCACAGAAAGCCAAAGGTTGTGCTGAGGAGCAAGTGGTAGAGCTGTAGTCTTGAGGACAGAACCCAAGGACTATGCTCAGGCCCTGAGCTCAAGACCAGGACGGGCAAAAAAATGATCCAATAAAATAATTGAATATACCTGTATTTATAGAAAGAGACAGATGTGTTTGTAGGTGTGTGTGTGCATGTGTATGTGTGTGTTTGTGTATCAGAGAGTTCAATAGGCCTTGCATATACATAGAGTAGCCTGGTAATCCGATTTCTTACAGTTGCATCCAGTGCTTAAGTTTTGTGAACTAATGACAGTTTAAAAAGTCATCCAACTGGGAACTGGAAAACAAATTACCTTAATTTAGACTACATCTCAGGGACTGTTCTTTGTAAATGTCAGTTCAACCTTGCTAGAAAAGAACTGTAGACACTACAGTTCCCTGCAGCCAAGTATCAAAGAGAAATATCAAGCTTAAGCAGCACGGGGAGAAAGAGTCAGAGGAGGAATCTGAGAAATTGACCATTTCTATGGTTTGTAGCCAGGAATTTTAAGATACGATTTTGAAATCTCCTCCCACCCGGAAGTAACCTAATTACAAAATCCATATCAATATCACCCAGAGCTTAAAAATTTGATTCAGAATCACTATTTTCTCAGCCTTACTAATGTTTCTTGCAGATTTACTTCGCTCCAGAGAAAACTTTAGAAATTCCTGTACAGTCTAATTTTAGCAAACTCTTCCCTGCCTTTTGATTTTGATAAGAGTTGTCTTTCCTCGTAGTGATACAATCATAGAACACTCACTTGAAAAATACTGATATTACAACCGTAACTCTAGCCCCTGTTGACATCACCCTAAGAACAAAATACAATCTAAAAACCGCTAATACTGGAACTTGAGCTCAGGGTCTGGCACTCTGGCTTTCGCATTTCTCTCAAGGCTGGCACTCCAGCACTGCAGTCAGCTCTACTTGCAGATATTTCCTCTTGAATGGAGCTAAGAATCACCCAGGCTTGATTGGAAGCTCACGCCTCCAATTTTAGACCGCAGAGGAGCTAGGACTCTATCCATTAGCTACTGCATCTGGCTTTCATTGATATTTTCAGGGTAGCTTGGCAGAATAGAAGATGCCTGCCTCTAGAACTGGAATCTTATTCTAGATTGGTCATTTTCAACAAACATCAGTCTCTAGCTTATTCATGTGTCACAGAATTCTTGGCTGTTGCTCTCATTAGTATCAGATGAAATACAATGAATTTAGAGAGTGAAGAATGATAAAGTACATGTTACAGTAAAAATCTTGCAAATTTGCATAACTTGTTCATGGTTTCCTCGAAATCACCTAAAACTTATGATATGGGAGAGGAACCACTTGGGTCCAAGCTATCTTCCATAGAAAGTTGTATAATATTTTAAAGACTTAAAAAAGGTTCAAATAAGACCACTCTTTAGGGGGTTTTGCTTCAAATTGCATCAGTGTATTTCTTAAGCTGTGGTCCAAGAATTGTGTGAGAATTCTGTCTTTATGGCCTTAAGGGATCAATTACTTCTGTTGATGATTGAGTGAATAAACACCAAACACCGATTCAACGAGATCAGTTCTTGTTTGTTACAAAAGATTAGGTCTCCAACGAGGACAAATTAGCTGTCGATGTCAAATGGCTTCCATGGCCCGTATTGTTTTCTTTTCCATGGTGAAAAAACAGTTCAGCAGCTATACGTTATAATGATGATATGTTCTACCTCCATATTTTGAGGTAGGACTCTGGTCTAAAACCGAAAGAGATATCAGTGGGGAAAACGAGCTGAGTGTGAGGGGGTGGTTAACCCACCCCCTCACACTCAGCTCGTTTTCCCCATTGAGACAGAGGGAGACAGAGAGAGGGAGAAAGAGGGAGAGAGAGTGAGGGCTGGGAGTTGGGCATCATGACAGAGTGCTAGCCTAGCATTTACAAAGATCCAGGATCGATTCCTGGCTACCACATACATAGAAATCACAGAAAGCCAAAGGTTGTGCTGAGGAGCAAGTGGTAGAGCTGTAGTCTTGAGGACAGAACCCAAGGACTGTGCTCAGGCCCCGAGCTCAAGACCAGGACGGGCAAAAAAATGATCCAATAAAATAAATGAATATACCTGTATTTATAGAAAGAGACAGATGTGTTTGTAGGTGTGTGTGTGCATGTGTATGTGTGTGTTTGTGTATCAGAGAGTTCAATAGGCCTTGCACATACCTACTGTAGCCAGGTAATCCGATTTCTTACAGTAGCATCCAGTTCTTAAGTTTTGTGAACTAATGACAGTTTAAAAAGTCATCCAACTGGGAACTGAAAACAAATTACCTTAATTTAGACTACATCTCAGGGACTGTTCTTTGTAAATGTCAGTTCAACCTTGCTAGAAAACAGCTGTAGACACTACAGTTCCCTGCAGCCAAGTATCAAAGAGAAATATCAAGCTTAAGCAGCACGGGGAGAAAGAGTCAGAGGAGGAATCTGAGAAATTGACCATTTCTATGGTTTGTAGCCAGGAATTTTAAGATACTATTTTGAAATATCCTCCCACCCGGAAGTAACCTAATTACAAAATCCATATCAATATCACCCAGAGCTTAAAAATTTGATTCTGAATCACTATTTTCTCAGCCTTACTAATGTTTCTTGCAGATTTACTTCGCTCCAGACAAAACTTTAGAAATTCCTGTACAGTCTAATTTTAGCAAACTCTTCCCTGCCTTTTGATTTTGATAAGAGTTGTCTTTCCTCGTAGTGATACAATCATAGAACACTCACTTGAAAAATACTGATATTACAACCGTAACTGTAGCCCCTGTTGACATCACCCTAAGAACAAAATACAAT
Organism: Megascapheus bottae; assembly: GCF_031878675.1. Classification (NCBI taxonomy): domain Eukaryota; kingdom Metazoa; phylum Chordata; class Mammalia; order Rodentia; family Geomyidae; genus Megascapheus; species Megascapheus bottae. The sequence continues at coordinate 1,216,269 of NW_028327551.1, read as the reverse complement.
CTAAAAACCGCTAATACTGGAACTTGAGCTCAGGGTCTGGCACTCTGGCTTTCGCATTTCTCTCAAGGCTGGCACTCCAGCACTGCAGTCAGCTCTACTTGCAGATATTTCCTCTTGAATGGAGCTAAGAATCACCCAGGCCGGATTGGAAGCTCAAGCCTCCAATTTTAGACCCCAGAGGAGCTAGGACTCTATCCATTAGCTACTGCATCTGGCTTTCATTGATATTTTCAGGGTAGCTTGGCAGAATAGAAGATGCCTGCCTCTAGAACTGGAATCTTATTCTAGATTGGTCATTTTCAACAAACATCAGTCTCTAGCTTATTCATGTGTCACAGAATTCTTGGCTGTTACTCTCATTAGTATCAGATGAAATACAATGAATTTAGAGAGTGAAGAATGATAAAGTACATGTTACAGTAAAAATCTTGTAAATTTGCATAACTTGTTCATGGTTTCCTCGAAATCACCTAAAACTTATGATATGGGAGAGGAACCACTTGGGTCCAAGCTATCTTCCATAGAAAGTTGTATAATATTTTAAAGACTTAAAAAAGGTTCAAATAAGACCACTCTTTAGGGGGTTTTCCTTCAAATTGCATCAGTGTATTTCTTAAGCTGTGATCCAAGAATTGTGTGAGAATTCTGTCTTTATGGCCTTAAGGGATCAATTACTTCTGTTGATGATTGAGTGAATAAACACCAAACACCGATTCAACGAGATCACTTCTTGTTTGTTACAAAAGATTAGGTCTCCAACGAGGACAAATTAGCTGTCGATGTCAAATGGCTTCCAAGGCCCGTATTGTTTTCTTTTCCATGGTGAAAAAACAGTTCAGCAGCTATACGTTATAATGATGATATGTTCTACCTCCATATTTTGAGGTAGGACTCTGGTCTAAAACCGAAAGAGATATCAGTGGGGAAAACGAGCTGAGTGTGAGGGGGTGGTTAACCCACCCCCTCACACTCAGCTCGTTTTCCCCATTGAGACAGAGGGAGACAGAGAGAGGGAGAAAGAGGGAGAGAGAGTGAGGGCTGGGAGTTGGGCATCATGACAGAGTGCTAGCCTAGCATTTACAAAGATCCAGGATCGATTCCTGGCTACCACATACATAGAAATCACAGAAAGCCAAAGGTTGTGCTGAGGAGCAAGTGGTAGAGCTGTAGTCTTGAGGACAGAACCCAAGGACTGTGCTCAGGCCCCGAGCTCAAGACCAGGACGGGCAAAAAAATGATCCAATAAAATAAATGAATATACCTGTATTTATAGAAAGAGACAGATGTGTTTGTAGGTGTGTGTGTGCATGTGTATGTGTGTGTTTGTGTATCAGAGAGTTCAATAGGCCTTGCACATACCTAGTGTAGCCAGGTAATCCGATTTCTTACAGTTGCATCCAGTTCTTAAGTTTTGTGAACTAATGACAGTTTAAAAAGTCATCCAACTGGGAACTGAAAACAAATTACCTTAATTTAGACTACATCTCAGGGACTGTTCTTTGTAAATGTCAGTTCAACCTTGCTAGAAAACAGCTGTAGACACTACAGTTCCCTGCAGCCAAGTATCAAAGAGAAATATCAAGCTTAAGCAGCACGGGGAGAAAGAGTCAGAGGAGGAATCTGAGAAATTGACCATTTCTATGGTTTGTAGCCAGGAATTTTAAGATACGATTTTGAAATATCCTCCCACCCGGAAGTAACCTAATTACAAAATCCATATCAATATCACCCAGAGCTTAAAAATTTGATTCAGAATCACTATTTTCTCAGCCTTACTAATGTTTCTTGCAGATTTACTTCGCTCCAGACAAAACTTTAGAAATTCCTGTACAGTCTAATTTTAGCAAACTCTTCCCTGCCTTTTGATTTTGATAAGAGTTGTCTTTCCTCGTAGTGATACAATCATAGAACACTCACTTGAAAAATACTGATATTACAACCGTAACTGTAGCCCCTGTTGACATCACCCTAAGAACAAAATACAATCTAAAAAACGCTAATACTGGAACTTGAGCTCAGGGTCTGGCACTCTGGCTTTCGCATTTCTCTCAAGGCTGGCCCTCCAGCACTGCAGTCAGCTCTACTTGCAGATATTTCCTCTTGAATGGAGCTAAGAATCACCCAGGCCGGATTGGAAGCTCAAGCCTCCAATTTTAGACCCCAGAGGAGCTAGGACTCTATCCATTAGCTACTGCATCTGGCTTTCATTGATATTTTCAGGGTAGCTTGGCAGAATAGAAGATGCCTGCCTCTAGAACTGGAATCTTATTCTAGATTGGTCATTTTCAACAAACATCAGTCTCTAGCTTATTCATGTGTCACAGAATTCTTGGCTGTTACTCTCATTAGTATCAGATGAAATACAATGAAGTTAGAGAGTGAAGAATGAGAAAGTACATGTTACAGTAAAAATCTTGCAAATTTGCATACCTTGTTCATGGTTTCCTCGAAATCACCTAAAACTTATGATATGGGAGAGGAACCACTTGGGTCCAAGCTATCTTCCATAGAAAGTTGTATAATATTTTAAAGACTTAAAAAAGGTTCAAATAAGACCACTCTTTAGGGGGTTTTCCTTCAAATTGCATCAGTGTATTTCTTAAGCTGTGATCCAAGAATTGTGTGAGAATTCTGTCTTTATGGCCTTAAGGGATCAATTACTTCTGTTGATGATTGAGTGAATAAACACCAAACACCGATTCAACGAGATCAGTTCTTGTTTGTTACAAAAGATTAGGTCTCCAACGAGGACAAATTAGCTGTCGATGTCAAATGGCTTCATGGCCCATATTGTTTTCTTTTCCATGGTGAAAAAACAGTTCAGCAGCTATACGTTATATTGATGATATGTTCTACCTCAATATTTTGAGGTAAGACTCTGGTCAAAAACCGAAAGAGATATCAGTGGGGAAAACGAGCTGAGTGTGAGGGGGTGGGTTAACCACCCCCTCACACTCAGCTCCTTTTCCCCATTGAGACAGAGGGAGACAGAGAGAGGGAGAAAGAGGGAGAGAGAGTGAGGGCTGGGAGTTGGGCATCATGACAGAGTGCCAGCGTAGTATTTACAAAGATCCAGGATCGATTCCTGGCTACCACATACATAGAAATCACAGAAAGCCAAAGGTTGTGCTGAGGAGCAAGTGGTAGAGCTGTAGTCTTGAGGACAGAACCCAAGGACTGTGCTCAGGCCCCGAGCTCAAGACCAGGACGGGCAAAAAAATGATCCAATAAAATAAATGAATATACCTGTATTTATAGAAAGAGACAGATGTGTTTGTAGGTGTGTGTGTGCATGTGTATGTGTGTGTTTGTGTATCAGAGAGTTCAATAGGCCTTGCATATACCTAGAGTAGCCGGGTAATCCGATTTCTTACAGTTGCATCCAGTGCTTAAGTTTTGTGAACTAATGACAGTTTAAAAAGTCATTCAACTGGGAACTGAAAACAAATTACCTTAATTTAGACTACATCTCAGGGACTGTTCTTTGTAAATGTCAGTTCAACCTTGCTAGAAAACAGCTGTAGACACTACAGTTCCCTGCAGCCAAGTATCAAAGAGAAATATCAAGCTTAAGCAGCACGGGGAGAAAGAGTCAGAGGAGGAATCTGAGAAATTGACCATTTCTATGGTTTGTAGCCAGGAATTTTAAGATACGATTTTGAAATCTCCTCCCACCCGGAAGTAACCTAATTACAAAATCCATATCAATATCACCCAGAGCTTAAAAATTTGATTCAGAATCACTATTTTCTCAGCCTTACTAATGTTTCTTGCAGATTTACTTCGCTCCAGACAAAACTTTAGAAATTCCTGTACAGTCTAATTTTAGCAAACTCTTCCCTGCCTTTTGATTTTGATAAGAGTTGTCTTTCCTCGTAGTGATACAATCATAGAACACTCACTTGAAAAATACTGATATTACAACCGTAACTGTAGCCCCTGTTGACATCACCCTAAGAACAAAATACAATCTAAAAAACGCTAATACTGGAACTTGAGCTCAGGGTCTGGCACTCTGGCTTTCGCATTTCTCTCAAGGCTGGCACTCCAGCACTGCAGTCAGCTCTACTTGCAGATATTTCCTCTTGAATGGAGCTAAGAATCACCCAGGCCGGATTGGAAGCTCAAGCCTCCAATTTTAGACCCCAGAGGAGCTAGGACTCTATCCATTAGCTACTGCATCTGGCTTTCATTGATATTTTCAGGGTAGCTTGGCAGAATAGAAGATGCCTGCCTCTAGAACTGGAATCTTATTCTAGATTGGTCATTTTCTACAAACATCAGTCTCTAGCTTATTCATGTGTCACAGAATTCTTGGCTGTTACTCTCATTAGTATCAGATGAAATACAATGAATTTAGAGAGTGAAGAATGATAAAGTACATGTTACTGTAAAAATCTTGCAAATTTGCATAACTTGTTCATGGTTTCCTCGAAATCACCTAAAACTTATGATATGGGAGAGGAACCACTTGGGTCCAAGCTATCTTCCATAGAAAGTTGTATAATATTTTAAAGACTTAAAAAAGGTTCAAATAAGACCACTCTTTAGGGGGTTTTCCTTCAAATTGCATCAGTGTATTTCTGAAGCTGTGATCCAAGAATTGTGTGAGAATTCTGTCTTTATGGCCTTAAGGGATCAATTACTTCTGTTGATGATTGAGTGAATAAACACCAAACACCGATTCAACGAGATCAGTTCTTGTTTGTTACAAATGATTAGGTCTCCAACTAGGACAAATTAGCTGTCGATGTCAAATGGCTTCCATGGCCCGTATTGTTTTCTTTTCCATGGTGAAAAAACAGTTCAGCAGCTATACGTTATAATGATGATATGTTCTACCTCAATATTTTGAGGTAAGACTCTGGTCAAAAACCGAAAGAGATATCAGTGGGGAAAACGAGCTGAGGGTGAGGGGGTGGTTAACCCACCCCCTCACCCTCAGCTCGTTTTCCCCATTGGGACAGAGGGAGACAGAGAGAGGGATAAAGAGGGAGAGAGAGTGAGGGCTGGGAGTTGGGCATCATGACAGAGTGCTAGCCTAGCATTTACAAAGATCCAGGATCGATTCCTGGCTACCACATACATAGAAATCACAGAAAGCCAAACGTTGTGCTGAGGAGCAAGTGGTAGAGCTCTAGTCTTGAGGACAGAACCCAAGGACTGTGCTCAGGCCCCGAGCTCGAAACCAAGACGGGCAAAAAAATGATCCCATAAAATAAATGAATATACCTGTATTTATAGAAAGAGACAGATGTGTTTGTAGGTGTGTGTGTGCATGTGTATGTGTGTGTTTGTGTATCAGAGAGTTCAATAGGCCTTGCATATACCTAGAGTAGCCTGGTAATCCGATTTCTTACAGTTGCATCCAGTGCTTAAGTTTTGTGAACTAATGACAGTTTAAAAAGTCATCCAACTGGGAACTGGAAAACAAATTACCTTAATTTAGACTACATCTCAGGGACTGTTCTTTGTAAATATCAGTTCAACCTTGCTAGAAAACAGCTCTAGACACTACAGTTCCCTGCAGCCAAGTATCAAAGAGAAATATCAAGCTTAAGCAGCACGGGGAGAAAGAGTCAGAGGAGGAATCTGAGAAATTGACCATTTCTATGGTTTGTAGCCAGGAATTTTAAGATACGATTTTGAAATCTCCTCCCCCCCAGAAGTAACCTAATTACAAAATCCATATCAATATCACCCAGAGCTTAAAAATTTGATTCAGAATCACTATTTTCTCACCCTTACTAATGTTTCTTGCAGATTTACTTCGCTCCAGACAAAATTTTAGAAATTCCTGTACAGTCTAATTTTAGCAAACTCTTCCCTGCCTTTTGATTTTGATAAGAGGAAAGACAACTCTTATGATACAATCATAGAACACTCACTTGAAAAATACTGATATTACAACCGTAACTGTAGCCCCTGTTGACATCACCCTAAGAACAAAATACAATCTAAAAACCGCTAATACTGGAACTTGAGCTCAGGGTCTGGCACTCTGGCTTTCGCATTTCTCTCAAGGCTGGCACTCCAGCACTGCAGTCAGCTCTACTTGCAGATATTTCCTCTTGAATGGAGCTAAGAATCACCCAGGCCGGATTGGAAGCTCAAGCCTCCAATTTTAGACCCCAGAGGAGCTAGGACTCAATCCATTAGCTACTGCATCTGGCTTTCATTGATATTTTCAGGGTAGCTTGGCAGAATAGAAGATGCCTGCCTCTAGAACTGGAATCTTATTCTAGATTGGTCATTTTCAACAAACATCAGTCTCTAGCTTTTTCATGTGTCACAGAATTCTTGGCTGTTACTCTCATTAGTATCAGATGAAATACAATGAATTTAGAGAGTGAAGAATGATAAAGTACCTGTTACAGTAAAAATCTTGAAAATTTGCATAACTTGTTCATGGTTTCCACGAAATCACCTAAAACTTATGATATGGGAGAGGAACCACTTGGGTCCAAGCTATCTTCCATAGAAAGTTGTATAATATTTTAAAGACTTAAAAAAGGTTCAAATAAGACCACTCTTTAGGGGGTGTTCCTTCAAATTGCATCAGTGTATTTCTTAAGCTGTGATCCAAGAATTGTGTGAGAATTCTGTCTTTATGGCCTTAAGGGATCAATTACTTCTGTTGATGATTGAGTGAATAAACACCAAACACCGATTCAACGAGATCACTTCTTGTTTGTTACAAATGATTAGGTCTCCAACGAGGACAATTTAGCTGTCGATGTCAAATGGCTTCCATGGCCCGTATTGTTTTCTTTTCCATGGTGAAAAAACAGTTCAGCAGCTATACGTTATATTGATGATATGTTCTACCTCAATATTTTGAGGTAAGACTCTGGTCAAAAACCGAAAGAGATATCACCACCCCCTCACACTCAGCTCGTTTTCCCCACTGAGACAGAGGGAGACAGAGAGAGGGAGAAAGAGGGAGAGAGAGTGAGGGCTGGGAGTTGGGCATCATGACAGAGTGCTAGCCTAGCATTTACAAAGATCCAGGATCGATTCCTGGCTACCACATACATAGAAATCACAGAAAGCCAAATGTTGTGCTGAGGAGCAAGTGGTAGAGCTGTAGTCTTGAGGACAGAACCCAAGGACTGTGCTCAGGCCCCGAGCTCGAGACCAGGACGGGCAAAAAAATGATCCCATAAAATAAATGAATATACCTGTATTTATAGAAAGAGACAGATGTGTTTGTAGGTGTGTGTGTGCATGTGTATGTGTGTGTTTGTGTATCAGAGAGTTCAATAGGCCTTGCATATACCTAGAGTAGCCGGGTAATCCGATTTCTTACAGTTGCATCCAGTGCTTAAATTTTGTGAACTAATGACAGTTTAAAAAGTCATCCAACTGGGAACTGGAAAACAAATTGCCTTAATTTAGACTACATCTCAGGGACTGTTCTTTGTAAATGTCAGTTCAACCTTGCTAGAAAACAGCTCTAGACACTACAGTTCCCTGCAGCCAAGTATCAAAGAGAAATATCAAGCTTAAGCAGCACGAGGAGAAAGAGTCAGAGGAGGAATCTGAGAAATTGACCATTTCTATGGTTTGTAGCCAGGAATTTTAAGATACGATTTTGAAATCTCCTCCCACCCGGAAGTAACCTAATTACAAAATCCATATCAATATCACCCAGAGCTTAAAAATTTGATTCAGAATCACTATTTTCTCAGCCTTACTAATGTTTCTTGCAGATTTACTTCGCTCCAGACAAAACTTTAGAAATTCCTGTACAGTCTAATTTTAGCAAACTCTTCCCTGCCTTTTGATTTTCATAAGAGTTGTCTTTCCTCGTAGTGATACAATCATAGAACACTCACTTGAAAAATACTGATATTACAACTGTAACTGTAGCCCCTGTTGACATCACCCTAAGAACAAAATACAATCTAAAAATCGCTAATACTGGAACTTGAGCTCAGGGTCTGGCACTCTGGCTTTCGCATTTCTCTCAAGGCTGGCACTCCAGCACTGCAGTCAGCTCTACTTGCAGATATTTCCTCTTGAATGGAGCTAAGAATCACCCAGGCCGGATTGGAAGCTCAAGCCTCCAATTTTAGACCCCAGAGGAGCTAGGACTCTATCCATTAGCTACTGCATCTGGCTTTCATTGATATTTTCAGGGTAGCTTGGCAGAATAGAAGATGCCTGCCTCTAGAACTGGAATCTTATTCTAGATTGGTCATTTTCAACAAACATCAGTCTCTAGCTTATTCATGTGTCACAGAATTCTTGGCTGTTACTCTCATTAGTATCAGATGAAATACAATGAATTTAGAGAGTGAAGAATGATAAAGTACATGTTACAGTAAAAATCTTGCAAATTTGCATAACTTGTTCATGGTTTCCTCGAAATCACCTAAAACTTATGATATGGGAGAGGAACCACTTGGGTCCAAGCTATCTTCCATAGAAAGTTGTATAATATTTTAAAGACTTAAAAAAGGTTCAAATCAGACCACTCTTTAGGGGGTTTTCCTTCAAATTGCATCAGTGTATTTCTTAAGCTGTGATCCAAGAATTGTGTGAGAATTCTGTCTTTATGGCCTTAAGGGATCAATTACTTCTGTTGATGATTGAGTGAATAAACACCAAACACCGATTCAACGAGATCAGTTCTTGTTTGTTACAAATGATTAGGTCTCCAACGAGGACAAATTAGCTGTCGATGTAAAATGGCTTCCATGGCCCGTATTGTTTTCTTTTCCATGGTGAAAAAACAGTTCAGCAGCTATACGTTATAATGATGATATGTTCTACCTCAATATTTTGAGGTAAGACTCTGGTCAAAAACCGAAAGAGATATCAGTGGGGAAAACGAGCTGAGGGTGAGGGGGTGGTTAACCCACCCCCTCACCCTCAGCTCGTTTTCCCCATTGGGACAGAGGGAGACAGAGAGAGGGAGAAAGAGGGAGAGAGAGTGAGGGCTGGGAGTTGGGCATCATGACAGAGTGCTAGCCTAGCATTTACAAAGATCCAGGATCGATTCCTGGCTACCACATACATAGAAATCACAGAAAGCCAAACGTTGTGCTGAGGAGCAAGTGGTAGAGCTCTAGTCTTGAGGACAGAACCCAAGGACTGTGCTCAGGCCCCGAGCTCGAAACCAAGACGGGCAAAAAAATGATCCCATAAAATAAATGAATATACCTGTATTTATAGAAAGAGACAGATGTGTTTGTAGGTGTGTGTGTGCATGTGTATGTGTGTGTTTGTGTAACAGAGAGTTCAATAGGCCTTGCATATACCTAGAGTAGCCTGGTAATCCGATTTCTTACAGTTGCATCCAGTGCTTAAGTTTTGTGAACTAATGACAGTTTAAAAAGTCATCCAACTGGGAACTGGAAAACAAATTACCTTAATTTAGACTACATCTCAGGGACTGTTCTTTGTAAATATCAGTTCAACCTTGCTAGAAAACAGCTCTAGACACTACAGTTCCCTGCAGCCAAGTATCAAAGAGAAATATCAAGCTTAAGCAGCACGGGGAGAAAGAGTCAGAGGAGGAATCTGAGAAATTGACCATTTCTATGGTTTGTAGCCAGGAATTTTAAGATACGATTTTGAAATCTCCTCCCACCCGGAAGTAACCTAATTACAAAATCCATATCAATATCACCCAGAGCTTAAAAATTTGATTCAGAATCACTATTTTCTCACCCTTACTAATGTTTCTTGCAGATTTACTTCGCTCCAGACAAAACTTTAGAAATTCCTGTACAGTCTAATTTTAGCAAACTCTTCCCTGCCTTTTGATTTTGATAAGAGGAAAGACAACTCTTATGATACAATCATAGAACACTCACTTGAAAAATACTGATATTACAACCGTAACTGTAGCCCCTGTTGACATCACCCTAAGAACAAAATACAATCTAAAAACCGCTAATACTGGAACTTGAGCTCAGGGTCTGGCACTCTGGCTTTCGCATTTCTCTCAAGGCTGGCACTCCAGCACTGCAGTCAGCTCTACTTGCAGATATTTCCTCTTGAATGGAGCTAAGAATCACCCAGGCCGGATTGGAAGCTCAAGCCTCCAATTTTAGACCCCAGAGGAGCTAGGACTCAATCCATTAGCTACTGCATCTGGCTTTCATTGATATTTTCAGGGTAGCTTGGCAGAATAGAAGATGCCTGCCTCTAGAGCTGGAATCTTATTCTAGATTGGTCATTTTCAACAAACATCAGTCTCTAGCTTTTTCATGTGTCACAGAATTCTTGGCTGTTACTCTCATTAGTATCAGATGAAATACAATGAATTTAGAGAGTGAAGAATGATAAAGTACCTGTTACAGTAAAAATCTTGAAAATTTGCATAACTTGTTCATGGTTTCCACGAAATCACCTAAAACTTATGATATGGGAGAGGAACCACTTGGGTCCAAGCTATCTTCCATAGAAAGTTGTATAATATTTTAAAGACTTAAAAAAGGTTCAAATAAGACCACTCTTTAGGGGGTGTTCATTCAAATTGCATCAGTGTATTTCTTAAGCTGTGATCCAAGAATTGTGTGAGAATTCTGTCTTTATGGCCTTAAGGGATCAATTACTTCTGTTGATGATTGAGTGAATAAACACCAAACACCGATTCAACGAGATCACTTCTTGTTTGTTACAAATGATTAGGTCTCCAACGAGGACAATTTAGCTGTCGATGTCAAATGGCTTCCATGGCCCGTATTGTTTTCTTTTCCATGGTGAAAAAACAGTTCAGCAGCTATACGTTATATTGATGATATGTTCTACCTCAATATTTTGAGGTAAGACTCTGGTCAAAAACCGAAAGAGATATCACCACCCCCTCACACTCAGCTCGTTTTCCCCACTGAGACAGAGGGAGACAGAGAGAGGGAGAAAGAGGGAGAGAGAGTGAGGGCTGGGAGTTGGGCATCATGACAGAGTGCTAGCCTAGCATTTACAAAGATCCAGGATCGATTCCTGGCTACCACATACATAGAAATCACAGAAAGCCAAAGGTTGTGCTGAGGAGCAAGTGGTAGAGCTCTAGTCTTGAGGACAGAACCCAAGGACTGTGCTCAGGCCCCGAGCTCGAGACCAGGACGGGCAAAAAAATGATCCCATAAAATAAATGAATATACCTGTATTTATAGAAAGAGACAGATGTGTTTGTAGGTGTGTGTGTGCATGTGTATGTGTGTGTTTGTGTATCAGAGAGTTCAATAGGCCTTGCATATACCTAGAGTAGCCGGGTAATCCGATTTCTTACAGTTGCATCCAGTGCTTAAATTTTGTGAACTAATGACAGTTTAAAAAGTCATCCAACTGGGAACTGGAAAACAAATTGCCTTAATTTAGACTACATCTCAGGGACTGTTCTTTGTAAATGTCAGTTCAACCTTGCTAGAAAACAGCTCTAGACACTACAGTTCCCTGCAGCCAAGTATCAAAGAGAAATATCAAGCTTAAGCAGCACGAGGAGAAAGAGTCAGAGGAGGAATCTGAGAAATTGACCATTTCTATGGTTTGTAGCCAGGAATTTTAAGATACGATTTTGAAATCTCCTCCCACCCGGAAGTAACCTAATTACAAAATCTATATCAATATCACCCAGAGCTTAAAAATTTGATTCAGAATCACTATTTTCTCACCCTTACTAATGTTTCTTGCAGATTTACTTCGCTCCAGACAAAATTTTAGAAATTCCTGTACAGTCTAATTTTAGCAAACTCTTCCCTGCCTTTTGATTTTGATAAGAGTTGTCTTTCCTCGTAGTGATACAATCATAGAACACTCACTTGAATAATACTGATATTACAACCGTAACTGTAGCCCCTGTTGACATCACCCTAAGAACAAAATACAATCTAAAAACCGCTAATACTGGAACTTGAGCTCAGGGTCTGGCACTCTGGCTTTCGCATTTCTCTCAAGGCTGGCACTCCAGCACTGCAGACAGCTCTACTTGCAGATATTTCCTCTTGAATGGAGCTAAGAATCACCCAGGCCGGATTGGAAGCTCAAGCCTCCAATTTTAGACCCCAGAGGAGCTAGGACTCTATCCATTAGCTACTGCATCTGGCTTTCATTGATATTTTCAGAGTAGCTTGGCAGAATAGAAGATGCCTGCCTCTAGAACTGGAATCTTATTCTAGATTGGTCATTTTCAACAAACATCAGTCTCTAGCTTATTCATGTGTCACAGAATTCTTGGCTGTTACTCTCATTAGTATCAGATGAAATACAATGAATTTAGAGAGTGAAGAATGATAAAGTACATGTTACAGTGAAAATCTTGCAAATTTGCATAACTTGTTCATGGTTTCCTCGAAATCACCTAAAACTTATGATATGGGAGAGGAACCACTTGGGTCCAAGCTATCTTCCATAGAAAGTTGTATAATATTTTAAAGACTTAAAAAAGGTTCAAATAAGACCACTCTTTAGGGGGTTTTCCTTCAAATTGCATCAGTGTATTTCTGAAGCTGTGATCCAAGAATTGTGTGAGAATTCTGTCTTTATGGCCTTAAGGGATCAATTACTTCTGTTGATGATTGAGTGAATAAACACCAAACACCGATTCAACGAGATCAGTTCTTGTTTGTTACAAATGATTAGGTCTCCAACCTGGACAAATTAGCTGTCGATGTCAAATGGCTTCCATGGCCCGTATTGTTTTCTTTTCCATGGTGAAAAAACAGTTCAGCAGCTATACGTTATATTGATGATATGTTCTACCTCAATATTTTGAGGTAAGACTCTGGTCAAAAACCGAAAGAGATATCAGTGGGGAAAACGAGCTGAGTGTGAGGGGGTGGTTAACCCACCCCCTCACACTCAGCTCGTTTTCCCCACTGAGACAGAGGGAGACAGAGAGAGGGAGAAAGAGGGAGAGAGAGTGAGGGCTGGGAGTTGGGCATCATGACAGAGTGCTAGCCTAGCATTTACAAAGATCCAGGATCGATTCCTGGCTACCACATACATAGAAATCACAGAAAGCCAAAGGTTGTGCTGAGGAGCAAGTGGTAGAGCTCTAGTCTTGAGGACAGAACCCAAGGACTGTGCTCAGGCCCCGAGCTCAAGACCAGGACGGGCAAAAAAATGATCCAATAAAATAAATGAATATACCTGTATTTATAGAAAGAGATAGATGTGTTTGTAGGTGTGTGTGTGCATGTGTATGTGTGTGTTTGTGTATCAGAGAGTTCAATAGGCCTTGCACATACCTAGTGTAGCCAGGTAATCCGATTTCTTACAGTTGCATCCAGTGCTTAAGTTTTGTGAACTAATGACAGTTTAAAAAGTCATCCAACTGGGAACTGAAAACAAATTACCTTAATTTAGACTACATCTCAGGGACTGTTCTTTGTAAATGTCAGTTCAACCTTGCTAGAAAACAGCTGTAGACACTACAGTTCCGTGCAGCCAAGTATCAAAGAGAAATATCAAGCTTAAGCAGCACGGGGAGAAAGAGTCAGAGGAGGAATCTGAGAAATTGACCATTTCTATGGTTTGTAGCCAGGAATTTTAAGATACGATTTTGAAATCTCCTCCCCCCCGGAAGGAACCTAATTTCAAAATCCATATCAATATCACCCAGAGCTTAAAAATATGATTCAGAATCACTATTTTCTCAGCCTTACTAATGTTTCTTGCAGATTTACTTCGCTCCAGACAAAATTTAAGAAATTCCTGTACAGTCTAATTTTAGCAAACTCTTCCCTGCCTTTTGATTTTGATAAGAGTTGTCTTTCCTCGTAGTGATACAATCATAGAATACTCACTTGAAAAATACTGATATTACAACTGTAACTCTAGCCCCTGTTGACATCACCCTAAGAACAAAATACAATCTAAAAACCGCTAATACTGGAACTTGAGCTCAGGGTCTGGCACTCTGGCTTTCGCATTTCTCTCAAGGCTGGCCCTCCAGCACTGCAGTCAGCTCTACTTGCAGATATTTCCTCTTGAATGGAGCTAAGAATCACCCAGGCCGGATTGGAAGCTCAAGCCTCCAATTTTAGACCCCAGAGGAGCTAGGACTCTATCCATTAGCTACTGCATCTGGCTTTCATTGATATTTTCAGGGTAGCTTGGCAGAATAGAAGATGCCTGCCTCTAGAACTGGAATCTTATTCTAGATTGGTCATTTTCTACAAACATCAGTCTCTAGCTTATTCATGTGTCACAGAATTCTTGGCTGTTACTCTCATTAGTATCAGATGAAATACAATGAAGTTAGAGAGTGAAGAATGAGAAAGTACATGTTACAGTAAAAATCTTGCAAATTTGCATAACTTGTTCATGGTTTCCTCGAAATCACCTAAAACTTATGATATGGGAGAGGAACCACTTGGGTCCAAGCTATCTTCCATAGAAAGTTGTATAATATTTTAAAGACTTAAAAAAGGTTCAAATAAGACCACTCTTTAGGGGGTTTTGCTTCAAATTGCATCAGTGTATTTCTTAAGCTGTGATCCAAGAATTGTGTGAGAATTCTGTCTTTATGGCCTTAAGGGATCAATTACTTCTGTTGATGATTGAGTGAATAAACACCAAACACCGATTCAACGAGATCAGTTCTTGTTTGTTACAAATGATTAGGTCTCCAACGAGGACAAATTAGCTGTCGATGTCAAATGGCTTCCATGGCCCGTATTGTTTTCTTTTCCATGGTGAAAAAACAGTTCAGCAGCTATACGTTATATTGATGATATGTTCTACCTCAATATTTTGAGGTAAGACTCTGGTCAAAAACCGAAAGAGATATCAGTGGGGAAAACGAGCTGAGTGTGAGGGGGTGGCTTAACCACCCCCTCACTCTCAGCTCGTTTTCCCCATTGAGACAGAGGGAGACAGAGAGAGGGAGAAAGAGGGAGAGAGAGTGAGGGCTGGGAGTTGGGCATCATGACAGAGTGCTAGCCTAGCATTTACAAAGATCCAGGATCGATTCCTGGCTACCACATACATAGAAATCACAGAAAGCCAAAGGTTGTGCTGAGGAGCAAGTGGTAGAGCTCTAGTCTTGAGGACAGAACCCAAGGACTGTGCTCAGGCCCCGAGCTCAAGACCAGGACGGGCAAAAAAATGATCCAATAAAATAAATGAATATACCTGTATTTATAGAAAGAGATAGATGTGTTTGTAGGTGTGTGTGTGCATGTGTATGTGTGTGTTTGTGTATCAGAGAGTTCAATAGGCCTTGCACATACCTAGTGTAGCCAGGTAATCCGATTTCTTACAGTTGCATCCAGTGCTTAAGTTTTGTGAACTAATGACAGTTTAAAAAGTCATCCAACTGGGAACTGAAAACAAATTACCTTAATTTAGACTACATCTCAGGGACTGTTCTTTGTAAATGTCAGTTCAACCTTGCTAGAAAACAGCTGTAGACACTACAGTTCCGTGCAGCCAAGTATCAAAGAGAAATATCAAGCTTAAGCAGCACGGGGAGAAAGAGTCAGAGGAGGAATCTGAGAAATTGACCATTTCTATGGTTTGTAGCCAGGAATTTTAAGATACGATTTTGAAATCTCCTCCCCCCTGGAAGGAACCTAATTTCAAAATCCATATCAATATCACCCAGAGCTTAAAAATATGATTCAGAATCACTATTTTCTCAGCCTTACTAATGTTTCTTGCAGATTTACTTCGCTCCAGACAAAATTTAAGAAATTCCTGTACAGTCTAATTTTAGCAAACTCTTCCCTGCCTTTTGATTTTGATAAGAGTTGTCTTTCCTCGTAGTGATACAATCATAGAATACTCACTTGAAAAATACTGATATTACAACTGTAACTGTAGCCCCTGTTGACATAACCCTAAGAACAAAATACAATCTAAAAACCGCTAATACTGGAACTTGAGCTCAGGGTCTGGCACTCTGGCTTTCGCATTTCTCTCAAGGCTGGCACTCCAGCACTGCAGTCAGCTCTACTTGCAGATATTTCCTCTTGAATGGAGCTAAGAATCACCCAGGCCGGATTGGAAGCTCAAGCCTCCAATTTTAGACCCCAGAGGAGCTAGGACTCTATCCATTAGCTACTGCATCTGGCTTTCATTGATATTTTCAGGGTAGCTTGGCAGAATAGAAGATGCCTGCCTCTAGAACTGGAATCTTATTCTAGATTGGTCATTTTCTACAAACATCAGTCTCTAGCTTATTCATGTGTCACAGAATTCTTGGCTGTTACTCTCATTAGTATCAGATGAAATACAATGAAGTTAGAGAGTGAAGAATGAGAAAGTACATGTTACAGTAAAAATCTTGCAAATTTGCATAACTTGTTCATGGTTTCCTCGAAATCACCTAAAACTTATGATATGGGAGAGGAACCACTTGGGTCCAAGCTATCTTCCATAGAAAGTTGTATAATATTTTAAAGACTTAAAAAAGGTTCAAATAAGACCACTCTTTAGGGGTTTTCCTTCAAATTGCATCAGTGTATTTCTTAAGCTGTGATCCAAGAATTGTGTGAGAATTCTGTCTTTATGGCCTTAAGGGATCAATTACTTCTGTTGATGACTGAGTGAATAAACACCAAACACCGATTCAACGAGATCAGTTCTTGTTTGTTACAAATGTTTAGGTCTCCAACGAGGACAAATTAGCTGTCGATGTCAAATGGCTTCCATGGCCCGTATTGTTTTCTTTTCCATGGTGAAAAAACAGTTCAGCAGCTATAAGTTATATTGATGATATGTTCTACCTCCATATTTTGAGGTAAGACTCTGGTCAAAAACCGAAAGAGATATCAGTGGGGAAAACGAGCTGAGTGTGAGGGGGTGGGTTAACCACCCCCTCACTCTCAGCTCGTTTTCCCCATTGAGACAGAGGGAGACAGAGAGAGGGAGAAAGAGGGAGAGAGAGTGAGGGTTGGGAGTTGGGCATCATGACAGAGTGCTAGCCTAGCATTTACAAAGATCCAGGATCGATTCCTGGCTACCACATACATAGAAATCAGAGAAAGCCAAAGGTTGTGCTGAGGAGCAAGTGGTAGAGCTCTAGTCTTGAGGACAGAACCCAAGGACTGTGCTCATGCCCCGAGCTCGAGACCAGGACAGGCAAAAAAATGATCCCATAAAATAAATGAATATACCTGTATTTATAGAAAGAGACAGATGTGTTTGTAGGTGTGTGTGTGCATGTGTATGTGTGTGTTTGTGTATCAGAGAGTTCAATAGGCCTTGCATATACCTAGAGTAGCCGGGTAATCCGATTTCTTACAGTTGCATCCAGTGCTTAATTTTTGTGAACTAATGACAGTTTAAAACGTCATCCAACTGGGAACTGGAAAACAAATTACCTTAATTTAGACTACATCTCAGGGACTGTACTTTGTAAATGTCAGTTCAACCTTGCTAGAAAAGAGCTGTAGACACTACAGTTCCCTGCAGCCAAGTATCAAAGAGAAATATCAAGCTTAAGCAGCACGGGGAGAAAGAGTCAGAGGAGGAATCTGAGAAATTGACCATTTCTATGGTTTGTAGCCAGGAATTTTAAGATACGATTTTGAAATCTCCTCCCACCCGGAAGTAACCTAATTACAAAATCCATATCAATATCACCCAGAGCTTAAAAATTTGATTCAGAATCACTATTTTCTCAGCCTTACTAATGTTTCTTGCAGATTTACTTCGCTCCAGACAAAATTTTAGAAATTCCTGTACAGTCTAATTTTAGCAAACTCTTCCCTGCCTTTTGATTTTGATAAGAGGAAAGACAACTCTTATGATACAATCATAGAACACTCACTTGAAAAATACTGATATTACAACCGTAACTGTAGCCCCTGTTGACATCACCCTAAGAACAAAATACAATCTAAAAACCGCTAATACTGGAACTTGAGCTCAGGGTCTGGCACTCTGGCTTTCGCATTTCTCTCAAGGCTGGCACTCCAGCACTGCAGACAGCTCTACTTGCAGATATTTCCTCTTGAATAGAGCTAAGAATCACCCAGGCCGGATTGGAAGCTCAAGCCTCCAATTTTAGACCCCAGAGGAGCTAGGACTCTATTCATTAGCTACTGCATCTGGCTTTCATTGATATTTTCAGGGTAGCTTGGCAGAATAGAAGATGCCTGCCTCTAGAGCTGGAATCTTATTCTAGATTGGTCATTTTCTACAAACATCAGTCTCTAGCTTATTCATGTGTCACAGAATTCTTGGCTGTTACTCTCATTAGTATCAGATGAAATACAATGAATTTAGAGAGTGAAGAATGATAAAGTACATGTTACAGTAAAAATCTTGCAACTTTGCATAACTTGTTCATGGTTTCCTCGAAATCACCTAAAACTTATGATATGGGAGAGGAACCACTTGGGTCCAAGCTATCTTCCATAGAAAGTTGTATAATATTTTAAAGACTTAAAAAAGGTTCAAATAAGACCACTCTTTAGGGGGTTTTCCTTCAAATTGCATCAGAGTATTTCTGAAGCTGTGATCCAAGAATTGTGTGAGAATTCTGTCTTTATGGCCTTAAGGGATCAATTACTTCTGTTGATGATTGAGTGAATAAACACCAAACACCGATTCAACGAGATCAGTTCTTGTTTGTTACAAATGATTAGGTCTCCAACGAGGACAAATTAGCTGTCGATGTCAAATGGCTTCCATGGCCCGTATTGTTTTCTTTTCCATGGTGAAAAAACAGTTCAGCAGCTATACGTTATATTGATGATATGTTCTACCTCAATATTTTGAGGTAAGACTCTGGTCAAAAACCGAAAGAGATATCAGTGGGGAAAACGAGCTGAGTGTGAGGGGCCCCCTCACACTCAGCTCGTTTTCCCCATTGAGACAGAGGGAGACAGAGAGAGGGAGAAAGAGGGAGAGAGAGTGAGGGCTGGGAGTTGGGCATCATGACAGAGTGCTAGCCTAGCATTTACAAAGATCCAGGATCGATTCCTGGCTACCACATACTTAGAAATCACAGAAAGCCAAAGGTTGTGCTGAGGAGCAAGTGGTAGAGCTCTAGTCTTGAGGACAGAACCCAAGGACTGTGCTCAGGCCCCGAGCTCGAGACCAGGACGGGCAAAAAAATGATCCCATAAAATAAATGAATATACCTGTATTTATAGAAAGAGACAGATGTGTTTGTAGGTGTGTGTGTGCATGTGTATGTGTGTGTTTGTGTATCAGAGAGTTCAATAGGCCTTGCATATACCTAGAGTAGCCTGGTAATCCGATTTCTTACAGTTGCATCCAGTGCTTAAGTTTTGTGAACTAATGACAGTTTAAAAAGTCATCCAACTGGGAACTGGAAAACAAATTCCCTTAATTTAGACTACATCTCAGGGACTGTTCTTTGTAAATGTCAGTTCAACCTTGCTAGAAAACAGCTGTAGACACTACAGTTCCCTGCAGCCAAGTATCAAAGAGAAATATCAAGCTTAAGCAGCACGGGGAGAAAGAGTCAGAGGAGGAATCTGAGAAATTGACCATTTCTATGGTTTGTAGCCAGGAATTTTAAGATACGATTTTGAAATCTCCTCCGCCCCGGAAGTAACCTAATTTCAAAATCCATATCAATATCACCCAGAGCTTAAAACTTTGATTCAGAATCACTATTTTCTCAGCCTTACTAATGTTTCTTGCAGATTTACTTCGCTCCAGACAAAATTTTAGAAATTCCTGTACAGTCTAATTTTAGCAAACTCTTCCCTGCCTTTTGATTTTGATAAGAGTTGTCTTTCCTCGTAGTGATACAATCATAGAACACTCACTTGAAAAATACTGATATTACAACCGTAACTGTAGCCCCTGTTGACATCACCCTAAGAACAAAATACAATCTAAAAACCGCTAATACTGGAACTTGAGCTCAGGGTCTGGCACTCTGGCTTTCGCATTTCTCTCAAGGCTGGCACACCAGCACTGCAGTCAGCTCTACTTGCAGATATTTCCTCTTGAATGGAGCTAAGAATCACCCAGGCCGGATTGGAAGCTCAAGCCTCCAATTTTAGACCCCAGAGGAGCTAGGACTCTATCCATTAGCTACTGCATCTGGCTTTCATTGATATTTTCAGGGTAGCTTGGCAGAATAGAAGATGCCTGCCTCTAGAACTGGAATCTTATTCTAGATTGGTCATTTTCAACAAACATCAGTCTCTAGCTTATTCATGTGTCACAGAATTCTTGGCTGTTACTCTCATTAGTATCAGATGAAATACAATGAATTTAGAGATTGAAGAATGATAAAGTACATGTTACTGTAAAAATCTTGCAAATTTGCATAACTTGTTCATGGTTTCCTCGAAATCACCTAAAACTTATGATATGGGAGAGGAACCACTTGGGTCCAAGCTATCTTCCATAGAAAGTTGTATAATATTTTAAAGACTTAAAAAAGGTTCAAATAAGACCACTCTTTAGGGGGTTTTCCTTCAAATTGCATCAGTGTATTTCTTAAGCTGTGATCCAAGAATTGTGTGAGAATTCTGCCTTTATGGCCTTAAGGGATCAATTACTTCTGTTGATGATTGAGTGAATAAACACCAAACACCGATTCAACGAGATCAGTTCTTGTTTGTTACAAATGATTAGGTCTCCAACGAGGACAAATTAGCTGTCGATGTCAAATGGCTTCCATGGCCCGTATTGTTTTCTTTTCCATGGTGAAAGAACAGTTCAGCAGCTATACGTTATATTGATGATATGTTCTACCTCCATATTTTGAGGTAAGACTCTGGTCAAAAACCGAAAGAGATATCAGTGGGGAAAACGAGCTGAGTGTGAGGGGGTGGGTTAACGACCCCCTCACACTCAGCTCGTTTTCCCCATTGAGACAGAGGGAGACAGAGAGAGGGAGAAAGAGGGAGAGAGAGTGAGGGCTGGGAGTTGGGCATCATGACAGAGTGCTAGCCTAGCATTTACAAAGATCCAGGATCGATTCCTGGCTACCACATACATAGAAATCACAGAAAGCCAAAGGTTGTGCTGAGGAGCAAGTGGTAGAGCTCTAGTCTTGAGGACAGAACCCAAGGACTGTGCTCAGGCCCCGAGCTCGAGACCAGGACGGGCAAAAAAATGATCCCATAAAATAAATGAATATACCTGTATTTATAGAAAGAGACAGATGTGTTTGTAGGTGTGTGTGTGCATGTGTATGTGTGTGTTTGTGTATCAGAGAGTTCAATAGGCCTTGCATATACCTAGAGTAGCCGGGTAATCCGATTTCTTACAGTTGCATCCAGTGCTTAAGTTTTGTGAACTAATGACAGTTTAAAAAGTCATCCAACTGGGAACTGGAAAACAAATTACCTTAATTTAGACTACATCTCAGGCACTGTTCTTTGTAAATGTCAGTTCAACCTTGCTAGAAAAGAACTGTAGACACTACAGTTCCCTGCAGCCAAGTATCAAAGAGAAATATCAAGCTTAAGCAGCACGGGGAGAAAGAGTCAGAGGAGGAATCTGAGAAATTGACCATTTCTATGGTTTGTAGCCAGGAATTTTAAGATACGATTTTGAAATCTCCTCCCACCCGGAAGTAACCTAATTACAAAATCCATATCAATATCACCCAGAGCTTAAAAATTTGATTCAGAATCACTATTTTCTCAGCCTTACTAATGTTTCTTGCAGATTTACTTCGCTCCAGAGAAAACTTTAGAAATTCCTGTACAGTCTAATTTTAGCAAACTCTTCCCTGCCTTTTGATTTTGATAAGAGTTGTCTTTCCTCGTAGTGATACAATCATAGAACACTCACTTGAAAAATACTGATATTACAACCGTAACTGTAGCCCCTGTTGACATCACCCTAAGAACAAAATACAATCTAAAAACCGCTAATACTGGAACTTGAGTTCAGGGTCTGGCACTCTGGCTTTCGCATTTCTCTCAAGGCTGGCACTCCAGCACTGCAGTCAGCTCTACTTGCAGATATTTCCTCTTGAATGGAGCTAAGAATCACCCAGGCCGGATTGGAAGCTCACGCCTCCAATTTTAGACCGCAGAGGAGCTAGGACTCTATCCATTAGCTACTGCATCTGGCTTTCATTGATATTTTCAGGGTAGCTGGCAGAATAGAAGATGCCTGCCTCTAGAACTGGAATCTTATTCTAGATTGGTCATTTTCAACAAACATCAGTCTCTAGCTTATTCATGTGTCACAGAATTCTTGGCTGTTACTCTCATTAGTATCAGATGAAATACAATGAAGTTAGAGAGTGAAGAATGATAAAGTACATGTTACAGTAAAAATCTTGCAAATTTGCATAACTTGTTCATGGTTTCCTCGAAATCACCTAAAACTTATGATATGGGAGAGGAACCACTTGGGTCCAAGCTATCTTCCATAGAAAGTTGTATAATATTTTAAAGACTTAAAAAAGGTTCAAATAAGACCACTCTTTAGGGGGTTTTGCTTCAAATTGCATCAGTGTATTTCTTAAGCTGTGGTCCAAGAATTGTGTGAGAATTCTGTCTTTATGGCCTTAAGGGATCAATTACTTCTGTTGATGATTGAGTGAATAAACACCAAACACCGATTCAACGAGATCAGTTCTTGTTTGTTACAAATGATTAGGTCTCCAACGAGGACAAATTAGCTGTCGATGTCAAATGGCTTCCATGGCCCGTATTGTTTTCTTTTCCATGGTGAAAAAACAGTTCAGCAGCTATACGTTATAATGATGATATGTTCTACCTCCATATTTTGAGGTAGGACTCTGGTATAAAACCGAAAGAGATATCAATGGGGAAAACGAGCTGAGTGTGAGGGGGTGGGTTAACTCAGCTCATTTTCCCCACTGAGACAGAGGGAGACAGAGAGAGGGAGAAAGAGGGAGAGAGAGTGAGGGCTGGGAGTTGGGCATCATGACAGAGTGCTAGCCTAGCATTTACAAAGATCCAGGATCGATTCCTGGCTACCACATACATAGAAATCACAGAAAGCCAAAGGTTGTGCTGAGGAGCATGTGGTAGAGCTCTAGTCTTGAGGACAGAACCCAAGGACTGTGCTCAGGCCCCGAGCTCAAGACCAGGACGGGCAAAAAAATGATCCAATAAAATAAATGAATATACCTGTATTTATAGAAAGAGACAGATGTGTTTGTAGGTGTGTGTGTGCATGTGTATGTGTGTGTTTGTGTATCAGAGAGTTCAATAGGCCTTGCACATACCTAGTGTAGCCAGGTAATCCGATTTCTTACAGTTGCATCCAGTGCTTAAGTTTTGTGAACTAATGACAGTTTAAAAAGTCATCCAACTGGGAACTGAAAACAAATTCCCTTAATTTAGACTACATCTCAGGGACTGTTCTTTGTAAATGTCAGTTCAACCTTGCTAGAAAACAGCTGTAGACACTACAGTTCCCTGCAGCCAAGTATCAAAGAGAAATATCAAGCTTAAGCAGCACGGGGAGAAAGAGTCAGAGGAGGAATGTGAGAAATTGACCATTTCTATTGTTTGTAGCCAGGAATTTTAAGATACGATTTTGAAATCTCCTCCCACCCGGAAGTAACCTAATTACAAAATCCATATCAATATCACCCAGAGCTTAAAAATTTGATTCAGAATCACTATTTTCTCAGCCTTACTAATGTTTCTTGCAGATTTACTTCGCTCCAGACAAAACTTTAGAAATTCCTGTACAGTCTAATTTTAGCAAACTCTTCCCTGCCTTTTGATTTTGATAAGAGTTGTCTTTCCTCGTAGTGATACAATCATAGAACACTCACTTGAAAAATACTGATATTACAACCGTAACTGTAGCCCCTGTTGACATCACCCTAAGAACAAAATACAATCTAAAAAACGCTAATACTGGAACTTGAGCTCAGGGTCTGGCACTCTGGCTTTCGCATTTCTCTCAAGGCTGGCACTCCAGCACTGCAGTCAGCTCTACTTGCAGATATTTCCTCTTGAATGGAGCTAAGAATCACCCAGGCCGGATTGGAAGCTCAAGCCTCCAATTTTAGACCCCAGAGGAGCTAGGACTCTATCCATTAGCTACTGCATCTGGCTTTCATTGATATTTTCAGGGTAGCTTGGCAGAATAGAAGATGCCTGCCTCTAGAACTGGAATCTTATTCTAGATTGGTCATTTTCAACAAACATCAGTCTCTAGCTTATTCATGTGTCACAGAATTCTTGGCTGTTACTCTCATTAGTATCAGATGAAATACAATGAAGTTAGAGAGTGAAGAATGAGAAAGTACATGTTACAGTAAAAATCTTGCAAATTTGCATAACTTGTTCATGGTTTCCTCGAAATCAACTAAAACTTATGATATGGGAGAGGAACCACTTGGGGCCAAGCTATCTTCCATAGAAAGTTGTATAATATTTTAAAGACTTAAAAAAGGTTCAAATAAGACCACTCTTTAGGGGGTTTTGCTTCAAATTGCATCAGTGTATTTCTTAAGCTGTGGTCCAAGAATTGTGTGAGAATTCTGTCTTTATGGCCTTAAGGGATCAATTACTTCTGTTGATGATTGAGTGAATAAACACCAAACACCGATTCAACGAGATCAGTTCTTGTTTGTTACAAATGATTAGGTCTCCAACGAGGACAAATTAGCTGTCGATGTCAAATGGCTTCCATGGCCCGTATTGTTTTCTTTTCCATGGTGAAAAAACAGTTCAGCAGCTATACGTTATAATGATGATATGTTCTACCTCCATATTTTGAGGTAGGACTCTGGTCTAAAACCGAAAGAGATATCAGTGGGGAAAACGAGCTGAGTGTGAGGGGGTGGTTAACCCACCCCCTCACACTCAGCTCGTTTTCCCCATTGAGACAGAGGGAGACAGAGAGAGGGAGAAAGAGGGAGAGAGAGTGAGGGCTGGGAGTTGGGCATCAAGACAGAATGCTAGCCTAGCATTTACAAAGATCCAGGATCGATTCCTGGCTACCACATACATAGAAATCACAGAAAGCCAAAGGTTGTGCTGAGGAGCAAGTGGTAGAGCTGTAGTCTTGAGGACAGAACCCAAGGACTGTGCTCAGGCCCCGAGCTCAAGACCAGGACGGGCAAAAAAATGATCCAATAAAATAAATGAATATACCTGTATTTATAGAAAGAGACAGATGTGTTTGTAGGTGTGTGTGTGCATGTGTATGTGTGTGTTTGTGTATCAGAGAGTTCAATAGGCCTTGCACATACCTAGTGTAGCCAGGTAATCCGATTTCTTACAGTTGCATCCAGTGCTTAAGTTTTGTGAACTAATGACAGTTTAAAAAGTCATCCAACTGGGAACTGAAAACAAATTACCTTAATTTAGACTACATCTCAGGGACTGTTCTTTGTAAATGTCAGTTCAACCTTGCTAGAAAACAGCTGTAGACACTACAGTTCCCTGCAGCCAAGTATCAAAGAGAAATATCAAGCTTAAGCAGCACGGGGAGAAAGAGTCAGAGGAGGAATCTGAGAAATTGACCATTTCTATGGTTTGTAGCCAGGAATTTTAAGATACGATTTTGAAATATCCTCCCACCCGGAAGTAACCTAATTACAAAATCCATATCAATATCACCCAGAGCTTAAAAATTTGATTCAGAATCACTATTTTCTCAGCCTTACTAATGTTTCTTGCAGATTTACTTCGCTCCAGAGAAAACTTTAGAAATTCCTGTACAGTCTAATTTTAGCAAACTCTTCCCTGCCTTTTGATTTTGATAAGAGTTGTCTTTCCTCGTAGTGATACAATCATAGAACACTCACTTGAAAAATACTGATATTACAACCGTAACTCTAGCCCCTGTTGACATCACCCTAAGAACAAAATACAATCTAAAAAACGCTAATACTGGAACTTGAGCTCAGGGTCTGGCACTCTGGCTTTCGCATTTCTCTCAAGGCTGGCACTCCAGCACTGCAGTCAGCTCTACTTGCAGATATTTCCTCTTGAATGGAGCTAAGAATCACCCAGGCCGGATTGGAAGCTCAAGCCTCCAATTTTAGACCGCAGAGGAGCTAGGACTCTATCCATTAGCTACTGCATCTGGCTTTCATTGATATTTTCAGGGTAGCTTGGCAGAATAGAAGATGCCTGCCTCTAGAACTGGAATCGTATTCTAGATTGGTCATTTTCAACAAACATCAGTCTCTAGCTTATTCATGTGTCACAGAATTCTTGGCTGTTACTCTCATTAGTATCAGATGAAATACAATGAATTTAGAGAGTGAAGAATGATAAAGTACATGTTACAGTAAAAATCTTGCAAATTTGCATAACTTGTTCATGGTTTCCTCGAAATCACCTAAAACTTATGATATGGGAGAGGAACCACTTGGGTCCAAGCTATCTTCCATAGAAAGTTGTATAATATTTTAAAGACTTAAAAAAGGTTCAAATAAGACCACTCTTTAGGGGGTTTTGCTTCAAATTGCATCAGTGTATTTCTTAAGCTGTGGTCCAAGAATTGTGTGAGAATTCTGTCTTTATGGCCTTAAGGGATCAATTACTTCTGTTGATGATTGAGTGAATAAACACCAAACACCGATTCAACGAGATCAGTTCTTGTTTGTTACAAATGATTAGGTCTCCAACGAGGACAAATTAGCTGTCGATGTCAAATGGCTTCCATGGCCCGTATTGTTTTCTTTTCCATGGTGAAAAAACAGTTCAGCAGCTATACGTTATAATGATGATATGTTCTACCTCCATATTTTGAGGTAGGACTCTGGTCTAAAACCGAAAGAGATATCAGTGGGGAAAACGAGCTGAGTGTGAGGGGGTGGGTTAACCACCCCCTCACACTCAGCTCGTTTTCCCCATTGAGACAGAGGGAGACAGAGAGAGGGAGAAAGAGGGAGAGAGAGTGAGGGCTGGGAGTTGGGCATCATGACAGAGTGCCAGCGTAGTATTTACAAAGATCCAGGATCGATTCCTGGCTACCACATACATAGAAATCACAGAAAGCCAAAGGTTGTGCTGAGGAGCAAGTGGTAGAGCTGTAGTCTTGAGGACAGAACCCAAGGACTGTGCTCAGGCCCCGAGCTCAAGACCAGGACGGGCAAAAAAATGATCCAATAAAATAAATGAATATACCTGTATTTATAGAAAGAGACAGATGTGTTTGTAGGTGTGTGTGTGCATGTGTATGTGTGTGTTTGTGTATCAGAGAGTTCAATAGGCCTTGCACATACCTAGTGTAGCCAGGTAATCCGATTTCTTACAGTTGCATCCAGTGCTTAAGTTTTGTGAACTAATGACAGTTTAAAAAGTCATCCAACTGGGAACTGGAAAACAAATTACCTTAATTTAGACTACATCTCAGGGACTGTTCTTTGTAAATGTCAGTTCAACCTTGCTAGAAAAGAACTGTAGACACTACAGTTCCCTGCAGCCAAGTATCAAAGAGAAATATCAAGCTTAAGCAGCACGGGGAGAAAGAGTCAGAGGAGGAATCTGAGAAATTGACCATTTCTATGGTTTGTAGCCAGGAATTTTAAGATACGATTTTGAAATATCCTCCCACCCGGAAGTAACCTAATTACAAAATCCATATCAATATCACCCAGAGCTTAAAAATTTGATTCAGAATCACTATTTTCTCAGCCTTACTAATGTTTCTTGCAGATTTACTTCGCTCCAGAGAAAACTTTAGAAATTCCTGTACAGTCTAATTTTAGCAAACTCTTCCCTGCCTTTTGATTTTGATAAGAGTTGTCTTTCCTCGTAGTGATACAATCATAGAACACTCACTTGAAAAATACTGATATTACAACCGTAACTGTAGCCCCTGTTGACATCACCCTAAGAACAAAATACAATCTAAAAACCGCTAATACTGGAACTTGAGCTCAGGGTCTGGCACTCTGGCTTTCGCATTTCTCTCAAGGCTGGCACTCCAGCACTGCAGTCAGCTCTACTTGCAGATATTTCCTCTTGAATGGAGCTAAGAATCACCCAGGCCGGATTGGAAGCTCAAGCCTCCAATTTTAGACCGCAGAGGAGCTAGGACTCTATCCATTAGCTACTGCATCTGGCTTTCATTGATATTTTCAGGGTAGCTTGGCAGAATAGAAGATGCCTGCCTCTAGAACTGGAATCTTATTCTAGATTGGTCATTTTCAACAAACATCAGTCTCTAGCTTATTCATGTGTCACAGAATTCTTGGCTGTTACTCTCATTAGTATCAGATGAAATACAATGAATTTAGAGAGTGAAGAATGATAAAGTACATGTTACTGTAAAAATCTTGCAAATTTGCATAACTTGTTCATGGTTTCCTCGAAATCACCTAAAACTTATGATATGGGAGAGGAACCACTTGGGTCCAAGCTACCTTCCATAGAAAGTTGTATAATATTTTAAAGACTTAAAAAAGGTTCAAATAAGACCACTCTTTAGGGGGTTTTGCTTCAAATTGCATCAGTGTATTTCTTAAGCTGTGGTCCAAGAATTGTGTGAGAATTCTGTCTTTATGGCCTTAAGGGATCAATTACTTCTGTTGATGATTGAGTGAATAAACACCAAACACCGATTCAACGAGATCAGTTCTTGCTTGTTACAAATGATTAGGTCTCCAACGAGGACAAATTAGCTGTCGATGTCAAATGGCTTCATGGCCCATATTGTTTTCTTTTCCATGGTGAAAAAACAGTTCAGCAGCTATACGTTATATTGATGATATGTTTTACCTCAATATTTTGAGGTAAGACTCTGGTCAAAAACCGAAAGAGATATCAGTGGGGAAAACGAGCTGAGTGTGAGGGGGTGGGTTAACCCCCTCACAGAGGGACAGAGGGAGACAGAGAGAGGGAGAAAGAGGGAGAGAGAGTGAGGGCTGGGAGTTGGGCATCATGACAGAGGGCTAGCCTAGCATTTACAAAGATCCAGGATCGATTCCTGGCTACCACATACATAGAAATCACAGAAAGCCAAAGGTTGTGCTGAGGAGCAAGTGGTAGAGCTGTAGTCTTGAGGACAGAACCCAAGGACTGTGCTCAGGCCCCGAGCTCAAGACCAGGACGGGCAAAAAAATGATCCAATAAAATAAATGAATATACCCGTATTTATAGAAAGAGACAGATGTGTTTTTAGGTGTGTGTGTGCATGTGTATGTGTGTGTTTGTGTATCAGAGAGTTCAATAGGCCTTGCACCTACCTAGTGTAGCCAGGTAATCCGATTTCTTACAGTTGCATCCAGTGCTTAAGTTTTGTGAACTAATGACAGTTTAAAAAGTCATCCAACTGGGAACTGAAAACAAATTACCTTAATTTAGACTACATCTCAGGGACTGTTCTTTGTAAATGTCAGTTCAACCTTGCTAGAAAACAGCTCTAGACACTACAGTTCCCTGCAGCCAAGTATCAAAGAGAAATATCAAGCTTAAGCAGCACGGGGAGAAAGAGTCAGAGGAGGAATCTGAGAAATTGACCATTTCTATGGTTTGTAGCCAGGAATTTTAAGATACTATTTTGAAATATCCTCCCACCCGGAAGTAACCTAATTACAAAATCCATATCAATATCACCCAGAGCTTAAATATTTGATTCAGAATCACTATTTTCTCAGCCTTACTAATGTTTCTTGCAGATTTACTTCGCTCCAGACAAAACTTTAGAAATTCCTGTACAGTCTAATTTTAGCAAACTCTTCCCTGCCTTTTGATTTTGATAAGAGTTGTCTTTCCTCGTAGTGATACAATCATAGAACACTCACTTGAAAAATACTGATATTACAACCGTAACTGTAGCCCCTGTTGACATCACCCTAAGAACAAAATACAATCTAAAAAACGCTAATACTGGAACTTGAGCTCAGGGTCTGGCACTCTGGCTTTCGCATTTCTCTCAAGGCTGGCACTCCAGCACTGCAGTCAGCTCTACTTGCAGATATTTCCTCTTGAATGGAGCTAAGAATCACCCAGGCCGGATTGGAAGCTCAAGCCTCCAATTTTAGACCCCAGAGGAGCTAGGACTCTATCCATTAGCTACTGCATCTGGCTTTCATTGATATTTTCAGGGTAGCTTGGCAGAATAGAAGATGCCTGCCTCTAGAACTGGAATCTTATTCTAGATTGGTCATTTTCAACAAACATCAGTCTCTAGCTTATTCATGTGTCACAGAATTCTTGGCTGTTACTCTCATTAGTATCAGATGAAATACAATGAATTTAGAGAGTGAAGAATGATAAAGTACATGTTACTGTAAAAATCTTGCAAATTTGCATAACTTGTTCATGGTTTCCTCGAAATCACCTAAAACTTATGATATGGGAGAGGAACCACTTGGGTCCAAGCTATCTTCCATAGAAAGTTGTATAATATTTTAAAGACTTAAAAAAGGTTCAAATAAGACCACTCTTTAGGGGGTTTTCCTTCAAATTGCATCAGTGTATTTCTTAAGCTGTGATCCAAGAATTGTGTGAGAATTCTGTCTTTATGGCCTTAAGGGATCAATTACTTCTGTTGATGATTGAGTGAATAAACACCAAACACCGATTCAACGAGATCAGTTCTTGTTTGTTACAAAAGATTAGGTCTCCAACGAGGACAAATTAGCTGTCGATGTCAAATGGCTTCATGGCCCATATTGTTTTCTTTTCCATGGTGAAAAAACAGTTCAGCAGCTATACGTTATATTGATGATATGTTCTACCTCAATATTTTGAGGTAAGACTCTGGTCAAAAACCGAAAGAGATATCAGTGGGGAAAACGAGCTGAGTGTGAGGGGGTGGGTTAACCACCCCCTCACACTCAGCTCGTTTTCCCCATTGAGACAGAGGGAGACAGAGAGAGGGAGAAAGAGGGAGAGAGAGTGAGGGCTGGGAGTTGGGCATCATGACAGAGTGCCAGCGTAGTATTTACAAAGATCCAGGATCGATTCCTGGCTACCACATACATAGAAATCACAGAAAGCCAAAGGTTGTGCTGAGGAGCAAGTGGTAGAGCTGTAGTCTTGAGGACAGAACCCAAGGACTGTGCTCAGGCCCTGAGCTCAAGACCAGGACGGGCAAAAAAATGATCCAATAAAATAAATGAATATACCTGTATTTATAGAAAGAGACAGATGTGTTTGTAGGTGTGTGTGTGCATGTGTATGTGTGTGTTTGTGTATCAGAGAGTTCAATAGGCCTTGCATATACCTAGAGTAGCCGGGTAATCCGATTTCTTACAGTTGCATCCAGTGCTTAAGTTTTGTGAACTAATGACAGTTTAAAAAGTCATCCAACTGGGAACTGGAAAACAAATTACCTTAATTTAGACTACATCTCAGGCACTGTTCTTTGTAAATGTCAGTTCAACCTTGCTAGAAAAGAACTGTAGACACTACAGTTCCCTGCAGCCAAGTATCAAAGAGAAATATCAAGCTTAAGCAGCACGGGGAGAAAGAGTCAGAGGAGGAATCTGAGAAATTGACCATTTCTATGGTTTGTAGCCAGGAATTTTAAGATACGATTTTGAAATCTCCTCCCACCCGGAAGTAACCTAATTACAAAATCCATATCAATATCACCCAGAGCTTAAAAATTTGATTCAGAATCACTATTTTCTCAGCCTTACTAATGTTTCTTGCAGATTTACTTCGCTCCAGAGAAAACTTTAGAAATTCCTGTACAGTCTAATTTTAGCAAACTCTTCCCTGCCTTTTGATTTTGATAAGAGTTGTCTTTCCTCGTAGTGATACAATCATAGAACACTCACTTGAAAAATACTGATATTACAACCGTAACTGTAGCCCCTGTTGACATCACCCTAAGAACAAAATACAATCTAAAAACCGCTAATACTGGAACTTGAGCTCAGGGTCTGGCACTCTGGCTTTCGCATTTCTCTCAAGGCTGGCACTCCAGCACTGCAGTCAGCTCTACTTGCAGATATTTCCTCTTGAATGGAGCTAAGAATCACCCAGGCCGGATTGGAAGCTCACGCCTCCAATTTTAGACCGCAGAGGAGCTAGGACTCTATCCATTAGCTACTGCATCTGGCTTTCATTGATATTTTCAGGGTAGCTGGCAGAATAGAAGATGCCTGCCTCTAGAACTGGAATCTTATTCTAGATTGGTCATTTTCAACAAACATCAGTCTCTAGCTTATTCATGTGTCACAGAATTCTTGGCTGTTACTCTCATTAGTATCAGATGAAATACAATGAAGTTAGAGAGTGAAGAATGATAAAGTACATGTTACAGTAAAAATCTTGCAAATTTGCATAACTTGTTCATGGTTTCCTCGAAATCACCTAAAACTTATGATATGGGAGAGGAACCACTTGGGTCCAAGCTATCTTCCATAGAAAGTTGTATAATATTTTAAAGACTTAAAAAAGGTTCAAATAAGACCACTCTTTAGGGGGTTTTGCTTCAAATTGCATCAGTGTATTTCTTAAGCTGTGGTCCAAGAATTGTGTGAGAATTCTGTCTTTATGGCCTTAAGGGATCAATTACTTCTGTTGATGATTGAGTGAATAAACACCAAACACCGATTCAACGAGATCAGTTCTTGTTTGTTACAAATGATTAGGTCTCCAACGAGGACAAATTAGCTGTCGATGTCAAATGGCTTCCATGGCCCGTATTGTTTTCTTTTCCATGGTGAAAAAACAGTTCAGCACCTATACGTTATAATGATGATATGTTCTACCTCCATATTTTGAGGTAGGACTCTGGTCTAAAACCGAAAGAGATATCAGTGGGGAAAACGAGCTGAGTGTGAGGGGGTGGTTAACCCACCCCCTCACACTCAGCTCGTTTTCGCCATTGAGACAGAGGGAGACAGAGAGAGGGAGAAATAGGGAGAGAGAGTGAGGGCTGGGAGTTGGGCATCATGACAGAGTGCTAGCCTAGCATTTACAAAGATCCAGGATCGATTCCTGGCTACCACATACATAGAAATCACAGAAAGCCAAAGGTTGTGCTGAGGAGCAAGTGGTAGAGCTGTAGTCTTGAGGACAGAACCCAAGGACTGTGCTCAGGCCCCGAGCTCAAGACCAGGACGGGCAAAAAAATGATCCAATAAAATAAATGAATATACCTGTATTTATAGAAAGAGACAGATGTGTTTGTAGGTGTGTGTGTGCATGTGTATGTGTGTGTTTGTGTATCAGAGAGTTCAATAGGCCTTGCACATACCTAGTGTAGCCAGGTAATCCGATTTCTTACAGTTGCATCCAGTGCTTAAGTTTTGTGAACTAATGACAGTTTAAAAAGTCATCCAACTGGGAACTGAAAACAAATTACCTTAATTTAGACTACATCTCAGGGACTGTTCTTTGTAAATGTCAGTTCAACCTTGCTAGAAAACAGCTGTAGACACTACAGTTCCCTGCAGCCAAGTATCAAAGAGAAATATCAAGCTTAAGCAGCACGGGGAGAAAGAGTCAGAGGAGGAATCTGAGAAATTGACCATTTCTATGGTTTGTAGCCAGGAATTTTAAGATACTATTTTGAAATATCCTCCCACCCGGAAGTAACCTAATTACAAAATCCATATCAATATCACCCAGAGCTTAAAAATTTGATTCAGAATCACTATTTTCTCAGCCTTACTAATGTTTCTTGCAGATTTACTTCGCTCCAGACAAAACTTTAGAAATTCCTGTACAGTCTAATTTTAGCAAACTCTTCCCTGCCTTTTGATTTTGATAAGAGTTGTCTTTCCTCGTAGTGATACAATCATAGAACACTCACTTGAAAAATACTGATATTACAACCGTAACTGTAGCCCCTGTTGACATCACCCTAAGAACAAAATACAATCTAAAAAACGCTAATACTGGAACTTGAGCTCATGGTCTGGCACTCTGGCTTTCGCATTTCTCTCAAGGCTGGCACTCCAGCACTGCAGTCAGCTCTACTTGCAGATATTTCCTCTTGAATGGAGCTAAGAATCACCCAGGCCGGATTGGAAGCTCAAGCCTCCAATTTTAGACCCCAGAGGAGCTAGGACTCTATCCATTAGCTACTGCATCTGGCTTTCATTGATATTTTCAGGGTAGCTTGGCAGAATAGAAGATGCCTGCCTCTAGAACTGGAATCTTATTCTAGATTGGTCATTTTCAACAAACATCAGTCTCTAGCTTATTCATGTGTCACAGAATTCTTGGCTGTTACTCTCATTAGTATCAGATGAAATACAATGAATTTAGAGAGTGAAGAATGATAAAGTACATGTTACTGTAAAAATCTTGCAAATTTGCATAACTTGTTCATGGTTTCCTCGAAATCACCTAAAACTTATGATATGGGAGAGGAACCACTTGGGTCCAAGCTATCTTCCATAGAAAGTTGTATAATATTTTAAAGACTTAAAAAAGGTTCAAATAAGACCACTCTTTAGGGGGTTTTCCTTCAAATTGCATCAGTGTATTTCTTAAGCTGTGATCCAAGAATTGTGTGAGAATTCTGTCTTTATGGCCTTAAGGGATCAATTACTTCTGTTGATGATTGAGTGAATAAACACCAAACACCGATTCAACGAGATCAGTTCTTGTTTGTTACAAAAGATTAGGTCTCCAACGAGGACAAATTAGCTGTCGATGTCAAATGGCTTCATGGCCCATATTGTTTTCTTTTCCATGGTGAAAAAACAGTTCAGAAGCTATACGTTATATTGATGATATGTTCTACCTCAATATTTTGAGGTAAGACTCTGGTCAAAAACCGAAAGAGATATCAGTGGGGAAAACGAGCTGAGTGTGAGGGGGTGGGTTAACCACCCCCTCACACTCAGCTCGTTTTCCCCATTGAGACAGAGGGAGACAGAGAGAGGGAGAAAGAGGGAGAGAGAGTGAGGGCTG
This sequence comes from Megascapheus bottae, assembly GCF_031878675.1. Taxonomy (NCBI): domain Eukaryota; kingdom Metazoa; phylum Chordata; class Mammalia; order Rodentia; family Geomyidae; genus Megascapheus; species Megascapheus bottae. Next base: position 1,181,587 of record NW_028327551.1, on the reverse strand, counting down.
GGAGTTGGGCATCATGACAGAGTGCCAGCGTAGTATTTACAAAGATCCAGGATCGATTCCTGGCTACCACATACATAGAAATCACAGAAAGCCAAAGGTTGTGCTGAGGAGCAAGTGGTAGAGCTGTAGTCTTGAGGACAGAACCCAAGGACTGTGCTCAGGCCCTGAGCTCAAGACCAGGACGGGCAAAAAAATGATCCAATAAAATAAATGAATATACCTGTATTTATAGAAAGAGACAGATGTGTTTGTAGGTGTGTGTGTGCATGTGTATGTGTGTGTTTGTGTATCAGAGAGTTCAATAGGCCTTGCATATACCTAGAGTAGCCGGGTAATCCGATTTCTTACAGTTGCATCCAGTGCTTAAGTTTTGTGAACTAATGACAGTTTAAAAAGTCATCCAACTGGGAACTGGAAAACAAATTACCTTAATTTAGACTACATCTCAGGCACTGTTCTTTGTAAATGTCAGTTCAACCTTGCTAGAAAAGAACTGTAGACACTACAGTTCCCTGCAGCCAAGTATCAAAGAGAAATATCAAGCTTAAGCAGCACGGGGAGAAAGAGTCAGAGGAGGAATCTGAGAAATTGACCATTTCTATGGTTTGTAGCCAGGAATTTTAAGATACGATTTTGAAATCTCCTCCCACCCGGAAGTAACCTAATTACAAAATCCATATCAATATCACCCAGAGCTTAAAAATTTGATTCAGAATCACTATTTTCTCAGCCTTACTAATGTTTCTTGCAGATTTACTTCGCTCCAGAGAAAACTTTAGAAATTCCTGTACAGTCTAATTTTAGCAAACTCTTCCCTGCCTTTTGATTTTGATAAGAGTTGTCTTTCCTCGTAGTGATACAATCATAGAACACTCACTTGAAAAATACTGATATTACAACCGTAACTGTAGCCCCTGTTGACATCACCCTAAGAACAAAATACAATCTAAAAACCGCTAATACTGGAACTTGAGCTCAGGGTCTGGCACTCTGGCTTTCGCATTTCTCTCAAGGCTGGCACTCCAGCACTGCAGTCAGCTCTACTTGCAGATATTTCCTCTTGAATGGAGCTAAGAATCACCCAGGCCGGATTGGAAGCTCACGCCTCCAATTTTAGACCGCAGAGGAGCTAGGACTCTATCCATTAGCTACTGCATCTGGCTTTCATTGATATTTTCAGGGTAGCTGGCAGAATAGAAGATGCCTGCCTCTAGAACTGGAATCTTATTCTAGATTGGTCATTTTCAACAAACATCAGTCTCTAGCTTATTCATGTGTCACAGAATTCTTGGCTGTTACTCTCATTAGTATCAGATGAAATACAATGAAGTTAGAGAGTGAAGAATGATAAAGTACATGTTACAGTAAAAATCTTGCAAATTTGCATAACTTGTTCATGGTTTCCTCGAAATCACCTAAAACTTATGATATGGGAGAGGAACCACTTGGGTCCAAGCTATCTTCCATAGAAAGTTGTATAATATTTTAAAGACTTAAAAAAGGTTCAAATAAGACCACTCTTTAGGGGGTTTTGCTTCAAATTGCATCAGTGTATTTCTTAAGCTGTGGTCCAAGAATTGTGTGAGAATTCTGTCTTTATGGCCTTAAGGGATCAATTACTTCTGTTGATGATTGAGTGAATAAACACCAAACACCGATTCAACGAGATCAGTTCTTGTTTGTTACAAATGATTAGGTCTCCAACGAGGACAAATTAGCTGTCGATGTCAAATGGCTTCCATGGCCCGTATTGTTTTCTTTTCCATGGTGAAAAAACAGTTCAGCACCTATACGTTATAATGATGATATGTTCTACCTCCATATTTTGAGGTAGGACTCTGGTCTAAAACCGAAAGAGATATCAGTGGGGAAAACGAGCTGAGTGTGAGGGGGTGGTTAACCCACCCCCTCACACTCAGCTCGTTTTCGCCATTGAGACAGAGGGAGACAGAGAGAGGGAGAAATAGGGAGAGAGAGTGAGGGCTGGGAGTTGGGCATCATGACAGAGTGCTAGCCTAGCATTTACAAAGATCCAGGATCGATTCCTGGCTACCACATACATAGAAATCACAGAAAGCCAAAGGTTGTGCTGAGGAGCAAGTGGTAGAGCTGTAGTCTTGAGGACAGAACCCAAGGACTGTGCTCAGGCCCCGAGCTCAAGACCAGGACGGGCAAAAAAATGATCCAATAAAATAAATGAATATACCTGTATTTATAGAAAGAGACAGATGTGTTTGTAGGTGTGTGTGTGCATGTGTATGTGTGTGTTTGTGTATCAGAGAGTTCAATAGGCCTTGCACATACCTAGTGTAGCCAGGTAATCCGATTTCTTACAGTTGCATCCAGTGCTTAAGTTTTGTGAACTAATGACAGTTTAAAAAGTCATCCAACTGGGAACTGAAAACAAATTACCTTAATTTAGACTACATCTCAGGGACTGTTCTTTGTAAATGTCAGTTCAACCTTGCTAGAAAACAGCTGTAGACACTACAGTTCCCTGCAGCCAAGTATCAAAGAGAAATATCAAGCTTAAGCAGCACGGGGAGAAAGAGTCAGAGGAGGAATCTGAGAAATTGACCATTTCTATGGTTTGTAGCCAGGAATTTTAAGATACTATTTTGAAATATCCTCCCACCCGGAAGTAACCTAATTACAAAATCCATATCAATATCACCCAGAGCTTAAAAATTTGATTCAGAATCACTATTTTCTCAGCCTTACTAATGTTTCTTGCAGATTTACTTCGCTCCAGACAAAACTTTAGAAATTCCTGTACAGTCTAATTTTAGCAAACTCTTCCCTGCCTTTTGATTTTGATAAGAGTTGTCTTTCCTCGTAGTGATACAATCATAGAACACTCACTTGAAAAATACTGATATTACAACCGTAACTGTAGCCCCTGTTGACATCACCGTAAGAACAAAATACAATCTAAAAAACGCTAATACTGGAACTTGAGCTCATGGTCTGGCACTCTGGCTTTCGCATTTCTCTCAAGGCTGGCACTCCAGCACTGCAGTCAGCTCTACTTGCAGATATTTCCTCTTGAATGGAGCTAAGAATCACCCAGGCCGGATTGGAAGCTCAAGCCTCCAATTTTAGACCCCAGAGGAGCTAGGACTCTATCCATTAGCTACTGCATCTGGCTTTCATTGATATTTTCAGGGTAGCTTGGCAGAATAGAAGATGCCTGCCTCTAGAACTGGAATCTTATTCTAGATTGGTCATTTTCAACAAACATCAGTCTCTAGCTTATTCATGTGTCACAGAATTCTTGGCTGTTACTCTCATTAGTATCAGATGAAATACAATGAATTTAGAGAGTGAAGAATGATAAAGTACATGTTACTGTAAAAATCTTGCAAATTTGCATAACTTGTTCATGGTTTCCTCGAAATCACCTAAAACTTATGATATGGGAGAGGAACCACTTGGGTCCAAGCTATCTTCCATAGAAAGTTGTATAATATTTTAAAGACTTAAAAAAGGTTCAAATAAGACCACTCTTTAGGGGGTTTTCCTTCAAATTGCATCAGTGTATTTCTTAAGCTGTGATCCAAGAATTGTGTGAGAATTCTGTCTTTATGGCCTTAAGGGATCAATTACTTCTGTTGATGATTGAGTGAATAAACACCAAACACCGATTCAACGAGATCAGTTCTTGTTTGTTACAAAAGATTAGGTCTCCAACGAGGACAAATTAGCTGTCGATGTCAAATGGCTTCATGGCCCATATTGTTTTCTTTTCCATGGTGAAAAAACAGTTCAGAAGCTATACGTTATATTGATGATATGTTCTACCTCAATATTTTGAGGTAAGACTCTGGTCAAAAACCGAAAGAGATATCAGTGGGGAAAACGAGCTGAGTGTGAGGGGGTGGGTTAACCACCCCCTCACACTCAGCTCGTTTTCCCCATTGAGACAGAGGGAGACAGAGAGAGGGAGAAAGAGGGAGAGAGAGTGAGGGCTGGGAGTTGGGCATCATGACAGAGTGCCAGCGTAGTATTTACAAAGATCCAGGATCGATTCCTGGCTACCACATACATAGAAATCACAGAAAGCCAAAGGTTGTGCTGAGGAGCAAGTGGTAGAGCTCTAGTCTTGAGGACAGAACCCAAGGACTGTGCTCAGGCCCCGAGCTCAAGACCAGGACGGGCAAAAAAATGATCCAATAAAATAAATGAATATACCTGTATTTATAGAAAGAGACAGATGTGTTTGTAGGTGTGTGTGTGCATGTGTATGTGTGTGTTTGTGTATCAGAGAGTTCAATAGGCCTTGCACATACCTAGAGTAGCCGGGTAATCCGATTTCTTACAGTTGCATCCAGTGCTTAAGTTTTGTGAACTAATGACAGTTTAAAAAGTCATCCAACTGGGAACTGGAAAACAAATTACCTTAATTTAGACTACATCTCAGGCACTGTTCTTTGTAAATGTCAGTTCAACCTTGCTAGAAAAGAACTGCAGACACTACAGTTCCCTGCAGCCAAGTATCAAAGAGAAATATCAAGCTTAAGCAGCACGGGGAGAAAGAGTCAGAGGAGGAATCTGAGAAATTGACCATTTCTATGGTTTGTAGCCAGGAATTTTAAGATACGATTTTGAAATCTCCTCCCACCAGGAAGTAACCTAATTACAAAATCCATATCAATATCACCCAGAGCTTAAAAATTTGATTCAGAATCACTATTTTCTCAGCCTTACTAATGTTTCTTGCAGATTTACTTCGCTCCAGACAAAATTTTAGAAATTCCTGTACAGTCTAATTTTAGCAAACTCTTCCCTGCCTTTTGATTTTGAGAAGAGTTGTCTTTCCTCGTAGTGATACAATCATAGAACACTCACTTGAAAAATACTGATATTACAACCGTAACTGTAGCCCCTGTTGACATCACCCTAAGAACAAAATACAATCTAAAAAACGCTAATACTGGAACTTAAGCTCAGGGTCTGGCACTCTGGCTTTCCATTTCTCTCAAGGCTGGCACTCCAGCACTGCAGACAGCTCTACTTGCAGATATTTCCTCTTGAATGGAGCTAAGAATCACCCAGGCCGGATTGGAAGCTCAAGCCTCCAATTTTAGACCCCAGAGGAGCTAGGACTCTATCCATTAGCTACTGCATCTAGCTTTCATTGATATTTTCAGGGTAGCTTGGCAGAATAGAAGATGCCTGCCTCTAGAGCTGGAATCTTATTCTAGATTGGTCATTTTCTACAAACATCAGTCTCTAGCTTATTCATGTGTCACAGAATTCTTGGCTGTTACTCTCATTAGTATCAGATGAAATACAATGAATTTAGAGAGTGAAGAATGAGAAAGTACATGTTACAGTAAAAATCTTGCAAATTTCCATAACTTGTTCATGGTTTCCACGAAATCACCTAAAACTTATGATATGGGAGAGGAACCACTTGGGTCCAAGCTATCTTCCATAGAAAGTTGTATAATATTTTAAAGACTTAAAAAAGGTTCAAATAAGACCACTCTTTAGGGGGTTTTCCTTCAAATTGCATCAGTGTATTTCTGAAGCTGTGATCCAAGAATTGTGTGAGAATTCTGTCTTTATGGCCTTAAGGGATCAATTACTTCTGTTGATGATTGAGTGAATAAACACCAAACACCGATTCAACGAGATCAGTTCTTGTTTGTTACAAATGATTAGGTCTCCAACGAGGACAAATTAGCTGTCGATGTCAAATGGCTTCCATGGCCCGTATTGTTTTCTTTTCCATGGTGAAAAAACAGTTCAGCAGCTATACGTTATATTGATGATATGTTCTACCTCAATATTTTGAGGTAAGACTCTGGTCAAAAACCGAAAGAGATATCAGTGGGGAAAACGAGCTGAGTGTGAGGGGGTGGGTTAACCACCCCCTCACACTCAGCTCGTTTTCCCCATTGAGACAGAGGGAGACAGAGAGAGGGAGAAAGAGGGAGAGAGAGTGAGGGCTGGGAGTTGGGCATCATGACAGAGTGCTAGCCTAGCATTTACAAAGATCCAGGATCGATTCCTGGCTACCACATACATAGAAATCACAGAAAGCCAAAGGTTGTGCTGAGGAGCAAGTGGTAGAGCTGTAGTCTTGAGCACAGAACCCAAGGACTGTGCTCAGGCCCCGAGCTCAAGACCAGGACGGGCAAAAAATGATCCAATAAAATAAATGAATATACCTGTATTTATAGAAAGAGACAGATGTGTTTGTAGGTGTGTGTGTGCATGTGTATGTGTGTGTTTGTGTATCAGAGAGTTCAATAGGCCTTGCATATACCTAGAGTAGCCGGGTAATCCGATTTCTTACAGTTGTATGTAGTGCTTAAGTTTTGTGAACTAATGACAGTTTAAAAAGTCATCCAACTGGGAACTGGAAAACAAATTACCTTAATTTAGACTACATCTCAGGGACTGTTCTTTGTAAATGTCAGTTCAACCTTGCTAGAAAAGAGCTGTAGACACTACAGTTCCCTGCAGCCAAGTATCAAAGAGAAATATCAAGCTTAAGCAGCACGGGGAGAAAGAGTCAGAGGAGGAATCTGAGAAATTGACCATTTCTATGGTTTGTAGCCAGGAATTTTAAGATACGATTTTGAAATCTCCTCCCCCCCGGAAGTAACCTAATTACAAAATCCATATCAATATCACCCAGAGCTTAAAAATATGATTCAGAATCACTATTTTCTCAGCCTTACTAATGTTTCTTACAGATTTACTTCGCTCCAGACAAAACTTTAGAAATTCCTGTACAGTCTAATTTTAGCAAACTCTTCCCTGCCTTTTGATTTTGATAAGAGTTGTCTTTCCTCGTAGTGATACAATCATAGAACACTCACTTGAATAATACTGATATTACAACCGTAACTGTAGCCCCTGTTGACATCACCCTAAGAACAAAATACAATCTAAAAACCGCTAATACTGGAACTTGAGCTCAGGGTCTGGCACTCTGGCTTTCGCATTTCTCTCAAGGCTGGCACTCCAGCACTGCAGTCAGCTCTACTTGCAGATATTTCCTCTTGAATGGAGCTAAGAATCACCCAGGCCGGATTGGAAGCTCAAGCCTCCAATTTTAGACCCCAGAGGAGCTAGGACTCTATCCATTAGCTACTGCATCTGGCTTTCATTGATATTTTCAGGGTAGCTTGGCAGAATAGAAGATGCCTGCCTCTAGAACTGGAATCTTATTCTAGATTGGTCATTTTCAACAAACATCAGTCTCTAGCTTATTCATGTGTCACAGAATTCTTGGCTGTTACTCTCATTAGTATCAGATGAAATACAATGAAGTTAGAGAGTGAAGAATGATAAAGTACATGTTACAGTAAAAATCTTGCAAATTTCCATAACTTGTTCATGGTTTCCTCGAAATCACCTAAAACTTATGATATGGGAGAGGAACCACTTGGGTCCAAGCTATCTTCCATAGAAAGTTGTATAATATTTTAAAGACTTAAAAAAGGTTCAAATAAGACCACTCTTTAGGGGGTTTTCCTTCAAATTGCATCAGTGTATTTCTGAAGCTGTGATCCAAGAATTGTGTGAGAATTCTGTCTTTATGGCCTTAAGGGATCAATTACTTCTGTTGATGATTGAGTGAATAAACACCAAACACCGATTCAACGAGATCACTTCTTGTTTGTTACAAATGATTAGGTCTCCAACGAGGACAAATTAGCTGTCGATGTCAAATGGCTTCCATGGCCCGTATTGTTTTCTTTTCCATGGTGAAAAAACAGTTCAGCAGCTATACGTTATATTGATGATATGTTCTACCTCAATATTTTGAGGTAAGACTCTGGTCAAAAACCGAAAGAGATATCAGTGGGGAAAACGAGCTGAGTGTGAGGGGGTGGTTAACCCCCCCCTAACACTCAGCTCGTTTTCCCCACTGAGACAGAGGGAGACAGAGAGAGGGAGAAAGAGGGAGAGAGAGTGAGGGCTGGGAGTTGGGCATCATGACAGAGTGCTAGCCTAGCATTTACAAAGATCCAGAATCGATTCCTGGCTACCACATACATAGAAATCACAGAAAGCCAAAGGTTGTGCTGAGGAGCAAGTGGTAGAGCTGTAGTCTTGAGGACAGAACCCAAGGACTGTGCTCAGGCCCCGAGCTCGAGACCAGGACGGGCAAAAAAATGATCCCATAAAATAAATGAATATACCTGTATTTATAGAAAGAGACAGATGTGTTTGTAGGTGTGTGTGTGCCTGTGTATGTGTGTGTTTGTGTATCAGAGAGTTCAATAGGTCTTGCATATACCTAGAGTAGCCGGGTAATCCGATTTCTTACAGTTGTATGTATTGCTTAAGTTTTGTGAACTAATGACAGTTTAAAAAGTCATCCAACTGGGAACTGGAAAACAAATTACCTTAATTTAGACTACATCTCAGGGACTGTTCTTTGTAAATGTCAGTTCAACCTTGCTAGAAAAGAGCTGTAGACACTACAGTTCCCTGCAGCCAAGTATCAAAGAGAAATATCAAGCTTAAGCAGCACGGGGAGAAAGAGTCAGAGGAGGAATCTGAGAAATTGACCATTTCTATGGTTTGTAGCCAGGAATTTTAAGATACGATTTTGAAATCTCCTCCCCCCCGGAAGTAACCTAATTACAAAATCCATATCAATATCACCCAGAGCTTAAAAATATGATTCAGAATCACTATTTTCTCAGCCTTACTAATGTTTCTTGCAGATTTACTTCGCTCCAGACAAAATTTAAGAAATTCCTGTACAGTCTAATTTTAGCAAACTCTTCCCTGCCTTTTGATTTTGATAAGAGTTGTCTTTCCTCGTAGTGATACAATCATAGAATACTCAGTTGAAAAATACTGATATCACAACTGTAACCCTAGCCCCTGTTGACATCACCCTAAGAACAAAATACAATCTAAAAAACGCTAATACTGGAACTTGAGCTCAGGGTCTGGCACTCTGGCTTTCGCATTTCTCTCAAGGCTGGCACTCCAGCACTGCAGACAGCTCTACTTGCAGATATTTCCTCTTGAATGGAGCTAAGAATCACCCAGGCCGGATTGGAAGCTCAAGCCTCCAATTTTAGACCCCAGAGGAGCTAGGACTCTATCCATTAGCTACTGCATCTGGCTTTCATTGATATTTTCAGGGTAGCTTGGCAGAATAGAAGATGCCTGCCTCTAGAACTGGAATCTTATTCTAGATTGGTCATTGTCAACAAACATCAGTCTCTAGCTTATTCATGTGTCACAGAATTCTTGGCTGTTACTCTCATTAGTATCAGATGAAATACAATGAATTTAGAGAGTGAAGAATGATAAAGTCCATGTTACAGTTAAAATCTTGCAAATTTGCATAACTTGTTCATGGTTTCCTCGAAATCACCTAAAACTTATGATATGGGAGAGGAACCACTTGGGTTCAAGCTATCTTCCATAGAAAGTTGTATAATATTTTAAAGACTTAAAAAAGGTTCAAATAAGACCACTCTTTAGGGGGTTTTCCTTCAAATTGCATCAGTGTATTTCTTAAGCTGTGATCCAAGAATTGTGTGAGAATTCTGTCTTTATGGCCTTAAGGGATCAATTATCTGTTGATGATTGAGTGAATAAACACCAAACACCGATTCAACGAGATCACTTCTTGTTTGTTACAAATGATTAGGTCTCCAACGAGGACAAATTAGCTGTCGATGTCAAATGGCTTCCATGGCCCGTATTGTTTTCTTTTCCATGGTGAAAAAACAGTTCAGCAGCTATACGTTATATTGATGATATGTTCTACCTCAATATTTTGAGGTAAGACTCTGGTCAAAAACCGAAAGAGATATCAGTGGGGAAAACGAGCTGAGTGTGAGGGGGTGGGTCAACTCACACTCAGCTCGTTTTCCCCATTGAGACAGAGGGAGACAGAGAGAGGGAGAAAGAGGGAGAGAGAGTTAGGGCTGGGAGTTGGGCATCATGACAGAGTGCTAGCCTAGCATTTACAAAGATCCAGGATCGATTCCTGGCTACCACATACATAGAAATCACAGAAAGCCAAAGGTTGTGCTGAGGAGCAAGTGGTAGAGCTGTAGTCCTGAGGACAGAACCCAAGGACTGTGCTCAGGCCCCGAGCTCAAGACCAGGACGGGCAAAAAATGATCCAATAAAATAAATGAATATACCTGTATTTATAGAAAGAGACAGATGTGTTTGTAGGTGTGTGTGTGCATGTGTATGTGTGTGTTTGTGTATCAGAGAGTTCAATAGGCCTTGCATATACCTAGAGTAGCCGGGTAATCCGATTTCTTACAGTTGCATCCAGTGCTTAAGTTTTGTGAACTAATGACAGTTTAAAAAGTCATCCAACTGGGAACTGGAAAACAAATTACCTTAATTTAGACTACATCTCAGGGACTGTTCTTTGTAAATGTCAGTTCAACCTTGCTAGAAAACAGCTGTAGACACTACAGTTCCCTGCAGCCAAGAATCAAAGAGAAATATCAAGCTTAAGCAGCACGGGGAGAAAGAGTCAGAGGAGGATCTGAGAAATTGACCATTTCTATGGTTTGTAGCCAGGAATTTTAAGATACGATTTTGAAATCTCCTCCCACCCGGAATTAACCTCATTACAAAATCCATATCAATATCACCCAGAGCTTAAAAATTTGATTCAGAATCACTATTTTCTCAGCCTTACTAATGTTTCTTGCAGATTTACTTCGCTCCAGACAAAACTTTAGAAATTCCTGTACAGTCTAATTTTAGCAAACTCTTCCCTGCCTTTTGATTTTGATAAGAGTTGCCTTTCCTCGTAGTGATACAATCATAGAACACTCACTTGAATAATACTGATATTACAACCGTAACTGTAGCCCCTGTTGACATCACCCTAAGAACAAAATACAATCTAAAAACCACTAATACTGGAACTTGAGCTCAGGGTCTCGCACTCTGGCTTTCGCATTTCTCTCAAGGCTGGCACTCCAGCACTGCAGTCAGCTCTACTTGCAGATATTTCCTCTTGAATGGAGCTAAGAATCACCCAGGCCGGATTGGAAGCTCAAGCCTCCAATTTTAGACCCCAGAGGAGCTAGGACTCTATCCATTAGCTACTGCATCTGGCTTTCATTGATATTTTCAGGGTAGCTTGGCAGAATAGAAGATGCCTGCCTCTAGAACTGGAATCTTATTCTAGATTGGTCATTTTCTACAAACATCAGTCTCTAGCTTATTCATGTGTCACAGAATTCTTGGCTGTTACTCTCATTAGTATCAGATGAAATACAATGAAGTTAGAGAGTGAAGAATGATAAAGTACATGTTACAGTAAAAATCTTGCAAATTTGCATAACTTGTTCATGGTTTCCTCGAAATCACCTAAAACTTATGATATGGGAGAGGAACCACTTGGGTCCAAGCTATCTTCCATGGAAAGTTGTATAATATTTTAAAGACTTAAAAAAGGTTCAAATAAGACCACTCTTTAGGGGTTTTGCTTCAAATTGCATCAGTGTATTTCTTAAGCTGTGATCCAAGAATTGTGTGAGAATTCTGTCTTTATGGCCTTAAGGGATCAATTACTTCTGTTGATGATTGAGTGAATAAACACCAAACACCGATTCAACGAGATCAGTTCTTGTTTGTTACAAATGATTAGGTCTCCAACGAGGACAAATTAGCTGTCGATGTCAAATGGCTTCCATGGCCCGTATTGTTTTCTTTTCCATGGTGAAAAAACAGTTCAGCAGCTATACGTTATATTGATGATATGTGCTACCTCAATATTTTGAGGTAAGACTCTGGTCAAAAACCGAAAGAGATATCAATGGGGAAAACGAGCTGAGTGTGAGGGGGTGGTTAACCCACCCCCTCACACTCAGCTCGTTTTCCCCACTGAGACAGAGGGAGACAGAGAGAGGGAGAAAGAGGGAGAGAGAGTGAGGGCTGGGAGTTGGGCATCATGACAGAGTGCTAGCCTAGCATTTACAAAGATCCAGGATCGATTCCTGGCTACCACATACATAGAAATCACAGAAAGCCAAAGGTTGTGCTGAGGAGCAAGTGGTAGAGCTCTAGTCTTGAGGACAGAACCCAAGGACTGTGCTCAGGCCCCGAGCTCGAGACCAGGACGGGCAAAACAATGATACCATAAAATAAATGAATATACCTGTATTTATAGAAAGAGACAGATGTGTTTGTAGGTGTGTGTGTGCATGTGTATGTGTGTGTTTGTGTATCAGAGAGTTCAATAGGCCTTGCATATACCTAGAGTAGCCGGGTAATCCGATTTCTTACAGTTGCATCCAGTGCTTAAGTTTTGTGAACTAATGACAGTTTAAAAAGTCATCCAACTGGGAACTGGAAAACAAATTACCTTAATTTAGACTACATCTCAGGGACTGTTCTTTGTAAATGTCAGTTCAACCTAGCTAGAAAACAGCTCTAGACACTACAGTTCCCTGCAGCCAAGTATCAAAGAGACATATCAAGCTTAAGCAGCACGGGGAGAATGAGTCAGAGGAGGAATCTGAGAAATTGACCATTTCTATGGTTTGTAGCCAGGAATTTTAAGATATGATTTTGAAATCTCCTCCCCCCCGGAAGTAACCTAATTACAAAATCCATATCAATATCACCCAGAGCTTAAAAATTTGATTCAGAATCACTATTTTCTCAGCCTTACTAATGTTTCTTGCAGATTTACTTCGCTGCAGACAAAACTTTAGAAATTCCTGTACAGTCTAATTTTAGCAAACTCTTCCCTGCCTTTTGATTTTGATAAGAGGAAAGACAACTCTTATGATACAATCATAGAACACTCACTTGAAAAATACTGATATTACAACCGTAACTGTAGCCCCTGTTGACATCACCCTAAGAACAAAATACAATCTAAAAATCGCTAATACTGGAACTTGAGCTCAGGGTCTGGCACTCTGGCTTTCCATTTCTCTCAAGGCTGGCACTCCAGCACTGCAAACGGCTCTACTTGCAGATATTTCCTCTTGAATGGAGCTAAGAATGACCCAGGCCGGATTGGAAGCTCAAGCCTCCAATTTTAGACCCCAGAGGAGCTAGGACTCTATCCATTAGCTACTGCATCTGGCTTTCATTGATATTTTCAGGGTAGCTTGGCAGAATAGAAGATGCCTGCCTCTAGAGCTGGAATCTTATTCTAGATTGGTCATTTTCTACAAACATCAGTCTCTAGCTTATTCATGTGTCACAGAATTCTTGGCTGTTACTCTCATTAGTATCAGATGAAATACAATGAGTTTAGAGAATGAAGAATGATAAAGTACATGTTACAGAAAAATCTTGCCAATTTGCATAACTTGTTCATGGTTTCCTCGAAATCACCTAAAACTTATGATATGGGAGAGGAACCACTTGGGTCCAAGCTATCTTCCATAGAAAGTTGTATAATATTTTAAAGACTTAAAAAAGGTTCAAATAAGACCACTCTTTAGGGGTTTTGCTTCAAATTGCATCAGTGTATTTCTTAAGCTGTGATCCAAGAATTGTGTGAGAATTCTGTCTTTATGGCCTTAAGGGATCAATTACTTCTGTTGATGATTGAGTGAATAAACACCAAACACCGATTCAACGAGATCAGTTCTTGTTTGTTACAAATGATTAGGTCTCCAACGAGGACAAATTAGCTGTCGATGTCAAATGGCTTCCATGGCCCGTATTGTTTTCTTTTCCATGGTGAAAAAACAGTTCAGCAGCTATACGTTATATTGATGATATGTTCTACCTCAATATTTTGAGGTAAGACTCTGGTCAAAAACCGAAAGAGATATCAGTGGGGAAAACGAGCTGAGTGTGAGGGGGTGGGTTAACCACCCCCTCACACTCAGCTCGTTTTCCCCATTGAGACAGAGGGAGACAGAGAGAGGGAGAAAGAGGGAGAGAGAGTGAGGGCTGGGAGTTGGGCATCATGACAGAGTGCTAGCCTAGCATTTACAAAGATCCAGGATCGATTCCTGGCTACCACATACATAGAAATCACAGAAAGCCAAAGGTTGTGCTGAGGAGCAAGTGGTAGAGCTGTAGTCCTGAGGACAGAACCCAAGGACTGTGCTCAGGCCCCGAGCTCAAGACCAGGACGGGCAAAAAATGATCCAATAAAATAAATGAATATACCTGTATTTATAGAAAGAGACAGATGTGTTTGTAGGTGTGTGTGTGCATGTGTATGTGTGTGTTTGTGTATCAGAGAGTTCAATAGGCCTTGCATATACCTAGAGTAGCCGGGTAATCCGATTTCTTACAGTTGCATCCAGTGCTTAAGTTTTGTGAACTAATGACAGTTTAAAAAGTCATCCAACTGGGAACTGGAAAACAAATTACCTTAATTTAGACTACATCTCAGGGACTGTTCTTTGTAAATGTCAGTTCAACCTTGCTAGAAAAGAGCTGTAGAAACTACAGTTCCCTGCAGCCAAGTATCAAAGAGAAATATCAAGCTTAAGCAGCACGGGGAGAATGAGTCAGAGGAGGAATCTGAGAAATTTACCATTTCTATGGTTTGTAGCCAGGAATTTTAAGATACGATTTTGAAATCTCCTCCCCCCCGGAAGTAACCTAATTACAAAATCCATATCAATATCACCCAGAGCTTAAAAATTTGATTCAGAATCACTATTTTCTCAGCCTTACTAATGTTTCTTGCAGATTTACTTCGCTGCAGACAAAACTTTAGAAATTCCTGTACAGTCTAATTTTAGCAAACTCTTCCCTGCCTTTTGATTTTGATAAGAGTTGTCTATCCTCGTAGTGATACAATCATAGAACACTCACTTGAAAAATACTGATATTACAACCGTAACTGTAGCCCCTGTTGACATCACCCTAAGAACAAAATACAATCTAAAAATCGCTAATACTGGAACTTGAGCTCAGGGTCTGGCACTCTGGCTTTCGCATTTCTCTCAAGGCTGGCACTCCAGCACTGCAGTCAGCTCTACTTGCAGATATTTCCTCTTGAATGGAGCTAAGAATCACCCAGGCCGGATTGGAAGTTCAAGCCTCCAATTTTAGACCCCAGAGGAGCTAGGACTCTATCCATTAGCTACTGCATCTGGCTTTCATTGATATTTTCAGGGTAGCTTGGCAGAATAGAAGATGCCTGCCTCTAGAACTGGAATCTCATTCTAGATTGGTCATTTTCTACAAACATCAGTCTCTAGCTTATTCATGTGTCACAGAATTCTTGGCTGTTACTCTCATTAGTATCAGATGAAATACAATGAATTTAGAGAGTGAAGAATGATAAAGTACATGTTACAGTAAAAATCTTGCAAATTTGCATAACTTGTTCATGGTTTCCTCGAAATCATCTAAAACTTATGATATGGGAGAAGAACCACTTGGGTCCAAGCTATCTTCCATAGAAATTGTATAATATTTTAAAGACTTAAAAAAGGTTCAAATAAGACCACTCTTTAGGGGGTTTTCCTTCAAATTGTATCAGTGTATTTCTTAAGCTGTGATCCAAGAATTGTGTGAGAATTCTGTCTTTATGGCCTTAAGGGATCAATTAATTCTGTTGATGATTGAGTGAATAAACACCAAACACCGATTCAACGAGATCAGTTCTTGTTTGTTACAAATGATTAGGTCTCCAACGAGGACAAATTAGCTGTCGATGTCAAATGGCTTCCATGGCCCGTATTGTTTTCTTTTCCATGGTGAAAAAACAGTTCAGCAGTTATACGTTATATTGATGATATGTTCTACCTCAATATTTTGAGGTAAGACTCTGGTCAAAAACCGAAAGAGATATCAGTGGGGAAAACGAGCTGAGTGTGAGGGGGTGGTTAACCCACCCCCTCACACTCAGCTCAATTTCCCCATTGAGACAGGGGGAAGACAGAGAGAGGGAGAAAGAGGGAGAGAGAGTGAGGGCTGGGAGTTGGGCATCATGACAGAGTGCTAGCCTAGCATTTACAAAGATCCAGGATCGATTCCTGGCTACCACATACATAGAAATCACAGAACGCCAAAGGTTGTCCTGAGGAGCAAGTGGTAGAGCTCTAGTCTTGAGGACAGAACCCAAGGACTGTGCTCAGGCCCCGAGCTCGAGAACAGGACGGGCAAAAAAATGATCCCATAAAATAAATGAATATACCTGTATTTATAGAAAGAGACAGATGTGTTTGTAGGTGTGTGTGTGCATGTGTATGTGTGTGTTTGTGTATCAGAGAGTTCAATAGGCCTTGCATATACCTAGAGTAGCCTGGTAATCCGATTTCTTACAGTTGCATCCAGTGCTTAAGTTTTGTGAACTAATGACAGTTTAAAAAGTCATCCAACTGGGAACTGGAAAACAAATTACCTTAATTTAGACTACATCTCAGGGACTGTTCTTTGTAAATGTCAGTTCAACCTTGCTAGAAAAGAGCTGTAGAAACTACAGTTCCCTGCAGCCAAGTATCAAAGAGAAATATCAAGCTTAAGCAGCACGGGGAGAAAGAGTCAGAGGAGGAATCTGAGAAATTTACCATTTCTATGGTTTGTAGCCAGGAATTTTAAGATACGATTTTGAAATCTCCTCCCCCCCGGAAGTAACCTAATTACAAAATCCATATCAATATCACCCAGAGCTTAAAAATTTGATTCAGAATCACTATTTTCTCAGCCTTACTAATGTTTCTTGCAGATTTACTTCGCTCCAGACAAAATTTTAGAAATTCCTGTACAGTCTAATTTTAGCAAACTCTTCCCTGCCTTTTGATTTTGAGAAGAGTTGTCTTTCCTCGTAGTGATACAATCATAGAACACTCACTTGAAAAATACTGATATTACAACCGTAACTGTAGCCCCTGTTGACATCACCCTAAGAACAAAATACAATCTAAAAAACGCTAATACTGGAACTTGAGCTCAGGGTCTGGCACTCTGGCTTTCCATTTCTCTCAAGGCTGGCACTCCAGCACTGCAGACAGCTCTACTTGCAGATATTTCCTCTTGAATGGAGCTAAGAATCACCCAGGCCGGATTGGAAGCTCAAGCCTCCAATTTTAGACCCCAGAGGAGCTAGGACTCTATCCATTAGCTACTGCATCTAGCTTTCATTGATATTTTCAGGGTAGCTTGGCAGAATAGAAGATGCCTGCCTCTAGAGCTGGAATCTTATTCTAGATTGGTCATTTTCTACAAACATCAGTCTCTAGCTTATTCATGTGTCACAGAATTCTTGGCTGTTACTCTCATTAGTATCAGATGAAATACAATGAATTTAGAGAGTGAAGAATGAGAAAGTACATGTTACAGTAAAAATCTTGCAAATTTCCATAACTTGTTCATGGTTTCCACGAAATCACCTAAAACTTATGATATGGGAGAGGAACCACTTGGGTCCAAGCTATCTTCCATAGAAAGTTGTATAATATTTTAAAGACTTAAAAAAGGTTCAAATAAGACCACTCTTTAGGGGGTTTTCCTTCAAATTGCATCAGTGTATTTCTGAAGCTGTGATCCAAGAATTGTGTGAGAATTCTGTCTTTATGGCCTTAAGGGATCAATTACTTCTGTTGATGATTGAGTGAATAAACACCAAACACCGATTCAACGAGATCAGTTCTTGTTTGTTACAAATGATTAGGTCTCCAACGAGGACAAATTAGCTGTCGATGTCAAATGGCTTCCATGGCCCGTATTGTTTTCTTTTCCATGGTGAAAAAACAGTTCAGCAGCTATACGTTATATTGATGATATGTTCTACCTCAATATTTTGAGGTAAGACTCTGGTCAAAAACCGAAAGAGATATCAGTGGGGAAAACGAGCTGAGTGTGAGGGGGTGGGTTAACCACCCCCTCACACTCAGTTCGTTTTCCCCATTGAGACAGAGGGAGACAGAGAGAGGGAGAAAGAGGGAGAGAGAGTGAGGGCTGGGAGTTGGGCGTCATGACAGAGTGCTAGCCTAGCATTTACAAAGATCCAGGATCGATTCCTGGCTACCACATACATAGAAATCACAGAAAGCCAAAGGTTGTGCTGAGGAGCAAGTGGTAGAGCTGTAGTCTTGAGGACAGGACCCAAGGACTGTGCTCAGGCCCCGAGCTCAAGACCAGGACGGGCAAAAAAATGATCCAATAAAATAAATGAATATACCTGTATTTATAGAAAGAGACAGATGTGTTTGTAGGTGTGTGTGTGCATGTGTATGTGTGTGTTTATGTATCAGAGAGTTCAATAGGCCTTGCATATACCTAGAGTAGCCGGGTAATCCGATTTCTTACAGTTGTATGTAGTGCTTAAGTTTTGTGAACTAATGACAGTTTAAAAAGTCATCCAACTGGGAACTGGAAAACAAATTCCCTTAATTTAGACTACATCTCAGGGACTGTTCTTTGTAAATGTCAGTTCAACCTTGCTAGAAAACAGCTGTAGACACTACAGTTCCCTGCAGCCAAGAATCAAAGAAAAATATCAAGCTTAAGCAGCACGGGGAGAAAGAGTCAGAGGAGGATCTGAGAAATTGACCATTTCTATGGTTTGTAGCCAGGAATTTTAAGATACGATTTTGAAATCTCCTCCCACCCGGAATTAACCTAATTACAAAATCCATATCAATATCACCCAGAGCTTAAAAATTTGATTCAGAATCACTATTTTCTCAGCCTTACTAATGTTTCTTGCAGATTTACTTCGCTCCAGACAAAACTTTAGAAATTCCTGTACAGTCTAATTTTAGCAAACTCTTCCCTGCCTTTTGATTTTGATAAGAGTTGTCTTTCCTCGTAGTGATACAATCATAGAACACTCACTTGAATAATACTGATATTACAACCGTAACTGTAGCCCCTGTTGACATCACCCTAAGAACAAAATACAATCTAAAAACCACTAATACTGGAACTTGAGCTCAGGGTCTGGCACTCTGGCTTTCGCATTTCTCTCAAGGCTGGCACTCCAGCACTGCAGTCAGCTCTACTTGCAGATATTTCCTCTTGAATGGAGCTAAGAATCACCCAGGCCGGATTGGAAGCTCAAGCCTCCAATTTTAGATCCCAGAGGAGCTAGGACTCTATCCATTAGCTACTGCATCTGGCTTTCATTGTTATTTTCAGGGTAGCTTGGCAGAATAGAAGATGCCTGCCTCTAGAACTGGAATCTTATTCTAGATTGGTCATTTTCTACAAACATCAGTCTCTAGCTTATTCATGTGTCACAGAATTCTTGGCTGTTACTCTCATTAGTATCAGATGAAATACAATGAATTTAGAGAGTGAAGAATGATAAAGTACATGTTACAGTAAAAATCTTGCAAATTTGCATAACTTGTTCATGGTTTCCTCGAAATCACCTAAAACTTATGATATGGGAGAGGAACCACTTGGGTCCAAGCTATCTTCCATAGAAAGTTGTATAATATTTTAAAGACTTAAAAAAGGTTCAAATAAGACCACTCTTTAGGGGGTTTTCCTTCAAATTCCATCAGTGTATTTCTGAAGCTGTGATCCAAGAATTGTGTGAGAATTCTGTCTTTATGGCCTTAAGGGATCAATTACTTCTGTTGATGATTGAGTGAATAAACACCAAACACCGATTCAACGAGATCAGTTCTTGTTTGTTACAAATGATTAGGTCTCCAACGAGGACAAATTAGCTGTCGATGTCAAATGGCTTCCATGGCCCGTATTGTTTTCTTTTCCATGGTGAAAAAACAGTTCAGCAGCTATACGTTATATTGATGATATGTTCTACCTCAATATTTTGAGGTAAGACTCTGGTCAAAAACCGAAAGAGATATCAGTGGGGAAAACGAGCTGAGTGTGAGGGGGCCCCTCACACTCAGCTCGTTTTCCCCATTGAGACAGAGGGAGACAGAGAGAGGGAGAAAGAGGGAGAGAGAGTGAGGGCTGGGAGTTGGGCATCATGACAGAGTGCTAGCCTAGCACTTACAAAGATCCAGGATCGATTCCTGGCTACCACATACATAGAAATCACAGAACGCCAAAGGTTGTGCTGAGGAGCAAGTGGTAGAGCTCTAGTCTTGAGGACAGAACCCAAGGACTGTGCTCAGGCCCCGAGCTCGAGACCAGGACGGGCAAAAAAATGATCCCATAAAATAAATGAATATACCTGTATTTATAGAAAGAGACAGATGTGTTTGTAGGTGTGTGTGTGCATGTGTATGTGTGTGTTTGTGTATCAGAGAGTTCAATAGGCCTTGCATATACCTAGAGTAGCCTGGTAATCCGATTTCTTACAGTTGCATCCAGTGCTTAAGTTCTGTGAACTAATGACAGTTTAAAAAGTCATCCACTGGGAACTGGAAAACAAATTCCCTTACTTTAGACTACATCTCAGGGACTGTTCTTTGTAAATGTCAGTTCAACCTTGCTAGAAAACAGCTGTAGACACTACAGTTCCCTGCAGCCAAGTATCAAAGAGAAATATCAAGCTTAAGCAGCACGGGGAGAAAGAGTCAGAGGAGGAATCTGAGAAATTGACCATTTCTATGGTTTGTAACCAGGAATTTTAAGATACGATTTTGAAATCTCATCCCCCCCGGACGTAACCTAATTTCAAAATCCATATCAATATCACCCAGAGCTTAAAATTTTGATTCAGAATCACTATTTTCTCACCCTTACTAATGTTTCTTGCAGATTTACTTCGCTCCAGACAAAATTTTAGAAATTCCTGTACAGTCTAATTTTAGCAAACTCTTCCCTGCCTTTTGATTTTGATAAGAGTTGTCTTTCCTCGTAGTGATACAATCATAGAACACTCACTTGAAAAATACTGATATTACAACCGTAACTGTAGCCCTTGTTGACATCACCCTAAGAACAAAATACAATCTAAAAAACGCTAATACTGGAACTTGAGCTCAGGGTCTGGCACTCTGGCTTTCGCATTACTCTCAAGGCTGGTACTCCAGCACTGCAGACAGCTCTACTTGCAGATATTTCCTCTTGAATGGAGCTAAGAATCACCCAGGCCGGATTGGAAGCTCAAGCCTCCAATTTTAGACCCCAGAGGAGCTAGGACTCTATCCATTAGCTACTGCATCTGGCTTTCATTGATATTTTCAGGGTAGCTTGGCAGAATAGAAGATGCCTGCCTCTAGAACTGGAATCTTATTCTAGATTGCTCATTTTCTACAAACATCAGTCTCTAGCTTATTCATGTGTCACAGAATTCTTGGCTGTTACTCTCATTAGTATCAGATGAAATACAATGAATTTAGAGAGTGAAGAATGATAAAGTACATGTTACAGTAAAAATCTTGAAAATTTCCATAACTTGTTCATGGTTTCCACGAAATCACCTAAAACTTATGATATGGGAGAGGAACCACTTGGGTCCAAGCTATCTTCCATAGAAAGTTGTATAATATTTTAAAGACTTAAAAAAGGTTCAAATAAGACCACTCTTTAGGGGGTTTTCCTTCAAATTGCATCAGTGTATTTCTGAAGCTGTGATCCAAGAATTGTGTGAGAATTCTGTCTTTATGGCCTTAAGGGATCAATTACTTCTGTTGATGATTGAGTGAATAAACACCAAACACCGATTCAACGAGATCAGTTCTTGTTTGTTACAAATGATTAGGTCTCCAACGAGGACAAATTAGCTGTCGATGTCAAATGGCTTCCATGGCCCGTATTGTTTTCTTTTCCATGGTGAAAAAACAGTTCAGCAGCTATACGTTATATTGATGATATGTTCTACCTCAATATTTTGAGGTAAGACTCTGGTCAAAAACCGAAAGAGATATCAGTGGGGAAAACGAGCTGAGTGTGAGGGGGTGGGTTAACCACCCCCTCACACTCAGTTCGTTTTCCCCATTGAGACAGAGGGAGACAGAGAGAGGGAGAAAGAGGGAGAGAGAGTGAGGGCTGGGAGTTGGGCGTCATGACAGAGTGCTAGCCTAGCATTTACAAAGATCCAGGATCGATTCCTGGCTACCACATACATAGAAATCACAGAAAGCCAAAGGTTGTGCTGAGGAGCAAGTGGTAGAGCTGTAGTCTTGAGGACAGGACCCAAGGACTGTGCTCAGGCCCCGAGCTCAAGACCAGGACGGGCAAAAAAATGATCCAATAAAATAAATGAATATACCTGTATTTATAGAAAGAGACAGATGTGTTTGTAGGTGTGTGTGTGCATGTGTATGTGTGTGTTTATGTATCAGAGAGTTCAATAGGCCTTGCATATACCTAGAGTAGCCGGGTAATCCGATTTCTTACAGTTGTATGTAGTGCTTAAGTTTTGTGAACTAATGACAGTTTAAAAAGTCATCCAACTGGGAACTGGAAAACAAATTCCCTTAATTTAGACTACATCTCAGGGACTGTTCTTTGTAAATGTCAGTTCAACCTTGCTAGAAAACAGCTGTAGACACTACAGTTCCCTGCAGCCAAGAATCAAAGAAAAATATCAAGCTTAAGCAGCACGGGGAGAAAGAGTCAGAGGAGGATCTGAGAAATTGACCATTTCTATGGTTTGTAGCCAGGAATTTTAAGATACGATTTTGAAATCTCCTCCCACCCGGAATTAACCTAATTACAAAATCCATATCAATATCACCCAGAGCTTAAAAATTTGATTCAGAATCACTATTTTCTCAGCCTTACTAATGTTTCTTGCAGATTTACTTCGCTCCAGACAAAACTTTAGAAATTCCTGTACAGTCTAATTTTAGCAAACTCTTCCCTGCCTTTTGATTTTGATAAGAGTTGTCTTTCCTCGTAGTGATACAATCATAGAACACTCACTTGAATAATACTGATATTACAACCGTAACTGTAGCCCCTGTTGACATCACCCTAAGAACAAAATACAATCTAAAAACCACTAATACTGGAACTTGAGCTCAGGGTCTGGCACTCTGGCTTTCGCATTTCTCTCAAGGCTGGCACTCCAGCACTGCAGTCAGCTCTACTTGCAGATATTTCCTCTTGAATGGAGCTAAGAATCACCCAGGCCGGATTGGAAGCTCAAGCCTCCAATTTTAGACCCCAGAGGAGCTAGGACTCTATCCATTAGCTACTGCATCTGGCTTTCATTGTTATTTTCAGGGTAGCTTGGCAGAATAGAAGATGCCTGCCTCTAGAACTGGAATCTTATTCTAGATTGGTCATTTTCTACAAACATCAGTCTCTAGCTTATTCATGTGTCACAGAATTCTTGGCTGTTACTCTCATTAGTATCAGATGAAATACAATGAATTTAGAGAGTGAAGAATGATAAAGTACATGTTACAGTAAAAATCTTGCAAATTTGCATAACTTGTTCATGGTTTCCTCGAAATCACCTAAAACTTATGATATGGGAGAGGAACCACTTGGGTCCAAGCTATCTTCCATAGAAAGTTGTATAATATTTTAAAGACTTAAAAAAGGTTCAAATAAGACCACTCTTTAGGGGGTTTTCCTTCAAATTCCATCAGTGTATTTCTGAAGCTGTGATCCAAGAATTGTGTGAGAATTCTGTCTTTATGGCCTTAAGGGATCAATTACTTCTGTTGATGATTGAGTGAATAAACACCAAACACCGATTCAACGAGATCAGTTCTTGTTTGTTACAAATGATTAGGTCTCCAACGAGGACAAATTAGCTGTCGATGTCAAATGGCTTCCATGGCCCGTATTGTTTTCTTTTCCATGGTGAAAAAACAGTTCAGCAGCTATACGTTATATTGATGATATGTTCTACCTCAATATTTTGAGGTAAGACTCTGGTCAAAAACCGAAAGAGATATCAGTGGGGAAAACGAGCTGAGTGTGAGGGGGCCCCTCACACTCAGCTCGTTTTCCCCATTGAGACAGAGGGAGACAGAGAGAGGGAGAAAGAGGGAGAGAGAGTGAGGGCTGGGAGTTGGGCATCATGACAGAGTGCTAGCCTAGCACTTACAAAGATCCAGGATCGATTCCTGGCTACCACATACATAGAAATCACAGAACGCCAAAGGTTGTGCTGAGGAGCAAGTGGTAGAGCTCTAGTCTTGAGGACAGAACCCAAGGACTGTGCTCAGGCCCCGAGCTCGAGACCAGGACGGGCAAAAAAATGATCCCATAAAATAAATGAATATACCTGTATTTATAGAAAGAGACAGATGTGTTTGTAGGTGTGTGTGTGCATGTGTATGTGTGTGTTTGTGTATCAGAGAGTTCAATAGGCCTTGCATATACCTAGAGTAGCCTGGTAATCCGATTTCTTACAGTTGCATCCAGTGCTTAAGTTCTGTGAACTAATGACAGTTTAAAAAGTCATCCACTGGGAACTGGAAAACAAATTCCCTTACTTTAGACTACATCTCAGGGACTGTTCTTTGTAAATGTCAGTTCAACCTTGCTAGAAAACAGCTGTAGACACTACAGTTCCCTGCAGCCAAGTATCAAAGAGAAATATCAAGCTTAAGCAGCACGGGGAGAAAGAGTCAGAGGAGGAATCTGAGAAATTGACCATTTCTATGGTTTGTAACCAGGAATTTTAAGATACGATTTTGAAATCTCATCCCCCCCGGACGTAACCTAATTTCAAAATCCATATCAATATCACCCAGAGCTTAAAATTTTGATTCAGAATCACTATTTTCTCAGCCTTACTAATGTTTCTTGCAGATTTACTTCGCTCCAGACAAAATTTTAGAAATTCCTGTACAGTCTAATTTTAGCAAACTCTTCCCTGCCTTTTGATTTTGATAAGAGTTGTCTTTCCTCGTAGTGATACAATCATAGAACACTCACTTGAAAAATACTGATATTACAACCGTAACTGTAGCCCTTGTTGACATCACCCTAAGAACAAAATACAATCTAAAAAACGCTAATACTGGAACTTGAGCTCAGGGTCTGGCACTCTGGCTTTCGCATTACTCTCAAGGCTGGTACTCCAGCACTGCAGACAGCTCTACTTGCAGATATTTCCTCTTGAATGGAGCTAAGAATCACCCAGGCCGGATTGGAAGCTCAAGCCTCCAATTTTAGACCCCAGAGGAGCTAGGACTCTATCCATTAGCTACTGCATCTGGCTTTCATTGATATTTTCAGGGTAGCTTGGCAGAATAGAAGATGCCTGCCTCTAGAACTGGAATCTTATTCTAGATTGGTCATTTTCTACAAACATCAGTCTCTAGCTTATTCATGTGTCACAGAATTCTTGGCTGTTACTCTCATTAGTATCAGATGAAATACAATGAATTTAGAGAGTGAAGAATGATAAAGTACATGTTACAGTAAAAATCTTGAAAATTTCCATAACTTGTTCATGGTTTCCACAAAATCACCTAAAACTTATGATATGGGAGAGGAACCACTTGGGTCCAAGCTATCTTCCATAGAAAGTTGTATAATATTTTAAAGACTTAAAAAAGGTTCAAATAAGACCACTCTTTAGGGGGTTTTGCTTCAAATTGCATCAGTGTATTTCTTAAGCTGTGATCCAAGAATTGTGTGAGAATTCTGTCTTTATGGCCTTAAGGGATCAATTACTTCTGTTGATGATTGAGTGAATAAACACCAAACACCGATTCAACGAGATCAGTTCTTGTTTGTTACAAATGATTAGGTCTCCAACGAGGACAAATTAGCTGTCGATGTCAAATGGCTTCCATGGCCCGTATTGTTTTCTTTTCCATGGTGAAAAAACAGTTCAGCAGCTATACGTTATATTGATGATATGTTCTACCTCAATATTTTGAGGTAAGACTCTGGTCAAAAACCGAAAGAGATATCAGTGGGGAAAACGAGCTGAGTGTGAGGGGGTGGGTTAACCACCCCCTCACACTCAGCTCGTTTTACCCATTGAGACAGAGGGAGACAGAGAGAGGGAGAAAGAGGGAGAGAGAGTGAGGGCTGGGAGTTGGGCATCATGACAGAGTGCTAGCCTAGCACTTACAAAGATCCAGGATCGATTCCTGGCTACCACATACATAGAAATCACAGAAAGCCAAAGGTTGTGCTGAGGAGCAAGTGGTAGAGCTCTAGTCTTGAGGACAGAACCCAAGGACTGTGCTCAGGCCCCGAGCTCGAGACCAGGACGGGCAAAAAAATGATCCCATAAAATAAATGAATATACCTGTATTTATAGAAAGAGACAGATGTGTTTGTAGGTGTGTGTGTGCATGTGTATGTGTCTGTTTGTGTATCAGAGAGTTCAATAGGCCTTGCATATACCTAGAGTAGCCTGGTAATCCGATTTCTTACAGTTGCATCCAGTGCTTAAGTTTTGTGAACTAATGACAGTTTAAAAAGTCATCCACTGGGAACTGGAAAACAAATTCCCTTACTTTAGACTACATCTCAGGGACTGTTCTTTGTAAATGTCAGTTCAACCTTGCTAGAAAAGAGCTGTAGACACTACAGTTCCCTGCAGCCAAGTATCAAAGAGAAATATCAAGCTTAAGCAGCACGGGGAGAAAGAGTCAGAGGAGGAATCTGAGAAATTGACCATTTCTATGGTTTGTAGCCAGGAATTTTAAGATACGATTTTGAAATCTCCTCCCCCCCGGAAGTAACCTAATTACAAAATCCATATCAATATCACCCAGAGCTTAAAAATATGATTCAGAATCACTATATTCTCAGCCTTACTAATGTTTCTTGCAGATTTACTTCGCTCCAGACAAAATTTTAGAAATTCCTGTACAGTCTAATTGTAGCAAACTCTTCCCTGCCTTTTGATTTTGATAAGAGTTGTCTTTCCTCGTAGTGATACAATCATAGAATACTCACTTGAAAAATACTGATATTACAACCGTAACTCTAGCCCCTGTTGACATCACCCTAAGAACAAAATACAATCTAAAAAACGCTAATACTGGAACTTGAGCTCAGGGTCTGGCACTCTGGCTTTCCATTTCTCTCAAGGCTGGCACTCCAGCACTGCAGACAGCTCTACTTGCAGATATTTCCTCTTGAATGGAGCTAAGAATCACCCAGGCCGGATTGGAAGCTCAAGCCTCCAATTTTAGACCCCAGAGGAGCTAGGACTCTATCCATTAGCTACTGCATCTGGCTTTCATTGATATTTTCAGGGTAGCTTGGCAGAATAGAAGATGCCTGCCTCTAGAACTGGAATCTTATTCTAGATTGGTCATTTTCTACAAACATCAGTCTCTAGCTTATTCATGTGTCACAGAATTCTTGGCTGTTACTCTCATTAGTATCAGATGAAATACAATGAATTTAGAGAGTGAAGAATGATAAAGTACATGTTACAGTAAAAATCTTGCAAATTTGCATAACTTGTTCATGGTTTCCTCGAAATCACCTAAAACTTATGATATGGGAGAGGAACCACTTGGGTCCAAGCTATCTTCCATGGAAAGTTGAATAATATTTTAAAGACTTAAAAAAGGTTCAAATAAGACCACTCTTTAGGGGTTTTGCTTCAAATTGCATCAGTGTATTTCTTAAGCTGTGATCCAAGAATTGTGTGAGAATTCTGTCTTTATGGCCTTAAGGGATCAATTACTTCTGTTGATGATTGAGTGAATAAACACCAAACACCGATTCAACGAGATCACTTCTTGTTTGTTACAAATGATTAGGTCTCCAACGAGGACAAATTAGCTGTCGATGTCAAATGGCTTCCATGGCCCGTATTGTTTTCTTTTCCATGGTGAAAAAACAGTTCAGCAGCTATACTTTATATTGATGATATGTTCTACCTCCATATTTTGAGGTAGGACTCTGGTCTAAAACCGAAAGAGATATCAATGGGGAAAAAGAGCTGAGTGTGAGGGGGTGGCACCCCCTCACACTCAGGTCATTTTCCCCACTGAGACAGAGGGAGACAGAGAGAGGGAGAAAGAGGGAGAGAGAGTGAGGGCTGGGAGTTGGGCATCATGACAGAGTGCTAGCCTAGCATTTACAAAGATCCAGGATCGATTCCTGGCTACCACATACATAGAAATCACAGAAAGCCAAAGGTTGTGCTGAGGAGCAAGTGGTAGAGGTCTAGTCTTGAGGACAGAACCCAAGGACTGTGCTCAGGCCCCGAGCTCGAGACCAGGACGGGCAAAAAAATGATCCCATAAAATAAATGAATATACCTGTATTTATAGAAAGAGACAGATGTGTTTGTAGGTGTGTGTGTGCATGTGTATGTGTCTGTTTGTGTATCAGAGAGTTCAATAGGCCTTGCATATACCTAGAGTAGCCGGGTAATCCGATTTCTTACAGTTGCATCCAGTGCTTAAGTTTTGTGAACTAATGACAGTTTAAAAAGTCATCCAACTGGGAACTGGAAAACAAATTCCCTTAATTTAGACTACATCTCAGGGACTGTTCTTTGTAAATGTCAGTTCAACCTTGCTAGAAAAGAGCTGTAGACACTACAGTTCCCTGCAGCCAAGTATCAAAGAGAAATATCAAGCTTAAGCAGCACGGGGAGAAAGAGTCAGAGGAGGAATCTGAGAAATTGACCATTTCTATGGTTTGTAGCCAGGAATTTTAAGATACGATTTTGAAATCTCCTCCCCCCCGGAAGTAACCTAATTACAAAATCCATATCAATATCACCCAGAGCTCAAAAATTTGATTCAGAATCACTATTTTCTCAGCCTTACTAATGTTTCTTGCAGATTTACTTCGCTCCAGACAAAACTTTAGAAATTCCTGTACAGTCTAATTTTAGCAAACTCTTCCCTGCCTTTTGATTTTGATAAGAGTTGTCTTTCCTCGTAGTGATACAATCATAGAAAACTCACTTGAATAATACTGATATTACAACCGTAACTGTAGCCCCTGGTGACATCACCGTAAGAACAAAATACAATCTAAAAAACGCTAATACTGTAACTTGAGCTCAGGGTCTGGCACTCTGGTTTTCGCATTTCTCTCAAGGCTGGCACTCCAGCACTGCAGTCAGCTCTACTTGCAGATATTTCCTCTTGAATGGAGCTAAGAATCACCCAGGCCGGATTGGAAGCTCAAGCCTCCAATTTTAGACCCCAGAGGAGCTAGGACTCTATCCATTAGCTACTGCATCTGGCTTTCATTGCTATTTTCAGGGTAGCTTGGCAGAATAGAAGACGCCTGCCTCTAGAACTGGAATCTTATTCTAGATTGGTCATTTTCAACAAACATCAGTCTCTAGCTTATTCATGTGTCACAGAATTCTTGGCTGTTACTCTCATTAGTATCAGATGAAATACAATGAATTTAGAGAGTGAAGAATGATAAAGTACATGTTACAGTAAAAATCTTGCAAATTTGCATAACTTGTTCATGGTTTCCTCGAAATCACCTAAAACTTATGATATGGGAGAGGAACCACTTGGGTCCAAGCTATCTTCCATAGAAAGTTGTATAATATTTTAAAGACTTAAAAAAGGTTCAAATAAGACCACTCTTTAGGGGGTTTTGCTTCAAATTGCATCAGTGTATTTCTGAAGCTGTGATCCAAGAATTGTGTGAGAATTCTGTCTTTATGGCCTTAAGGGATCAATTACTTCTGTTGATGATTGAGTGAATAAACCCCAAACACCGATTCAACGAGATCAGTTCTTGTTTGGTACAAATGATTAGGTCTCCAACGAGGACAAATTAGCTGTCGATGTCAAATGGCTTCCATGGCCCGTATTGTTTTCTTTTCCATGGTGAAAAAACAGTTCAGCAGCTATACGTTATATTGATGATATGTTCTACCTCCATATTTAGAGGTAGGACTCTCGTCTAAAACCGAAAGAGATATCAGTGGGGAAAAGGAGCTGAGTGTGAGGGGGTGGGTTAACCACCCCCTCACACTCAGCTCGTTTTCCCCATTGAGACAGAGGGAGACAGAGAGAGGGAGAAAGAGGGAGAGAGAGTGAGGGCTGGGAGTTGAGCATCATGACAGAGTGCTAGCCTAGCATTTACAAAGATCCAGGATCGATTCCTGGCTACCACATACATAGAAATCACAGAAAGCCAAAGGTTGTGCTGAGGAGCAAGTGGTAGAGCTCTAGTCTTGAGGACAGAACCCAAGGACTGTGCTCAGGCCCCGAGCTCGAGACCAGGACGGGCAAAAAAATGATCCCATAAAATAAATGAATATACCTGTATTTATAGAAAGAGACAGATGTGTTTGTAGGTGTGTGTGTGCATGTGTATGTGTGTGTTTGTGTATCAGAGAGTTCAATAGGCCTTGCATATACCTAGAGTAGCCGGGTAATCCGATTTCTTACAGTTGCATCCAGTGCTTAAGTTTTGTGAACTAATGACAGTTTAAAAAGTCATGCAACTGGGAACTGGAAAACAAATTACCTTAATTTAGACTACATCTCAGGGACTGTTCTTTGTAAATGTCAGTTCAACCTTGCTAGAAAACAGCTCTAGACACTACAGTTCCCTGCAGCCAAGTATCAAAGAGAAATATCAAGCTTAAGCAGCACGGGGAGAAAGAGTCAGAGGAGGAATCTGAGAAATTGACCATTTCTATGGTTTGTAGCCAGGAATTTTAAGATACGATTTTGAAATCTCCTCCCACCCGGAAGTAACCTAATTACAAAATCCATATCAATATCACCCAGAGCTTAAAAATTTGATTCAGAATCACTATTTTCTCAGCCTTACTAATGTTTCTTGCAGATTTACTTCGCTCCAGACAAAATTTTAGAAATTCCTGTACAGTCTAATTTTAGCAAACTCTTCCCTGCCTTTTGATTTTGATAAGAGTTGTCTTTCCTCGTAGTGATACAATCATAGAACACTCACTTGAAAAATACTGATATTACAACCGTAACTGTAGCCCCAGTTGACATCACCCTAAGAACAAAATACAATCTAAAAACCGCTAATACTGGAACTTGAGCTCAGGGTCTGGCACTCTGGCTTTCGCATTTCTCTCAAGGCTGGCACTCCAGCACTGCAGTCAGCTCTACTTGCAGATATTTCCTCTTGAATGGAGCTAAGAATCACCCAGGCCGGATTGGAAGCTCAAGCCTCCAATTTTAGACCCCAGAGGAGCTAGGACTCTATCCATTAGCTACTGCATCTGGCTTTCATTGATATTTTCAGGGTAGCTTGGCAGAATAGAAGATGCCTGCCTCTAGAACTGGAATCTTATTCTAGATTGGTCATTTTCTACAAACATCAGTCTCTAGCTTATTCATGTGTCACAGAATTCTTGGCTGTTACTCTCATTAGTATCAGATGAAATACAATGAAGTTAGAGAGTGAAGAATGATAAAGTACATGTTACAGTAAAAATCTTGCAAATTTGCATAACTTGTTCATGGTTTCCTCGAAATCACCTAAAATTTATGATATGGGAGAGGAACCACTTGGGTCCAAGCTCTCTTCCATAGAAAGTTGTATAATATTTTAAAGACTTAAAAAAGGTTCAAATAAGACCACTCTTTAGGGGGTTTTCCTTCAAATTGCATCAGTGTATTTCTGAAGCTGTGATCCAAGAATTGTGTGAGAATTCTGTCTTTATGGCCTTAAGGGATCAATTACTTCTGTTGATGATTGAGTGAATAAACCCCAAACACCGATTCAACGAGATCACTTCTTGTTTGTTACAAATGATTAGGTCTCCAACGAGGATAAATTAGCTGTCGATGTCAAATGGCTTCCATGGCCCGTATTGTTTTCTTTTCCATGGTGAAAAAACAGTTCAGCAGCTATACGTTATATTGATGATATGTTCTACCTCCATATTTTGAGGTAAGACTCTGGTCAAAAACCGAAAGAGATATCAGTGGGGAAAACGAGCTGAGTGTGAGGGGTTAACCACCCCCTCACACTCAGCTCGTTTTCCCCATTGAGACAGAGGGAGACAGAGAGAGGGAGAAAGAGGGAGAGAGAATGAGGGCTGGGAGTTGGGCATCATGACAGAGTGCTAGCCTAGCATTTACAAAGATCCAGGATCGATTCCTGGCTACCACATACATAGAAATCACAGAAAGCCAAAGGTTGTGCTGAGGAGCAAGTGGTAGAGCTCTAGTCTTGAGGACAGAACCCAAGGACTGTTCTCAGGCCCCGAGCTCGAGACCAGGACGGGCAAAAAATGATCCAATAAAATAAATGAATATACCTGTATTTATAGAAAGAGACAGATGTGTTTGTAGGTGTGTGTGTGCATGTGTATGTGTGTGTTTGTGTATCAGAGAGTTCAATAGGCCTTGCATATACGTAGAGTAGCCGGGTAATCCGATTTCTTACAGTTGCATCCAGTGCTTAAGTTTTGTGAACTAATGACAGTTTAAAAAGTCATCCAACTGGGAACTGGAAAACAAATTACCTTAATTTAGACTACATCTCAGGGACTGTTCTATGTAAATGTCAGTTCAACCTTGCTAGAAAACAGCTCTAGACACTACAGTTCCCTGCAGCCAAGTATCAAAGAGAAATATCAAGCTTAAGCAGCATGGGAAGAAAGAGTCAGAGGAGGAATCTGAGAAATTGACCATTTCTATGGTTTGTAGCCAGGAATTTTAAGATACGATTTTGAAATCTCCTCCCCCCCGGAAGTAACCTAATTACAAAATCCATATCAATATCACCCAGAGCTCAAAAATTTGATTCAGAATCACTATTTTCTCAGCCTTACTAATGTTTCTTGCAGATTTACTTCGCTCCAGACAAAATTTTAGAAATTCCTGTACAGTCTAATTTTAGCAAACTCTTCCCTGCCTTTTGATTTTGATAAGATTTGTCTTTCCTCGTAGTGATACAATCATAGAACACTCACTTGAAAAATACTGATATTACAACCGTAACTGTAGCCCCTGTTGACATCACCGAAAGAACAAAATACAATCTAAAAAACGCTAATACTGGAACTTGAGCTCAGGGTCTGGCACTCTGGCTTTTGCATTTCTCTCAAGGCTGGCACTCCAGCACTGCAGACAGCTCTACTTGCAGATATTTCCTCTTGAATGGAGCTAAGAATCACCGAGGCCGGATTGGAAGCTCAAGCCTCCAATTTTAGACCCCAGAGGAGCTAGGACTCTATCCATTAGCTACTGCATCTGGCTTTCATTGATATTTTCAGGGTAGCTTGGCAGAATAGAAGATGCCTGCCTCTAGAACTGGAATCTTATTCTAGGTTGGTCATTTTCTACAAACATCAGTCTCTAGCTTATTCATGTGTCACAGAATTCTTGGCTGTTACTCTCATTAGTATCAGATGAAATACAATGAATTTAGAGAGTGAAGAATGATAAAGTACATGTTACAGTAAAAATCTTGCAAATTTGCATAACTTGTTCATGGTTTCCTCAAAATCACCTAAAACTTATGATATGGGAGAGGAACCACTTGGGTCCAAGCTATCTTCCATAGAAAGTTGTATAATATTTTAAAGACTTAAAAAAGGTTCAAATAAGACCACTCTTTAGGGGGTTTTCTTTCAAATTGCATCAGTGTATTTCTGAAGCTGTGATCCAAGAATTGTGTGAGAATTCTGTCTTTATGGCCTTAAGGGATCAATTACTTCTGTTGATGATTGAGTGAATAAACACCAAACACCGATTCAACGAGATCAGTTCTTGTTTGTTACAAATGATTAGGTCTCCAACGAGGACAAATTAGCTGTCGATGTCAAATGGCTTCCATGGCCCGTATTGTTTTCTTTTCCATGGTGAAAAAACAGTTCAGCAGCTATACGTTATATTGATGATATGTTCTACCTCAATATTTTGAGGTAAGACTCTGGTCAAAAACCGAAAGAGATATCAGTGGGGAAAACGAGCTGAGTGGGTTAACCACCCCCTCACATTCAGCTCGTTTTCCCCATTGAGACAGAGGGAGACAGAGAGAGGGAGAAATAGGGAGGGAGAGTGAGGGCTGGGAGTTGGGCATCATGACAGAGTGCTAGCCTAGCATTTACAAAGATCCAGGATCGATTCCTGACTACCACATACATAGAAATCACAGAAAGCCAAAGGTTGTGCTGAGGAGCAAGTGGTAGAGCTGTAGTCTTGAGGACAGAAACCAAGGACTGTGCTCAGGCCCCGAGCTCAAGACCAGGACGGGCAAAAAAATGATCCAATAAAATAAATGAATATACCTGTATTTATAGAAAGAGACAGATGTGTTTGTAGGTGTGTGTGTGCATGTGTATGTGTCTGTTTGTGTATCAGAGAGTTCAATAGACCTTGCATATACCTAGAGTAGCCGGATAATCCGATTTCTTACAGTTGCATCCAGTGCTTAAGTTTTGTGAACTAATGACAGTTTAAAAAGTCATCCAACTGGGAACTGGAAAACAAATTACCTTAATTTAGACTACATCTCAGGGACTGTTCTTTGTAAATGTCAGTTCAACCTTGCTAGAAAAGAGCTGTAGAAACTACAGTTCCCTGCAGCCAAGTATCAAAGAGAAATATCAAGCTTAAGCAGCACGGGGAGAAAGAGTCAGAGGAGGAATCTGAGAAATTGACCATTTCTATGGTTTGTAGCCAGGAATTTTAAGATACGATTTTGAAATCTCCTCCCACCCGGAAGTAACATAATTACAAAATCCATATCAATATCACCCAGTGCTTAAAAATTTGATTCAGAATCACTATTTTCTCAGCCTTACTAATGTTTCTTGCAGATTTCCTTCGCTCCAGACAAAACTTTAGAAATTCCTGTACAGTCTAATTTTAGCAAACTCTTCCCTGCCTTTTGATTTTGATAAGAGTTGTCTTTCCTCGTAGTGATACAATCATAGAACACTCACTTGAAAAATACTGATATTACAACCGTAACTGTAGCCCCTGTTGACATCACCGAAAGAACAAAATACAATCTAAAAACCGCTAATACTGGAACTTGAGCTCAGGGTCTGGCACTCTGGCTTTCGCATTTCTCTCAAGGCTGGTACTCCAGCACTGCAGTCAGCTCTACTTGCAGATATTTCCTCTTGAATGGAGCTAAGAATCACCCAGGCCGGATTGGAAGTTCAAGCCTCCAATTTTAGACCCCAGAGGAGCTAGGACTCTATCCATTAGCTACTGCATCTGGCTTTCATTGATATTTTCAGGGTAGCTTGGCAGAATAGAAGATGCCTGCCTCTAGAACTGGAATCTTATTCTAGATTGCTCATTTTCTACAAACATCAGTCTCTAGCTTATTCATGTGTCACAGAATTCTTGGCTGTTACTCTCATTAGTATCAGATGAAATACAATGAATTTAGAGAGTGAAGAATGATAAAGTACATGTTACAGTAAAAATCTTGCAAATTTGCATAACTTGTTCATGGTTTCCTCGAAATCACCTAAAACTTATGATATGGGAGAGGAACCACTTGGGTCCAAGCTATCTTCCATAGAAAGTTGTATAATATTTTAAAGACTTAAAAAAGCTTCAAATTATACCACTCTTTAGGGGGCTTTGCTTCAAATTGCATCAGTGTATTTCTGAAGCTGTGATCCAAGAATTGTGTGAGAATTCTGTCTTTATGGCCTTAAGGGATCAATTACTTCTGTTGATGATTGAGTGAATAAACACCAAACACCGATTCAACGAGATCAGTTCTTGTTTGTTACAAATGATTAGGTCTCCAACGAGGACAAATTAGCTGTCGATGTCAAATGGCTTCCATGGCCCGTATTGTTTTCTTTTCCATGGTGAAAAAACAGTTCAGCAGCTATACGTTATATTGATGATATGTTCTACCTCAATATTTTGAGGTAAGACTCTGGTCAAAAACCGAAAGAGATATCAGTGGGGAAAAAGAGCTGAACCACCCCCTCACACTCAGCTCGTTTTCCCCATTGAGACAGAGGGAGACAGAGAGAGGGAGAAAGAGGGAGAGAAAGTGAGGGCTGGGAGTTGGGCATCATGACAGAGTGCTAGCCTAGCATTTACAAAGATCCAGGATCGATTCCTGGCTACCACATACATAGAAATCACAGAAAGCCAAAGGTTGTGCTGAGGAGCAAGTGGTAGAGCTCTAGTCTTGAGGACAGAACCCAAGGACTGTGCTGAGGCCCCGAGCTCAAGACCAGGACGGGCAAAAAAATGATCCAATAAAATAAATGAATATACCTGTATTTATAGAAAGAGACAGATGTGTTTGAAGGTGTGTGTGTGCATGTGTATGTGTGTGTTTGTGTATCAGAGAGTTCAATAGGCCTTGCATATACCTAGAGTAGCCCGGTAATCCGATTTCTTACAGTTGCATCCAGTGCTTAAGTTTTGTGAACTAATGACAGTTTAAAAAGTCATCCAACTGGGAACTAGAAAACAAATTCCCTTAATTTAGACTACATCTCAGGGACTGTTCTTTGTAAATGTCAGTTCAACCTTGCTAGAAAACAGCTGTAGACACTACAGTTCCCTGCAGCCAAGTATCAAAGAGAAATATCAAGCTTAAGCAGCACGGGGAGAAAGATTCAGAGGAGGAATCTGAGAAATTGACCATTTCTATGGTTTGTAGCCAGGAATTTTAAGATACGATTTTGAAATCTCCTCCCCCAGGAAGTAACCTAATTTCAAAATCCATATCAATATCACCCAGAGCTTAAAAATTTGATTCAGAATCACTATTTTCTCAGCCTTACTAATGTTTCTTGCAGATTTACTTCGCTCCAGACAAAACTTTAGAAATTCCTGTACAGTCTAATTTTAGCAAACTCTTCCCTGCCTTTTGATTTTGATAAGACTTGTCTTTCCTCGTAGTGATACAATCATAGATCACTCACTTGAATAATACTGATATTACAACCGTAACTGTAGCCCCTGTTGACATCACCCTAAGAACAAAATACAATCTAAAAACCGCTAATACTGGAACTTGAGCTCAGGGTCTGGCACTCTGGCTTTCGCATTTCTCTCAAGGCTGGCACTCCAGCACTGCAGTCAGCTCTACAGGCAGATATTTCCTCTTGAATGGAGCTATGAATCACCCAGGCCGGATTGGAAGCTCAAGCCTCCAATTTTAGACCCCAGAGGAGCTAGGACTCTATCCATTAGCTACTGCATCTGGCTTTCATTGATATTTTCAGGGTAGCTTGGCAGAATAGAAGATGCCTGCCTCTAGAACTGGAATCTTATTCTAGATTGGTCATTTTCTACAAACATCAGTCTCTAGCTTATTCATGTGTCACAGAATTCTTGGCTGTTACTCTCATTAGTATCAGATGAAATACAATGAATTTAGAGAGTGAAGAATGATAAAGTACATGTTACAGTAAAAATCTTGCAAATTAGCATAACTTGTTCATGGTTTCCTCGAAATCACCTAAAACTTATGATATGGGAGAGGAACCACTTGGGTCCAAGCTATCTTCCATAGAAAGTTGTATAATATTTTAAAGACTTAAAAAAGGTTCAAATAAGACCACTCTTTAGGGGGTTTTCCTTCAAATTGCATCAGTGTATTTCTGAACCTGTGATCCAAGAATTGTGTGAGAATTCTGTCTTTATGGCCTTAAGGGATCAATTACTTCTGTTGATGATTGAGTGAATAAACACCAAACACCGATTCAACGAGATCACTTCTTGTTTGTTACAAATGATTAGGTCTCCAACGAGGACAAATTAGCTGTCGATGTCAAATGGCTTCCATGGCCCGTATTGTTTTCTTTTCCATGGTGAAAAAACAGTTCAGCAGCTATATGTTATATTGATGATATGTTCTACCTCCATATTTTGAGGTAAGACTCTGGTCAAAAACCGAAAGAGATATCAGTGGGGAAAACGAGCTGAGTGTGAGGGGGTGGGTTAACCACGCCCTCACACTCAGCTCGTTTTCCCCATTGAGACAGGGGAAAGACAGAGAGAGGGAGAAAGAGGGAGAGAGAGTGAGGGCTGGGAGTTGGGCATCATGACAGAGTGCTAGCCTAGCATTTACAAAGATCCAGGATCGATTCCTGGCTACCACATACATAGAAATCACAGAAAGCCAAAGGTTGTGCTGAGGAGCAAGTGGTAGAGCTCTAGTCTTGAGGACAGAACCCAAGGACTGTGCTCAGGCCCCGAGCTCGAGACCAGGACGGGCAAAAAAATGATCCCATAAAATAAATGAATATACCTGTATTTATAGAAAGAGACAGATGTGTTTGTAGGTGTGTGTGTGCATGTGTATGTGTCTGTTTGTGTATCAGAGAGTTCAATAGGCCTTGCATATACCTAGAGTAGCCTGGTAATCCGATTTCTTACAGTTGCATCCAGTGCTTAAGTTTTGTGAACTAATGACAGTTTAAAAAGTCATCCAACTGGGAACTGGAAAACAAATTACCTTAATTTAGACTACATCTCAGGGACTGTTCTTTGTAAATGTCAGTTCAACCTTGCTAGAAAACAGCTCTAGACACTACAGTTCCCTGCAGCCAAGTATCAAAGAGAAATATCAAGCTTAAGCAGCACGGGGAGAAAGAGTCAGAGGAGGAATCTGAGAAATTGACCATTTCTATGGTTTGTAGCCAGGAATTTTAAGATACGATTTTGAAATCTCCTCCCACCCGGAAGTAACCTAATTACAAAATCCATATCAATATCACCCAGAGCTTAAAACTTTGATTCAGAATCACTATTTTCTCAGCCTTACTAATGTTTCCTGCAGATTTACTTCGCTCCAGACAAAATTTTAGAAATTCCTGTACAGTCTAATTTTAGCAAACTCTTCCCTGCCTTTTGATTTTGATAAGAGGAAAGACAAATCTTATGATACAATCATAGAACACTCACTTGAATAATACTGATATTACAACCGTAACTGTAGCCCCTGTTGACATCACCCTAAGAACAAAATACAATCTAAAAAACGCTAATACTGGAACTTGAGCTCAGGGTCTGGCACTCTGGCTTTCCATTTCTGTCAAGGCTGGCACTCCAGCACTGCAGACAGCTCTACTTGCAGATATTTCCTCTTGAATGGAGCTAAGAATCACCCAGGCCGGATTGGAAGCTCAAGCCTCCAATTTTAGACCCCAGAGGAGCTAGGACTCTATCCATTAGCTACTGCATCTGGCTTTCATTGATATTTTCAGGTTAGCTTGGCAGAATAGAAGATGCCTGCCTCTAGAGCTGGAATCTTATTCTAGATTGGTCATTTTCTACAAACATCAGTCTCTAGCTTATTCATGTGTCACAGAATTCTTGGCTGTTGCTCTCATTAGTATCAGATGAAATACAATGAATTTAGAGAGTGAAGAATGATAAAGTACATGTTACAGTAAAAATCTTGAAAATTTCCATAACTTGTTCATGGTTTCCACGAAATCACCTAAAACTTATGATATGGGGGAGGAACCACTTGGGTCCAAGCTCTCTTCCATAGAAAGTTGTATAATATTTTAAAGACTTAAAAAAGGTTCAAATAAGACCACTCTTTAGGGGGTTTTCCTTCAAATTGCATCAGTGTATTTCTGAAGCTGTGATCCAAGAATTGTGTGAGAATTCTGTCTTTATGGCCTTAAGGGATCAATTACTTCTGTTGATGATTGAGTGAATAAACACCAAACACCG
The DNA here is from genome assembly GCF_031878675.1 of Megascapheus bottae. NCBI lineage: Eukaryota > Metazoa > Chordata > Mammalia > Rodentia > Geomyidae > Megascapheus > Megascapheus bottae. The sequence continues at coordinate 1,142,273 of NW_028327551.1, read as the reverse complement.
ATTCAACGAGATCACTTCTTGTTTGTTACAAATGATTAGGTCTCCAACGAGGACAAATTAGCTGTCGATGTCAAATGGCTTCCATGGCCCGTATTGTTTTCTTTTCTATGGTGAAAAAACAGTTCAGCAGCTATACGTTATATTGATGATATGTTCTACCTCCATATTTTGAGGTAGGACTCTGGTCTAAAACCGAAAGAGATATCAGTGGGGAAAACGAGCTGAGTGTGAGGGGGTGGGTTAACCACCCCCTCACACTCAGCTCGTTTTCCCCATTGAGACAGAGGGAGACAGAGAGAGCGAGAAAGAGGGAGAGAGAGTGAGGGCTGGGAGTTGGGCATCATGACAGAGTGCTAGCCTAGCATTTACAAAGATCCAGGATCGATTCCTGGCTACCACATACATAGAAATCACAGAAAGCCAAAGGTTGTGCTGAGGAGCAAGTGGTAGAGCTGTAGTCTTGAGGACAGAACCCAAGGACTGTGCTCAGGCCCCGAGCTCAAGACCAGGACGGGCAAAAAAATGATCCAATAAAATAAATGAATATACCTGTATTTATAGAAAGAGACAGATGTGTTTGTAGGTGTGTGTGTGCATGTGTATGTGTGTGTTTGTGTATCAGAGAGTTCAATAGGCCTTGCATATACCTAGAGTACCCGGGTAATCCGATTTCTTACAGTTGTATGTAGTGCTTAAGTTTTGTGAACTAATGACAGTTTAAAAAGTCACCCAACTGGGAACTGGAAAACAAATTACCTTAATTTAGACTACATCTCAGGGACTGTTCTTTGTAAATGTCAGTTCAACCTTGCTAGAAAACAGCTCTAGACACTACAGTTCCCTGCAGCCAAGTATCAAAGAGAAATATCAAGCTTAAGCAGCACGGGGAGAAAGAGTCAGAGGAGGAATCTGAGAAATTGACCATTTCTATGGTTTGTAGCCAGGAATTTTAAGATACGATTTTGAAATCTCCTCCCACCCGGAAGTAACCTAATTACAAAATCCATATCAATATCACCCAGAGCTTAAAAATTTGATTCAGAATCACTATTTTCTCAGCCTTACTAATGTTTCTTGTAGATTTACTTCGCTCCAGACAAAACTTTAGAAATTCCTGTACAGTCTAATTTTAGCAAACTCTTCCCTGCCTTTTGATTTTGATAAGAGTTGTCTTTCCTCGTAGTGATACAATGATAGAACACTCACTTGAAAAATACTGATATTACTACCGTAACTGTAGCCCCTATTGACATCACCCTAAGAACAAAATACAATCTAAAAACCGCTAATACTGGAACTTGAGCTCAGGGTCTGGCACTCTGGCTTTCGCATTTCTCTCAAGGCTGGCACTCCAGCACTGCAGTCAGCTCTACTTGCAGATATTTCCTCTTGAATGGAGCTAAGAATCACCCAGGCCGGATTGGAAGCTCAAGCCTCCAATTTTAGACCCCAGAGGAGCTAGGACTCTATCCATTAGCTACTGCATCTGGCTTTCATTGATATTTTCAGGGTAGCTTGGCAGAATAGAAGATGCCTGCCTCTAGAACTGGAATCTTATTCTAGATTGGTCATTTTCAACAAACATCAGTCTCTAGCTTATTCATGTGTCACAGAATTCTTGGCTGTTACTCTCATTAGTATCAGATGAAATACAATGAATTTAGAGAGTGAAGAATGATAAAGTACATGTTACAGTAAAAATCTTGCAAATTTGCATAACTTGTTCATGGTTTCCTCGAAATCACCTAAAACTTATGATATGGGAGAGGAACCACTTGGGTCCAAGCTATCTTCCATAGAAAGTTGTATAATATTTTAAAGACTTAAAAAAGGTTCAAATAAGACCACTCTTTAGGGGGTTTTCCTTCAAATTGCATAAGTGTATTTCTGAAGCTGTGATCCAAGAATTGTGTGAGAATTCTGTCTTTATGGCCTTAAGGGATCAATTACTTCTGTTGATGATTGAGTGAATAAACACCAAACACCGATTCAACGAGATCAGTTCTTGTTTGTTACAAATGATTAGCTCTCCAACGAGGACAAATTAGCTGTCGATGTCAAATGGCTTCCATGGCCCGTATTGTTTTCTTTTCCATGGTGATAAAACAGTTCAGCAGCTATACGTTATATTGATGATATGTTCTACCTCAATATTTTGAGGTAAGACTCTGGTCAAAAACCGAAAGAGATATCAGTGGGGAAAACGAGCTGAGTGTGAGGGGTTAACCCACCCCCTCACACTCAGCTCGTTTTCCCCATTGAGACAGAGGGAGACAGAGAGAGCGAGAAAGAGGGAGAGAGAGTGAGGGCTGGGAGTTGGGCATCATGACAGAGTGCTAGCCTAGCATTTACAAAGATCCAGGATCGATTCCTGGCTACCACATACATAGAAATCACAGAAAGCCAAAGGTTGTGCTGAGGAGCAAGTGGTAGAGCTCTAGTCTTGAGGACAGAACCCAAGGACTGTGCTCAGGCCCCGAGCTCGAGACCATGACGGACAAAAAAATGATCCCATAAAATAAATGAATATACCTGTATTTATAGAAAGAGACAGATGTGTTTGTAGGTGTGTGTGTGCATGTGTATGTGTGTGTTTGTGTATCAGAGAGTTCAATAGGCCTTGCATATACCTAGAGTAGCCTGGTAATCCGATTTCTTACAGTTGCATCCAGTGCTTAAGTTTTGTGAACTAATGACAGTTTAAAAAGTCATCCAACTGGGAACTGGAAAACAAATTACCTTAATTTAGACTACATCTCAGGGACTGTTCTTTGTAAATGTCAGTTCAACCTTGCTAGAAAACAGCTCTAGACACTACAGTTCCCTGCAGCCAAGTATCAAAGAGAAATATCAAGCTTAAGCAGCACGGGGAGAAAGAGTCAGAGGAGGAATCTGAGAAATTGACCATTTGTGTGGTTTGTAGCCAGGAATTTTAAGATACGATTTTGAAATATCCTCCCACCCGGAAGTAACCTAATTACAAAATCCATATCAATATCACCCAGAGCTTAAAACTTTGATTCAGAATCACTATTTTCTCAGCCTTACTAATGTTTCTTGCAGATTTACTTCGCTCCAGACAAATTTTAGAAATTCCTGTACAGTCTAATTTTAGCAAACTCTTCCCTGCCTTTTGATTTTGATAAGAGGAAAGACAACTCTTATGATACAATCATAGAACACTCACTTGAAAAATACTGATATTACAACCGTAACTGTAGCCCCTGTTGACATCACCCTAAGAACAAAATACAATCTAAAAAACGCTAATACTGGAACTTGAGCTCAGGGTCTGGCACTCTGGCTTTCGCATTTCTCTCAAGGCTGGCACTCCAGCACTGCAGACAGCTCTACTTGCAGATATTTCCTCTTGAATGGAGCTAAGAATCACCCAGGCCGGATTGGAAGCTCAAGCCTCCAATTTTAGACCCCAGAGGAGCTAGGACTCTATCCATTAGCTACTGCATCTTGCTTTCATTGATATTTTCAGGGTAGCTTGGCAGAATAGAAGATGCCTGCCTCTAGAGCTGGAATCTTATTCTAGATTGGTCATTTTCTACAAACATCAGTCTCTAGCTTATTCATGTGTCACAGAATTCTTGGCTGTTACTCTCATTAGTATCAGATGAAATACAATGAATTTAGAGAGTGAAGAATGATAAAGTACATGTTACAGTAAAAATCTTGAAAATTTCCATAACTTGTTCATGGTTTCCACGAAATCACCTAAAACTTATGATATGGGAGAGGAACCACTTGGGTCCAAGCTATCTTCCATAGAAAGTTGTATAATATTTTAAAGACTTAAAAAAGGTTCAAATAAGACCACTCTTTAGGGGGTTTTCCTTCAAATTGCATCAGTGTATTTCTTAAGCTGTGATCCAAGAATTGTGTGAGAATTCTGTCTTTATGGCCTTAAGGGATCAATTACTTCTGTTGATGATTGAGTGAATAAACACCAAACACCGATTCAACGAGATCAGTTCTTGTTTGTTACAAATGATTAGGTCTCCAACGAGGACAAATTAGCTGTCGATGTCAAATGGCTTCCATGGCCCGTATTGTTTTCTTTTCCATGGTGAAAAAACAGTTCAGCAGCTATACGTTATATTGATGATATGTTCTACCTCAATATTTTGAGGTAAGACTCTGGTCAAAAACCGAAAGAGATATCAGTGGGGAAAACGAGCTGAGTGTGAGGGAGTGGGTTAACCACCCCCTCACACTCAGCTCGTTTTCCCCATTGAGACAGAGGGAGACAGAGAGAGGGAGAAAGAGGGAGAGAGAGTGAGGGCTGGGAGTTGGGCATCATGACAGAGTGCTAGCCTAGCATTTACAAAGATCCAGGATCGATTCCTGGCTACCACATACATAGAAATCACAGAAAGCCAAAGGTTGTGCTGAGGAGAAAGTGGTAGAGCTCTAGTCTTGAGGACAGAACCCAAGGACTGTGCTCAGGCCCCGATCTCGAGACCAGGACGGGCAAAAAAATGATCCCATAAAATAAATGAATATACCTGTATTTATAGAAAGAGACAGATGTGTTTGTAGGTGTGTGTGTGCATGTGTATGTGTGTGTTTGTGTATCAGAGAGTTCAATAGGCCTTGCATATACCTAGAGTAGCCTGGTAATCCGATTTCTTACAGTTGCATCCAGTGCTTAAGTTTTGTGAACTAATGACAGTTTAAAAAGTCATCCAACTGGGAACTGGAAAACAAATTACCTTAATTTAGACTACATCTCAGGGACTGTTCTTTGTAAATGTCAGTTCAACCTTGCTAGAAAACAGCTCTAGACACTACAGTTCCCTGCAGCCAAGTATCAAAGAGAAATATCAAGCTTAAGCAGCACGGGGAGAAAGAGTCAGAGGAGGAATCTGAGAAATTGACCATTTCTATGGTTTGTAGCCAGGAATTTTAAGATACGATTTTGAAATCTCCTCCCACCCGGAAGTAACCTAATTACAAAATCCATATCAATATCACCCAGAGCTTAAAACTTTGATTCAGAATCACTATTTTCTCACCCTTACTAATGTTTCTTGCAGATTTAATTCGCTCCAGACAAAATTTTAGAAATTCCTGTACAGTCTAATTTTAGCAAACTCTTCCCTGCCTTTTGATTTTGATAAGAGGAAAGACAACTCTTATGGTAAAATCATAGAACACTCACTTGAAAAATACTGATATTACAACCGTAACTGTAGCCCCTGTTGACATCACCCTAAGAACAAAATACAATCTAAAAAACGCTAATACTGGAACTTGAGCTCAGGGTCTGGCACTCTGGCTTTCGCATTTCTCTCAAGGCTGGCACTCCAGCACTGCAGTCAGCTCTACTTGCAGATATTTCCTCTTGAATGGAGCTAAGAATCACCCAGGCCGGATTGGAAGCTCAAGCCTCCAATTTTAGACCCCAGAGGAGCTAGGACTCTATCCATTAGCTACTGCATCTGGCTTTCATTGATATTTTCAGGGTACTTGGCAGAATAGAAGATGCCTGCCTCTAGAACTGGAATCTTATTCTAGATTGGTCATTTTCTACAAACATCAGTCTCTAGTTTATTCATGTGTCACAGAATTCTTGGCTGTTACTCTCATTAGTATCAGATGAAATACAATGAATTTAGAGAGTGAAGAATGATAAAGTACATGTTACAGTAAAAATCTTGCAAATTTGCATAACTTGTTCATGGTTTCCTCGAAATCACCTAAAACTTATGATATGGGAGAGGAACCACTTGGGTCCAAGCTATCTTCCATAGAAAGTTGTATAATATTTTAAAGACTTAAAAAAGGTTCAAATAAGACCACTCTTTCGGGGGTTTTCCTTCAAATTGCATCAGTGTATTTCTGAAGCTGTGATCCAAGAATTGTGTGAGAATTCTGTCTTTATGGCCTTAAGGGATCAATTACTTCTGTTGATGATTGAGTGAATAAACACAAAACACCGATTCAACGAGATCAGTTCTTGTTTGTTACAAATGATTAGGTCTCCAACGAGGACAAATTAGCTGTCGATGTCAAATGGCTTCCATGGCCCGTATTGTTTTCTTTTCCATGGTGATAAAACAGTTCAGCAGCTATACGTTATATTGATGATATGTTCTACCTCAATATTTTGAGGTAAGACTCTGGTCAAAAACCGAAAGAGATATCAGTGGGGAAAACGAGCTGAGTGTGAGGGGGTGGGTTAACCACCCCCTCACACTCAGCTCGTTTTCCCCATTGAGACAGAGGGAGACAGAGAGAGGGAGAAAGAGGGAGAGAGAGTGAGGGCTGGGAGTTGGGCATCATGACAGAGTGCTAGCCTAGCATTTACAAAGATCCAGGATGGATTCCTGGCTACCACATACATAGAAATCACAGAAAGCCAAAGGTTCTGCTGAGGAGCAAGTGGTAGAGCTGTAGTCTTGAGGACAGAACCCAAGGACTGTGCTCAGGCCCCGAGCTCGAGACCATGACGGACAAAAAAATGATCCCATAAAATAAATGAATATACCTGTATTTATAGAAAGAGACAGATGTGTTTGTAGGTGTGTGTGTGCATGTGTATGTGTGTGTTTGTGTATCAGAGAGTTCAATAGGCCTTGCATATACCTAGAGTAGCCTGGTAATCCGATTTCTTACAGTTGCATCCAGTGCTTAAGTTTTGTGAACTAATGACAGTTTAAAAAGTCATCCAACTGGGAACTGGAAAACAAATTACCTTAATTTAGACTACATCTCAGGGACTGTTCTTTGTAAATGTCAGTTCAACCTTGCTAGAAAACAGCTCTAGACACTACAGTTCCCTGCAGCCAAGTATCAAAGAGAAATATCAAGCTTAAGCAGCACGGGGAGAAAGAGTCAGAGGAGGAATCTGAGAAATTGACCATTTCTATGGTTTGTAGCCAGGAATTTTAAGATACGATTTTGAAATCTCCTCCCACCCGGAAGTAACCTAATTACAAAATCCATATCAATATCACCCAGAGCTTTAAAATTTGATTCAGAATCACTATTTTCTCAGCCTTCCTGATGTTTCTTGCAGATTTACTTCGCTCCAGACAAAATTTAAGAAATTCCTGTACAGTCTAATTTTAGCAAACTCTTCCCTGCCTTTTGATTTTGATAAGAGTTGTCTTTCCTCGTAGTGATACAATCATAGAACACTCACTTGAAAAATACTGATATTACAACCGTAACTGTAGCCCCAGTTGACATCACCCTAAGAACAAAATACAATCTAAAAACCGCTAATACTGCAACTTGAGCTCAGGGTCTGGCACTCTGGCTTTCGCATTTCTCTCAAGGCTGGCACTCCAGCACTGCAGTCAGCTCTACTTGCAGATATTTCCTCTTGAATGGAGCTAAGAATCACCCAGGCCGGATTGGAAGCTCAAGCCTCCAATTTTAGACCCCAGAGGAGCTAGGACTCTATCCATTAGCTACTGCATCTGGCTTTAATTGATATTTTCAGGGTAGCTTGGCAGAATATAAGATGCCTGCCACTAGAACTGGAATCTTATTCTAGATTGGTCATTTTCAACAAACATCAGTCTCTAGCTTATTCATGTGTCACAGAATTCTTGGCTGTTACTCTCATTAGTATCAGATGAAATACAATGAATTTAGAGAGTGAAGAATGATAAAGTACATGTTACAGTAAAAATCTTGCAAATTTGCATAACTTGTTCATGGTTTCCTCGAAATCACCTAAAACTTATGATATGGGAGAGGAACCACTTGGGTCCAAGCTATCTTCCATAGAAAGTTGTATAATATTTTAAAGACTTAAAAAAGGTTCAAATAAGACCACTCTTTCGGGGGTTTTCCTTCAAATTGCATCAGTGTATTTCTTAAGCTGTGATCCAAGAATTGTGTGAGAATTCTGTCTTTATGGCCTTAAGGGATCAATTACTTCTGTTGATGATTGAGTGAATAAACAGCAAACACCGATTCAACGAGATCAGTTCTTGTTTGTTACAAATGATTAGGTCTCCAACGAGGACAAATTAGCTGTCGATGTCAAATGGCTTCCATGGCCCGTATTGTTTTCTTTTCCATGGTGAAAAAACAGTTCAGCAGCTATACGTTATAATGATGATATGTTCTACCTCCATATTTTGAGGTAGGACTCTGGTCTAAAACCGAAAGAGATATCAGTGGGGAAAACGAGCTGAGTGTGAGGGGGTGGTTAACCCACCCCCTCACACTCAGCTCGTTTTCCCCACTGAGACAGAGGGAGACAGAGAGAGGGAGAAAGAGGGAGAGAGAGTGAGGGCTGGGAGTTGGGCATCATGACAGAGTGCTAGCCTAGCATTTACAAAGATCCAGGATCGATTCCTGGCTACCACATACATAGAAATCACAGAAAGCCAAAGGTTGTGCTGAGGAGCAAGTGGTAGAGCTCTAGTCTTGAGGACAGAACCCAAGGACTGTGCTCAGGCCCCGAGCTCGAGACCAGGACGGGCAAAAAAATGATCCCATAAAATATATGAATATACCTGTATTTATAGAAAGAGACAGATGTGTTTGTAGGTGTGTGTGTGCATGTGTATGTGTGTGTTTGTGTATCAGAGAGTTCAATAGGCCTTACATATACCTAGAGTAGCCTGGTAATCCGATTTCTTACAGTTGCATCCAGTGCTTAAGTTTTGTGAACTAATGACAGTTTAAAAAGTCATCCAACTGGGAACTGGAAAACAAATTACCTTAATTTAGACTACATCTCAGGGACTGTTCTTTGTAAATGTCAGTTCAACCTTGCTAGATAAGAGCTGTAGACACTACAGTTACCTGCAGCCAAGTATCAAAGAGAAATATCAAGCTTAAGCAGCACGGGGAGAAAGAGTCAGAGGAGGAATCTGAGAAATTCACCATTTCTATGGTTTGTAGCCAGGAATTTTAAGATACGATTTTGAAATCTCCTCTCCCCCGGAAGTAACCTAATTTCAAAATCCATATCAATATCACCCAGAGCTTAAAAATATGATTCAGAATCACTATTTTCTCAGCCTTACTGATGTTTCTTGCAGATTTACTTCGCTCCAGACAAAATTTAAGAAATTCCTGTACAGTCTAATTTTAGCAAACTCTTCCCTGCCTTTTGATTTTGATAAGAGTTGTCTTCCCTCGTAGTGATACAATCATAGAACACTCACTTGAAAAATACTGATATTACAACCGTAACTGTAGCCCCTGTTGACATCACCCTAAGAACAAAATACAATCTAAAAACCGCTAATACTGGAACTTGAGCTCAGGGTCTGGCACTCTGTCTTTCGCATTTCTCTCAAGGCTGGCACTCCAGCACTGCAGTCAGCTCTACTTGCAGATATTTCCTCTTGAATGGAGCTAAGAATCACCCAGGCCGGATTAGAAGCTCAAGCCTCCAATTTTAGACCCCAGAGGAGCTAGGACTCTATCCATTAGCTACTGCATCTGGCTTTCATTGATATTTTCAGGGTAGCTTGGCAGAATAGAAGATGCCTGCCTCTAGAACTGGAATCTTATTCTAGATTGGTCATTTTCAACAAACATCAGTCTCTAGCTTATTCATGTGTCACAGAATTCTTGGCTGTTACTCTCATTAGTATCAGATGAAATACAATGAATTTAGAGAGTGAAGAATGAGAAAGTACATGTTACAGTAAAAATCTTGCAAATTTGCGTAACTTGTTCATGGTTTCCTCGAAATCACCTAAAACTTATGATATGGGAGAGGAACCACTTGGGTCCAAGCTATCTTCCATAGAAAGTTGTATAATATTTTAAAGACTTAAAAAAGGTTCAAATAAGACCACTCTTTAGGGGGTTTTCCTTCAAATTGCATCAGTGTATTTCTTAAGCTGTGATCCAAGAATTCTGTGAGAATTCTCTCTTTATGGCCTTAAGGGATCAATTACTTCTGTTGATGATTGAGTGAATAAACACCAAACACCGATTCAACGAGATCAGTTCTTGTTTGTTACAAATGATTAGGTCTCCAACGAGGACAAATTAGCTGTCGATGTCAAATGGCTTCCATGGCCCGTATTGTTTTCTTTTCCATGGTGAAAAAACAGTTCAGCAGCTATACGTTATATTGATGATATGTTCTACCTCAATATTTTGAGGTAAGACTCTGGTCAAAAACCGAAAGAGATATCAGTGGGGAAAACGAGCTGAGTGTGAGGGGGTGGTTAACCCACCCCCTCACACTCAGCTCGTTTTCCCCACTGAGACAGAGGGAGACAGAGAGAGGGAGAAAGAGGGAGAGAGAGTGAGTGCTGGGAGTTGGGCATCATGACAGAGTGCTAGCCTAGCACTTACAAAGATCCAGGATCGATTCCTGGCTACCACATACATAGAAATCACAGAAAGCCAAAGGTTGTGCTGAGGAGCAAGTGGTAGAGCTCTAGTCTTGAGGACAGAACCCAAGGACTGTGCTCATGCCCCGAGCTCAAGACCAGGACGGGCAAAAAAATGATCCCATAAAATAAATGAATATACCTGTATTTATAGAAATAGACAGATGTGTTTGTAGGTGTGTGTGTGCATGTGTATGTGTGTGTTTGTGTATCAGAGAGTTCAATAGGCCTTGCACATACCTAGTGTAGCCAGGTAATCCGATTTCTTACAGTTGCATCCAGTGCTTAAGTTTTGTGAACTAATGACAGTTTAAAAAGTCATCCAACTGGGAACTGGAAAACAAATTCCCTTACTTTAGACTACATCTCAGGGACTGTTCTTTGTAAATGTCAGTTCAACCTTGCTAGAAAACAGCTGTAGACACTACAGTTCCCTGCAGCCAAGTATCAAAGAGAAATATCAAGCTTAAGCAGCACGGGGAGAAAGAGTCAGAGGAGGAATCTGAGAAATTGACCATTTCTATGGTTTGTAGCCAGGAATTTTAAGATACGATTTTGAAATATCCTCCCCCCCGGAAGTAACCTAATTACAAAATCCATATCAATATCACCCAGAGCTTAAAAATATGATTCAGAATCACTATTTTCTCAGCCTTACTAATGTTTCTTGCAGATTTACTTCGCTGCAGACAAAATTTATGAAATTCCTGTACAGTCTAATTTTAGCAAACTTTTCCCTGCCTTTTGATTTTGATAAGAGTTGTCTTTCCTCGTAGTGACACAATCATAGAATACTCACTTGAAAAATACTGATATTACAACCGTAACTCTAGCCCCTGTTGACATCACCCTAAGAACAAAATACAATCTAAAAAACGCTAATACTGGAACTTGAGCTCAGGGTCTGGCACTCTGGCTTTCGCATTTCTCTCAAGGCTGGCACTCCAGCACTGCAGACAGCTCTACTTGCAGATATTTCCTCTTGAATGGAGCTAAGAATCACCCAGGCCGGATTGGAAGCTCAAGCCTCCAATTTTAGACCCCAGAGGAGCTAGGACTCTATCCATTAGCTACTGCATCTGGCTTTCATTGATATTTTCAGGGTAGCTTGGCAGAATAGAAGATGCCTGCCTCTAGAACTGGAATCTTATTCTAGATTGGTCATTTTCAACAAACATCAGTCTCTAGCTTATTCATGTGTCACAGAATTCTTGGCTGTTACTCTCATTAGTATCAGATGAAATACAATGAATTTAGAGAGTGAAGAATGATAAAGTACATGTTACAGTAAAAATCTTGCAAATTTGCATAACTTGTTCATGGTTTCCTCGAAATCACCTAAAACTTATGATATGGGAGAGGAACCACTTGGGTCCAAGCTATCTTCCATAGAAAGTTGTATAATATTTTAAAGACTTAAAAAAGGTTCAAATAAGACCACTCTTTAGGGGGTTTTGCTTCAAATTGCATCAGTGTATTTCTTAAGCTGTGATCCAAGAATTGTGTGAGAATTCTGTCTTTATGGCCTTAAGGGATCAATTACTTCTGTTGATGATTGAGTGAATAAACACCAAACACCGATTCAACGAGATCACTTCTTGTTTGTTACAAATGATTAGGTCTCCAACGAGGACAAATTAGCTGTCGATGTCAAATGGCTTCCATGGCCCGTATAGTTTCCTTTTCCATGGTGAAAAAACAGTTCAGCAGCTATACATTATATTGATGATATGTTCTACCTCCATATTTTGAGGTAAGACTCTGGTCAAAAACCGAAAGAGATATCAGTGGGGAAAACGAGCTGAGTGTGAGGGGGTGGTTAACCCACCCCCTCACACTCAGCTCGTTTTCCCCATTGAGACAGAGGGAGACAGAGAGAGGGAGAAAGAGGGAGAGAGAGTGAGGGCTGGGAGTTGGGCATCATGACAGAGTGCTAGCCTAGCATTTACAAAGATCCAGGATCGATTCCTGGCTACCACATACATAGAAATCACAGAAAGCCAAAGGTTGTGCTGAGGAGCAAGTGGTAGAGCTCTTTTCTTGAGGACAGAACCCAAGGACTGTGCTCAGGCCCCGAGCTCGAGACCAGGACGGGCAAAAAAATGATCCCATAAAATAAATGAATATACCTGTATTTATAGAAAGAGACAGATGTGTTTGTAGGTGTGTGTGTGCATGTGTATGTGTGTGTTTGTGTATCAGAGAGTTCAATAGGCCTTGCATATACCTAGAGTAGCCTGGTAATCCGATTTCTTACAGTTGCATCCAGTGCTTAAGTTTTGTGAACTAATGACAGTTTAAAAAGTCATCCAACTGGGAACTGGAAAACAAATTACCTTAATTTAGACTACATCTCAGGGACTGTTCTTTGTAAATGTCAGTTCAACCTTGCTAGAAAAGAGCTGTAGACACTACAGTTCCCTGCAGCCAAGTATCAAAGAGAAATATCAAGCTTAAGCAGCACGGGGAGAAAGAGTCAGAGGAGGAATCTGAGAAATTGACCATTTCTATGGTTTGTAGCCAGGAATTTTAAGACACGATTTTGAAATCTCCTCCCCCACGGAAGTAACTTAATTACAAAATCCATATCAATATCACCCAGAGCTTAAAACTTTGATTCAGAATCACTATTTTCTCAGCCTTACTAATGTTTCTTGCAGATTTACTTCGCTCCAGAGAAAACTTTAGAAATTCCTGTACAGTCTAATTTTAGCAAACTCTTCCCTGCCTTTTGATTTTGATAAGAGTTGTCTTTCCTCGTAGTGATACAATCATAGAACAGTCACTTGAAAAATACTGATATTACAACCGTAACTGTCGCCCCTGTTGACATCACCCTAAGAACAAAATACAATCTAAAAACCGCTAATACTGGAACTTGAGCTCAGGGTCTGGCACTCTGGCTTTCGCATTTCTCTCAAGGCTGGCACTCCAGCACTGCAGTCAGCTCTACTTGCAGATATTTCCTCTTGAATGGAGCTAAGAATCACCCAGGCCGGATTGGAAGCTCAAGCCTCCAATTTTAGACCCCAGAGGAGCTAGGACTCTATCCATTAGCTACTGCATCTGGCTTTCATTGATATTTTCAGGGTAGCTTGGCAGAATAGAAGATGCCTGCCTCTAGAACTGGAATCTTATTCTAGATTGGTCATTTTCTACAAACATCAGTCTCTAGCTTATTCATGTGTCACAGAATTCTTGGCTGTTACTCTCATTAGTATCAGATGAAATACAATGAATTTAGAGAGTGAAGAATGATAAAGTACATGTTACTGTAAAAATCTTGCAAATTTGCATAACTTGTTCATGGTTTCCTCGAAATCACCTAAAACTTTTGATATGGGAGAGGAACCACTTGGGTCCAAGCTATCTTCCATAGAAAGTTGTATAATATTTTAAAGACTTAAAAAAGGTTCAAATAAGACCACTCTTTAGGGGGTTTTGCTTCAAATTGCATCAGTGTATTTCTTAAGCTGTGATCCAAGAATTGTGTGAGAATTCTGTCTTTATGGCCTTAAGGGATCAATTACTTCTGTTGATGATTGAGTGAATAAACACCAAACACCGATTCAACGAGATCAGTTCTTGTTTGTTACAAATGATTAGGTCTCCAACGAGGACAAATTAGCTGTCGATGTCAAATGGCTTCCATGGCCCGTATTGTTTTCTTTTCCATGGTGAAAAAACAGTTCAGCAGCTATACGTTATATTGATGATATGTTCTACCTCAATATTTTGAGGTAAGACTCTGGTCTAAAACCGAAAGAGATATCAGTGGGGAAAACGAGCTGAGTGTGAGGGGGTGGGTTAACCACCCCCTCACACTCAGCTCGTTTTCCCCACTGAGACAGAGGGAGACAGAGAGAGGGAGAAAGAGGGAGAGAGAGTGAGTGCTGGGAGTTGGGCATCATGACAGAGTGCTAGCCTAGCATTTACAAAGATCCAAGATCGATTCCTGGCTACCACATACATAGAAATCACAGAAAGCCAAAGGTGGTGCTGAGGAGCAAGTGGTAGAGCTCTATTCTTGAGGACAGAACCCAAGGACTGTGCTCAGGCCCCGAGCTCAAGACCAGGACGGGCAAAAAAATGATCCCATAAAATAAATGAATATACCTGTATTTATAGAAAGAGACAGATGTGTTTGTAGGTGTGTGTGTGCATGTGTATGTGTGTGTTTGTGTATCAGAGAGTTCAATAGGCCTTGCATATACCTAGAGTAGCCTGGTAATCCGATTTCTTACAGTTGCATCCAGTGCTTAAGTTTTGTGAACTAATGACAGTTTAAAAAGTCATCCAACTGGGAACTGGCAAACAAATTCCCTTACTTTAGACTACATCTCAGGGACTGTTCTTCGTAAATGTCAGTTCAACCTTGCTAGAAAACAGCTGTAGACACTACAGTTCCCTGCAGCCAAGTATCAAAGAGAAATATCAAGCTTAAGCAGCACGGGGAGAAAGAGTCAGAGGAGGAATCTGAGAAATTGACCATTTCTATGGTTTGTAGCCAGGAATTTTAAGATACGATTTTGAAATCTCCTCCCCCCCGGAAGTAACCTAATTACAAAATCCATATCAATATCACCCAGAGCTTAAAAATATGATTCAGAATCACTATTTTCTCAGCCTTACTAATGTTTCTTGCAGATTTACTTCGCTCCAGACAAAATTTAAGAAATTCCTGTACAGTCTAATTTTAGCAAACTTTTCCCTGCCTTTTGATTTTGATAAGAGTTGTCTTTCCTCGTAGTGACACAATCATAGAATACTCACTTGAAAAATACTGATATTACAACCGTAACTCTAGCCCCTGTTGACATCACCCTAAGAACAAAATACAATCTAAAAAACGCTAATACTGGAACTTGAGCTCAGGGTCTGGCACTCTGGCTTTCGCATTTCTCTCAAGGCTGGCACTCCAGCACTGCAGACAGCTCTACTTGCAGATATTTCCTCTTGAATGGAGCTAAGAATCACCCAGGCCGGATTGGAAGCTCAAGCCTCCAATTTTAGACCCCAGAGGAGCTAGGACTCTATCCATTAGCTACTGCATCTGGCTTTCATTGATATTTTCAGGGTAGCTTGGCAGAATAGAAGATGCCTGCCTCTAGAACTGGAATCTTATTCTAGATTGGTCATTTTCTACAAACATCAGTCTCTAGCTTATTCATGTGTCACAGAATTCTTGGCTGTTACTCTCATTAGTATCAGATGAAATACAATGAATTTAGAGAGTGAAGAATGATAAAGTACATGTTACAGTAAAAATCTTGCAAATTTGCATAACTTGTTCATGGTTTCCTCGAAATCACCTAAAACTTATGATATGGGAGAGGAACCACTTGGGTCCAAGCTATCTTCCATAGAAAGTTGTATAATATTTTAAAGACTTAAAAAAGGTTCAAATAAGACCACTCTTTAGGGGGTTTTGCTTCAAATTGCATCAGTGTATTTCTTAAGCTGTGATCCAAGAATTGTGTGAGAATTCTGTCTTTATGGCCTTAAGGGATCAATTACTTCTGTTGATGATTGAGTGAATAAACACCAAACACCGATTCAACGAGATCAGTTCTTGTTTGTTACAAATGATTAGGTCTCCAACGAGGACAAATTAGCTGTCGATGTCAAATGGCTTCCATGGCCCGTATTGTTTTCTTTTCCATGGTGAAAAAACAGTTCAGCAGCTATACGTTATATTGATGATATGTTCTACCTCAATATTTTGAGGTAAGACTCTGGTCTAAAACCGAAAGAGATATCAGTGGGGAAAACGAGCTGAGTGTGAGGGGGTGGGTTAACCACCCCCTCACACTCAGCTCGTTTTCCCCACTGAGACAGAGGGAGACAGAGAGAGGGAGAAAGAGGGAGAGAGAGTGAGTGCTGGGAGTTGGGCATCATGACAGAGTGCTAGCCTAGCATTAACAAAGATCCAAGATCGATTCCTGGCTACCACATACATAGAAATCACAGAAAGCCAAAGGTGGTGCTGAGGAGCAAGTGGTAGAGCTCTAGTCTTGAGGACAGAACCCAAGGACTCTGCTCAGGCCCCGAGCTCGAGACCAGGACGGGCAAAAAAATGATCCCATAAAATAAATGAATATACCTGTATTTATAGAAAGAGACAGATGTGTTTGTAGGTGTGTGTGTGCATGTGTATGTGTGTGTTTGTGTATCAGAGAGTTCAATAGGCCTTGCATATACCTAGAGTAGCCTGGTAATCCGATTTCTTACAGTTGCATCCAGTGCTTAAGTTTTGTGAACTAATGACAGTTTAAAAAGTCATCCAACTGGGAACTGGAAAACAAATTCCCTTACTTTAGACTACATCTCAGGGACTGTTCTTCGTAAATGTCAGTTCAACCTTGCTAGAAAACAGCTGTAGACACTACAGTTCCCTGCAGCCAAGTATCAAAGAGAAATATCAAGCTTAAGCAGCATGGGGAGAAAGAGTCAGAGGAGGAATCTGAGAAATTGACCATTTCTATGGTTTGTAGCCAGGAATTTTAAGATACGATTTTGAAATCTCCTCCCACCCGGAAGTAACCTAATTACAAAATCCATATCAATATCACCCAGAGCTTAAAAATATGATTCAGAGTCACTATTTTCTCAGCCTTACTAATGTTTCTTGCAGATTTACTTCGCTCCAGACAAAATTTAAGAAATTCCTGTACAGTCTAATTTTAGCAAACTTTTCCCTGCCTTTTGATTTTGATAAGAGTTGTCTTTCCTCGTAGTGACACAATCATAGAATACTCACTTGAAAAATACTGATATTACAACCGTAACTCTAGCCCCTGTTGACATCACCCTAAGAACAAAATACAATCTAAAAAACGCTAATACTGGAACTTGAGCTCAGGGTCTGGCACTCTGGCTTTCGCATTTCTCTCAAGGCTGGCACTCCAGCACTGCAGACAGCTCTACTTGCAGATATTTCCTCTTGAATGGAGCTAAGAATCACCCAGGCCGGATTGGAAGCTCAAGCCTCCAATTTTAGACCCCAGAGGAGCTAGGACTCTATCCATTAGCTACTGCATCTGGCTTTCATTGATATTTTCAGGGTAGCTTGGCAGAATAGAAGATGCCTGCCTCTAGAACTGGAATCTTATTCTAGATTGGTCATTTTCTACAAACATCAGTCTCTACTTATTCATGTGTCACAGAATTCTTGGCTGTTACTCTCATTAGTATCAGATGAAATACAATGAATTTAGAGAGTGAAGAATGATAAAGTACATGTTACAGTAAAAATCTTGCAAATTTGCATAACTTGTTCATGGTTTCCTCGAAATCACCTAAAACTTATGATATGGGAGAGGAACCACTTGGGTCCAAGCAATCTTCCATAGAAAGTTGTATAATATTTTAAAGACTTAAAAAAGGTTCAAATAAGACCACTCTTTAGGGGGTTTTGCTTCAAATTGCATCAGTGTATTTCTTAAGCTGTGATCCAAGAATTGTGTGAGAATTCTGTCTTTATGGCCTTAAGGGATCAATTACTTCTGTTGATGATTGAGTGAATAAACACCAAACACCGATTCAACGAGATCAGTTCTTGTTTGTTACAAATGATTAGGTCTCCAACGAGGACAAATTAGCTGTCGATGTCAAATGGCTTCCATGGCCCGTATTGTTTTCTTTTCCATGGTGAAAAAACAGTTCAGCAGCTATACGTTATATTGATGATATGTTCTACCTCCATATTTTGAGGTAGGACTCTCGTCTAAAACCGAAAGAGATATCAGTGGGGAAAACGAGCTGAGTGTGAGGGGGTGGTTAACCACCCCCTCACACTCAGCTCGTTTTCCCCACTGAGACAGAGGGAGACAGAGAGAGGGAGAAAGAGGGAGAGAGAGTGAGGGCTGGGAGTTGGGCATCATGACAGAGTGCTAGCCTAGCATTAACAAAGATCCAGGATCGATTCCTGGCTACCACATACATAGAAATCACAGAAAGCCAAAGGTTGTGCTGAGGAGCAAGTGGTAGAGCTCTAGTCTTGAGGACAGAACCCAAGGACTGTGCTCAGGCCCCGAGCTCAAGACCAGGACGGGCAAAAAATGATCCCATAAAATAAATGAATATACCTGTATTTATAGAAAGAGACAGATGTGTTTGTAGGTGTGTGTGTGCATGTGTATGTGTGTGTTTGTGTATCAGAGAGTTCAATAGGCCTTGCATATACGTAGAGTAGCCGGGTAATCCGATTTCTTACAGTTGCATCCAGTGCTTAAGTTTTGTGAACTAATGACAGTTTAAAAAGTCATCCAACTGGGAACTGGAAAACAAATTCCCTTAATTTAGACTACATCTGAGGGACTGTTCTTTGTAAATGTCAGTTCAACCTTGCTAGAAAAGAGCTGTAGACACTACAGTTCCCTGCAGCCAAGTATCAAAGAGAAATATCAAGCTTAAGCAGCACGGGGAGAAAGAGTCAGAGGAAGAATCTGAGAAATTGACCATTTCTATGGTTTGTAGCCAGGAATTTTAAGATACGATTTTGAAATCTCCTCCCCCCCGGAAGTAACCTAATTTCAAAATCCATATCAATATCACCCAGAGCTTAAAAATTTGATTCAGAATCACTATTTTCTCAGCCTTACTAATGTTTCTTGCAGATTTACTTCGCTCCAGACAAAATTTAAAAATTCCTGTACAGTCTAATTTTAGCAAACTCTTCCCTGCCTTTTGATTTTGATAAGAGTTGTCTTTCCTCGTAGTGATACAATCATAGAACACTCACTTGAAAAATACTGATATTACAACCGTAACTGTAGCCCCTGTTGACATCACCCTAAGAACAAAATACAATCTAAAAAACGCTAATACTAGAACTTGAGCTCAGGGACTGGCAATGTGGTTTTCGCATTTCTCTCAAGGCTGGCACTCCAGCACTGCAGTCAGCTCTACTTGCAGATATTTCCTCTTGAATGGAGCTAAGAATCACCCAGGCCGGATTGGAAGCTCAAGCCTCCAATTTTAGACCCCAGAGGAGCTAGGACTCTATCCATTAGCTACTGCATCTGGCTTTCATTGATATTTTCAGGGTAGCTTGGCAGAATAGAAGATGCCTGCCTCTAGAACTGGAATCTTATTCTAGATTGCTCATTTTCTACAAACATCAGTCTCTAGCTTATTCATGTGTCACAGAATTCTTGGCTGTTACTCTCATTAGTATCTGATGAAATACAATGAAGTTAGAGAGTGAAGAATGATAAAGTACATGTTACAGTAAAGATCTTGCAAATTTGCATAACTTGTTCATGGTTTCCTCGAAATCACCTAAACTTATGATATGGGAGAGGAACCACTTGGGTCCAAGCTATCTTCCATAGAAAGTTGTATAATATTTTAAAGACTTAAAAAAGGTTCAGATAAGACCACTCTTTAGGGGGTTTTCCTTCAAATTGCATCAGTGTATTTCTTAAGCTGTGATCCAAGAATTGTGTGAGAATTCTGTCTTTATGGCCTTAAGGGATCAATTACTTCTGTTGATGATTGAGTGAATAAACACCAAACACCGATTCAACGAGATCACTTCTTGTTTGTTACAAATGATTAGGTCTCCAACGAGGACAAATTAGCTGTCGATGTCAAATGGCTTCCATGGCCCGTATTGTTTTCTTTTCCATGGTGAAAAAACAGTTCAGCAGCTATACGTTATATTGATGATATGTTCTACCTCCATATTTTGAGGTAGGACTCTGGTCAAAAACCGAAAGAGATATCAGTGGGGAAAACGAGCTGAGTGTGAGGGGGTGGGTTAACCACCCCCTCACACTCAGCTCGTTTTCCCCATTGAGACAGAGGGAGACAGAGAGAGGGAGAAAGAGGGAGAGAGAGTGAGGGCTGGGAGTTGGGCATCATGACAGAGTGCTAGCCTAGCATTTACAAAGATCCAGGATCGATTCCTGCCTTCCACATACATAGAAATCACAGAAAGCCAAAGGTTGTGCTGAGGAGCAATTGGTAGAGCTCTAGTCTTGAGGACAGAACCCAAGGACTGTGCTCAGGCCCCGAGCTCAAGACCAGTACGGGCAAAAAAATGATCCAATAAAATAAATGAATATACCTGTATTTATAGAAAGAGACAGATGTGTTTGTAGGTGTGTGTGTGCATGTGTATGTGTGTGTTTGTGTATCAGAGAGTTCAATAGGCCTTGCACATACCTAGAGTAGCCTGGTAATCCGATTTCTTACAGTTGCATCCAGTGCGTAAGTTTGGTGAACTAATGACAGTTTAAAAAGTCATCCAACTGGGAACTGGAAAACAAATTACCTTAATTTAGACTACATCTCAGGGAGTGTTCTTTGTAAATGTCAGTTCAACCTTACTAGAAAAGAGCAGTAGACAACAGTTCCCTGCAGCCAAGTATCAAAGAGAAATATCAAGCTTAAGCAGCACGGGGAGAAAGAGTCAGAGGAGGAATCTGAGAAATTGACTATTTCTATGGTTTGTAGCCAGGAATTTTAAGATACGATTTTGAAATCTCCTCCCCCCCGGAAGTAAACTAATTACAAAATCCATATCAATATCACCCAGAGCTTAAAAATTTGATTCAGAATCACTATTTTCTCAGCCTTACTAATGTTTCTTGCAGATTTACTTCGCTCCAGACAAAACTTTAGAAATTCCTGTACAGTCTAATTTTAGCAAACTCTTCCCTGCCTTTTGATTTTGATAAGAGTTGTCTTTCCTCGTAGTGATACAATCATAGAACACTCACTTGAAAAATACTGATATTACAACCGTAACTGTAGCCCGTGTTGACATCACCCTAAGAACAAAATACAATCTAAAAACCGCTAATACTGGAACTTGAGATCAGGGTCTGGCACTCTGGCTTTCGCATTTCTCTCAAGGCTGGCACTCCAGCACTGCAGTCAGCTCTACTTGCAGATATTTCCTCTTGAATGGAGCTAAGAATCACCCAGGCCGGATTGGAAGCTCAAGCCTCCAATTTTAGACCCCAGAGGAGCTAGGACTCTATCCATTAGCTACTGCATCTGGCTTTCATTGATATTTTCAGGGTAGCTTGGCAGAATAGAAGATGCCTGCCTCTAGAACTGGAATCTTATTCTAGATTGCTCATTTTCTACAAACATCAGTCTCTAGCTTATTCATGTGTCACAGAATTCTTGGCTGTTACTCTCATTAGTATCAGATGAAATACAATGAATTTAGAGAGTGAAGAATGATAAAGTACATGTTACAGTAAAAATCTTGCAAATTTGCATAACTTGTTCATGGTTTCCTCGAAATCACCTAAAACTTATGATATGGGAGAAAAACCACTTGGGTCCAAGCTATCTTCCATAGAAAGTTGTATAATATTTTAAAGACTTAAAAAAAGTTCAAATAAGACCTCTCTTTAGGGGGTTTTCCTTCAAATTGCATCAGTGTATTTCTTAAGCTGTGATCCAAGAATTGTGTGAGAATTCTGTCTTTATGGCCTTAAGGGATCAATTACTTCTGTTGATGATTGAGTGAATAAACACCAAACACCGATTCAACGAGATCAGTTCTTGTTTGTTACAAATGATTAGGTCTCCAACGAGGACAAATTAGCTGTCGATGTCAAATGGCTTCCATGGCCCGTATTGTTTTCTTTTCCATGGTGAAAAAACAGTTCAGCAGCTATACGTTATATTGATGATATGTTCTACCTCAATATTTTGAGGTAAGACTCTGGTCAAAAACCGAAAGAGATATCAGTGGGGAAAACGAGCTGAGTGTGAGGGGGTGGGTTAACCACCCCCTCACACTCAGCTCGTTTTCCCCATTGAGACAGAGGGAGACAGAGAGAGGGAGAAAGAGGGAGAGAGAGTGAGGGCTGGGAGTTGGGCATCATGACAGAGTGCTAGCCTAGCATTTACAAAGATCCAGGATCGATTCCTGCCTTCCACATACATAGAAATCACAGAAAGCCAAAGGTTGTGCTGAGGAGCAAGTGGTAGAGCTCTAGTCTTGAGGACAGAACCCAAGGACTGTGCTCAGGCCCCGAGCTCGAGACCAGGACGGGCAAAAAAATGATCCCATAAAATAAATGAATATACCTGTATTTATAGAAAGAGACAGATGTGTTTGTAGGTGTGTGTGTGCATGTGTATGTGTGTGTTTGTGTATCAGAGAGTTCAATAGGCCTTGCATATACCTAGAGTAGCCTGGTAATCCGATTTCTTACAGTTGCATCCAGTGCTTAAGTTTTGTGAACTAATGACAGTTTAAAAAGTCATCCAACTGGGAACTGGAAAACAAATTACCTTAATTTAGACTACATCTCAGGGACTGTTCTTTGTAAATGTCAGTTCAACCTTGCTAGAAAAGAGCTGTAGACACTACAGTTCCCTGCAGCCAAGTATCAAAGAGAAATATCAAGCTTAAGCAGCACGGGGAGAAAGAGTCAGAGGAGGAATCTGAGAAATTGACCATTTCTATGGTTTGTAGCCAGGAATTTTAAGATACGATTTTGAAATCTCCTCCCCCCCGGAAGTAACCTAATTTCAAAATCCATATCAATATCACCCAGAGCTTAAAAATTTGATTCAGAATCACTATTTTCTCAGCCTTACTAATGTTTCTTGCAGATTTACTTCGCTCCAGACAAAATTTTAGAAATTCCTGTACAGTCTAATTTTAGCAAACTCTTCCCTGCCTTTTGATTTTCATAAGAGTTGTCTTTCCTCGTAGTGATACAATCATAGAACACTCACTTGAAAAATACTGATATTACAACCGTAACTGTAGCCCGTGTTGACATCACCCTAAGAACAAAATACAATCTAAAAACCGCTAATACTGGAACTTGAGCTCAGGGTCTGGCACTCTGGCTTTCGCATTTCTCTCAAGGCTGGCACTCCAGCACTGCAGTCAGCTCTACTTGCAGATATTTCCTCTTGAATGGAGCTAAGAATCACCCAGGCCGGATTGGAAGCTCAAGCCTCCAATTTTAGACCCCAGAGGAGCTAGGACTCTATCCATTAGCTACTGCATCTGGCTTTCATTGATATTTTCAGGGTAGCTTGGCAGAATAGAAGATGCCTGCCTCTAGAACTGGAATCTTATTCTAGATTGGTCATTTTCAACAAACATCAGTCTCTAGCTTATTCATGTGTCACAGAATTCTTGGCTGTTACTCTCATTAGTATCAGATGAAATACAATGAAGTTAGAGAGTGAAGAATGATAAAGTACATGTTACAGTAAAAATCTTGCAAATTTGCATAACTTGTTCATGGTTTCCTCGAAATCACCTAAACTTATGATATGGGAGAGGAACCACTTGGGTCCAAGCTATCTTCCATAGAAAGTTGTATAATATTTTAAAGACTTAAAAAAGGTTCAAATAAGACCACTCTTTAGGGGGTTTTCCTTCAAATTGCATCAGTGTATTTCTGAAGCTGTGATCCAAGAATTGTGTGAGAATTCTGTCTTTATGGCCTTAAGGGATCAATTACTTCTGTTGATGATTGAGTGAATAAACACCAAACACCGATTCAACGAGATCACTTCTTGTTTGTTACAAATGATTAGGTCTCCAACGAGGACAAATTAGCTGTCGATGTCAAATGGCTTCCATGGCCCGTATTGTTTTCTTTTCCATGGTGAAAAAACAGTTCAGCAGCTATACGATATAATGATGATATGTTCTACCTCCATATTTTGAGGTAGGACTCTGGTCAAAAACCGAAAGAGATATCAGTGGGGAAAACGAGCTGAGTGTGAGGGGGAGGTTAACCCACCCCCTCACACTCAGCTCGTTTTCCCCATTGAGACAGAGGGAGACAGAGAGAGGGAGAAAGAGGGAGAGAGAGTGAGGGCTGGGAGTTGGGCATCATGACAGAGTGCTAGCCTAGCATTTACAAAGATCCAGGATCGATTCCTGGCTACCACATACATAGAAATCACAGAAAGCCAAAGGTTGTGCTGAGGAGCAAGTGGTAGAGCTCTAGTCTTGAGGACAGAACCCAAGGACTGTGCTCAGGCCCCGAGCTCGAGACCAGGACGGGCAAAAAAATGATCCCATAAAATAAATGAATATACCCGTATTTATAGAAAGAGACAGATGTGTTTGTAGGTGTGTGTGTGCATGTGTATGTGTGTGTTTGTGTATCAGAGAGTTCAATAGGCCTTGCATATACCTAGAGTAGCCTGGTAATCCGATTTCTTACAGTTGCATCCAGTGCTTAAGTTTTGTGAACTAATGACAGTTTAAAAAGTCATCCAACTGGGAACTGGAAAACAAATTACCTTAATTTAGACTACATCTCAGGGACTGTTCTTTGTAAATGTCAGTTCAACCTTGCTAGAAAAGAGCTGTAGACACTACAGTTCCCTGCAGCCAAGTATCAAAGAGAAATATCAAGCTTAAGCAGCACGGGGAGAAAGAGTCAGAGGAGGAATCTGAGAAATTGACCATTTCTATGGTTTGTAGCCAGGAATTTTAAGATACGATTTTGAAATCTCCTCCCCCCCGGAAGTAACCTAATTACAAAATCCATATCAATATCACACAGAGCTTAAAAATTTGATTCAGAATCACTATTTTCTCAGCCTTACTAATGTTTCTTGCAGATTTCCTTCGCTCCAGACAAAATTTTAGAAATTCCTGTACAGTCTAAGTTTAGCAAACTCTTCCCTGCCTTTTGATTTTGATAAGAGTTGTCTTTCCTCGTAGTGATACAATCATAGAACACTCACTTGAAAAATACTGATATTACAACCGTAACTGTAGCCCCTGTTGACATCACCCTAAGAACAAAATACCATCTAAAAAACGCTAATACTGGAACTTGAGCTCAGGGTCTGGCACTCTGGTTTTCGCATTTCTCTCAAGGCTGGCACTCCAGCACTGCAGTCAGCTCTACTTGCAGATATTTCCTCTTGAATGGAGCTAAGAATCACCCAGGCCGGATTGGAAGCTCAAGCCTCCAATTTTAGACCCCAGAGGAGCTAGGACTCTATCCATTAGCTACTGCATCTGGCTTTCATTGATATTTTCAGGGTAGCTTGGCAGAATAGAAGATGCCTGCCTCTAGAACTGGAATCTTATTCTAGATTGGTCATTTTCTACAAACATCAGTCTCTAGCTTATTCATGTGTCACAGAATTCTTGGCTGTTACTCTCATTAGTATCAGATGAAATACAATGAATTTAGAGCGTGAAGAATGATAAAGTACATGTTACAATAATAATCTTGAAAATTTCCATAACTTGTTCATGGTTTCCTCGAAATCACCTAAAACTTATGATATGGGAGAGGAACCACTTGGGTCCAAGCTATCTTCCATAGAAAGTTGTATAATATTTTAAAGACTTAAAAAAGGTTCAAATAAGACCACTCTTTAGGGGGTTTTGCTTCAAATTGCATCAGTGTATTTCTGAAGCTGTGATCCAAGAATTGTGTGAGAATTCTGTCTTTATGGCCTTAAGGGATCAATTACTTCTGTTGATGATTGAGTGAATAAACACCAAACACCGATTCAACGAGATCAGTTCTTGTTTGTTACAAATGATTAGGTCTCCAACGAGGACAAATTAGCTGTCGATGTCAAATGGCTTCCATGGCCCGTATTGTTTTCTTTTCCATGGTGAAAAAACAGTTCAGCAGCTATACGTTATATTGATGATACGTTCTACCTCCATATTTTGAGGTAAGACTCTGGTCAAAAACCGAAAGAGATATCAGTGGGGAAAACGAGCTGAGTGTGAGGGGGTGGTTAACCCACCCCCTCACACTCAGCTCGTTTTCCCCATTGAGACAGAGGGATACAGAGAGAGGGAGAAAGAGGGAGAGAGAGTGAGGGCTGGGAGTTGGGCATCATGACAGAGTGCTAGCCTAGCATTTACAAAGATCCAGGATCGATTCCTGGCTACCACATACATAGAAATCACAGAAAGCCAAAGGTTGTGCTGAGGAGCAAGTGGTAGAGCTGTAGTCTTGAGGACAGAACCCAAGGACTGTGCTCAGGCCCCGAGCTCAAGACCAGGACGGGCAAAAAAATGATCCCATAAAATAAATGAATATACCTGTATTTATAGAAAGAGACAGATGTGTTTGTAGGTGTGTGTGTGCATGTGTATGTGTGTGTTTGTGTATCAGAGAGTTCAATAGGCCTTGCACATACGTAGAGTAGCCTGGTAATCCGATTTCTTACAGTTGCATCCAGTGCGTAAGTTTGGTGAACTAATGACAGTTTAAAAAGTCATCCAACTGGGAACTGGAAAACAAATTACCTTAATTTAGACTACATCTGAGGGACTGTTCTTTGTAAATGTCAGTTCAACCTTACTAGAAAAGAGCAGTAGACAACAGTTCCCTGCAGCCAAGTATCAAAGAGAAATATCAAGCTTAAGCAGCACGGGGAGAAAGAGTCAGAGGAGGAATCTGAGAAATTGACTATTTCTATGGTTTGTAGCCAGGAATTTTAAGATACGATTTTGAAATCTCCTCCCCCCCGGAAGTAACCTAATTACAAAATCCATATCAATATCACCCAGAGCTTAAAAATTTGATTCAGAATCACTATTTTCTCAGCCTTACTAATGTTTCTTGCAGATTTACTTCGCTCCAGACAAAACTTTAGAAATTCCTGTACAGTCTAATTTTAGCAAACTCTTCCCTGCCTTTTGATTTTGATAAGAGTTGTCTTTCCTCGTGGTGATACAATCATAGAACACTCACTTGAAAAATACTGATATTACAACCGTAACTGTAGCCCGTGTTGACATCACCCTAAGAACAAAATACAATCTAAAAACCTCTAATACTGGAACTTGAGCTCAGGGTCTGGCACTCTGGCTTTCGCATTTCTCTCAAGGCTGGCACTCCAGCACTGCAGTCAGCTCTACTTGCAGATATTTCCTCTTGAATGGATCTAAGAATCACCCAGGCCGGATTGGAAGCTCAAGCCTCCAATTTTAGACCCCAGAGGAGCTAGGACTCTATCCATTAGCTACTGCATCTGGCTTTCATTGATATTTTCAGGGTAGCTTGGCAGAATAGAAGATGCCTGCCTCTAGAACTGGAATCTTATTCTAGATTGGTCATTTTCTACAAACATCAGTCTCTAGCTTATTCATGTGTCACAGAATTCTTGGCTGTTACTCTCATTAGTATCAGATGAAATACAATGAATTTAGAGAGTGAAGAATGATAAAGTACATGTTACAGTAAAAATCTTGCAAATTTCCATAACTTGTTCATGGTTTCCTCGAAATCACCTAAAACTTATGATATGGGAGAAAAACCACTTGGGTCCAAGCTATCTTCCATAGAAAGTTGTATAATATTTTAAAGACTTAAAAAAAGTTCAAATAAGACCTCTCTTTAGGGGGTTTTCCTTCAAATTGCATCAGTGTATTTCTTAAGCTGTGATCCAAGAATTGAGTGAGAATTCTGTCTTTATGGCCTTAAGGGATCAATTACTTCTGTTGATGATTGAGTGAATAAACACCAAACACCGATTCAACGAGATCAGTTCTTGTTTGTTACAAATGATTAGGTCTCCAACGAGGACAAATTAGCTGTCGATGTCAAATGGCTTCCATGGCCCGTATTGTTTTCTTTTCCATGGTGAAAAAACAGTTCAGCAGCTATACGTTATATTGATGATATGTTCTACCTCAATATTTTGAGGTAAGACTCTGGTCAAAAACCGAAAGAGATATCAGTGGGGAAAACGAGCTGAGTGTGAGGGGGTGGGTTAACCACCCCCTCACACTCAGCTCGTTTTCCCCATTGAGACAGAGGGAGACAGAGAGAGGGAGAAAGAGGGAGAGAGAGTGAGGGCTGGGAGTTGGGCATCATGACAGAGTGCTAGCCTAGCATTTACAAAGATCCAGGATCGATTCCTGCCTTCCACATACATAGAAATCACAGAAAGCCAAAGGTTGTGCTGAGGAGCAAGTGGTAGAGCTCTAGTCTTGAGGACAGAACCCAAGGACTGTGCTCAGGCCCCGAGCTCGAGACCAGGACGGGCAAAAAAATGATCCCATAAAATAAATGAATATACCTGTATTTATAGAAAGAGACAGATGTGTTTGTAGGTGTGTGTGTGCATGTGTATGTGTGTGTTTGTGTATCAGAGAGTTCAATAGGCCTTGCATATACCTAGAGTAGCCTGGTAATCCGATTTCTTACAGTTGCATCCAGTGCTTAAGTTTTGTGAACTAATGACAGTTTAAAAAGTCATCCAACTGGGAACTGGAAAACAAATTACCTTAATTTAGACTACATCTCAGGGACTGTTCTTTGTAAATGTCAGTTCAACCTTGCTAGAAAAGAGCTGTAGACACTACAGTTCCCTGCAGCCAAGTATCAAAGAGAAATATCAAGCTTAAGCAGCACGGGGAGAAAGAGTCAGAGGAGGAATCTGAGAAATTGACCATTTCTATGGTTTGTAGCCAGGAATTTTAAGATACGATTTTGAAATCTCCTCCCCCCCGGAAGTAACCTAATTACAAAATCCATATCAATATCACCCAGAGCTTAAAAATTTGATTCAGAATCACTATTTTCTCAGCCTTACTAATGTTTCTTGCAGATTTACTTCGCTCCAGACAAAACTTTAGAAATTCCTGTACAGTCTAATTTTAGCAAACTCTTCCCTGCCTTTTGATTTTGATAAGAGTTGTCTTTCCTCGTAGTGATACAATCATAGAACACTCACTTGAAAAATACTGATATTACAACCGTAACTGTAGCCCCTGTTGACATCACCGTAAGAACAAAATACCATCTAAAAAACGCTAATACTGGAACTTGAGCTCAGGGTCTGGCACTCTGGTTTTCGCATTTCTCTCAAGGCTGGCACTCCAGCACTGCAGTCAGCTCTACTTGCAGATATTTCCTCTTGAATGGAGCTAAGAATCACCCAGGCCGGATTGGAAGCTCAAGCCTCCAATTTTAGACCCCAGAGGAGCTAGGACTCTATCCATTAGCTACTGCATCTGGCTTTCATTGACATTTTCAGGGTAGCTTGGCAGAATAGAAGATGCCTGCCTCTAGAACTGGAATCTTATTCTAGATTGCTCATTTTCTACAAACATCAGTCTCTAGCTTATTCATGTGTCACAGAATTCTTGGCTGTTACTCTCATTAGTATCAGATGAAATACAATGAATTTAGAGAGTGAAGAATGATAAAGTACATGTTACAGTAAAAATCTTGCAAATTTGCATAACTTGTTCATGGTTTCCTCGAAATCACCTAAAACTTATGATATGGGAGAGGAACCACTTGGGTCCAAGCTATCTTCCATAGAAAGTTGTATAATATTTTAAAGACTTAAAAAAGGTTCAAATAAGACCACTCTTTAGGGGGTTTTGCTTCAAATTGCATCAGTGTATTTCTGAAGCTGTGATCCAAGAATTGTGTGAGAATTCTGTCTTTATGGCCTTAAGGGATCAATTACTTCTGTTGATGATTGAGTGAATAAACACCAAACACCGATTCAACGAGATCAGTTCTTGTTTGTTACAAATGATTAGGTCTCCAACGAGGACAAATTAGCTGTCGATGTCAAATGGCTTCCATGGCCCGTATTGTTTTCTTTTCCATGGTGAAAAAACAGTTCAGCAGCTATACGTTATATTGATGATATGTTCTACCTCCATATTTTGAGGTAGGACTCTGGTCAAAAACCGAAAGAGATATCAGTGGGGAAAACGAGCTGAGTGTGAGGGGGTGGGTTAACCACCCCCTCACACTCAGCTCGTTTTCCCCATTGAGACAGAGGGAGACAGAGAGAGGGAGAAAGAGGGAGAGAGAGTGAGGGCTGGGAGTTGGGCATCATGACAGAGTGCTAGCCTAGCATTTACAAAGATCCAGGATCGATTCCTGCCTTCCACATACATAGAAATCACAGAAAGCCAAAGGTTGTGCTGAGGAGCAATTGGTAGAGCTCTAGTCTTGAGGACAGAACCCAAGGACTGTGCTCAGGCCCCGAGCTCAAGACCAGGACGGGCAAAAAAATGATCCAATAAAATAAATGAATATACCTGTATTTATAGAAAGAGACAGATGTGTTTGTAGGTGTGTGTGTGCATGTGTATGTGTGTGTTTGTGTATCAGAGAGTTCAATAGGCCTTGCACATACCTAGAGTAGCCTGGTAATCCGATTTCTTACAGTTGCATCCAGTGCGTAAGTTTGGTGAACTAATGACAGTTTAAAAAGTCATCCAACTGGGAACTGGAAAACAAATTACCTTAATTTAGACTACATCTCAGGGAGTGTTCTTTGTAAATGTCAGTTCAACCTTACTAGAAAAGAGCAGTAGACAACAGTTCCCTGCAGCCAAGTATCAAAGAGAAATATCAAGCTTAAGCAGCACGGGGAGAAAGAGTCAGAGGAGGAATCTGAGAAATTGACTATTTCTATGGTTTGTAGCCAGGAATTTTAAGATACGATTTTGAAATCTCCTCCCCCCCGGAAGTAAACTAATTACAAAATCCATATCAATATCACCCAGAGCTTAAAAATTTGATTCAGAATCACTATTTTCTCAGCCTTACTAATGTTTCTTGCAGATTTACTTCGCTCCAGACAAAACTTTAGAAATTCCTGTACAGTCTAATTTTAGCAAACTCTTCCCTGCCTTTTGATTTTGATAAGAGTTGTCTTTCCTCGTAGTGATACAATCATAGAACACTCACTTGAAAAATACTGATATTACAACCGTAACTGTAGCCCGTGTTGACATCACCCTAAGAACAAAATACAATCTAAAAACCGCTAATACTGGAACTTGAGATCAGGGTCTGGCACTCTGGCTTTCGCATTTCTCTCAAGGCTGGCACTCCAGCACTGCAGTCAGCTCTACTTGCAGATATTTCCTCTTGAATGGAGCTAAGAATCACCCAGGCCGGATTGGAAGCTCAAGCCTCCAATTTTAGACCCCAGAGGAGCTAGGACTCTATCCATTAGCTACTGCATCTGGCTTTCATTGATATTTTCAGGGTAGCTTGGCAGAATAGAAGATGCCTGCCTCTAGAACTGGAATCTTATTCTAGATTGCTCATTTTCTACAAACATCAGTCTCTAGCTTATTCATGTGTCACAGAATTCTTGGCTGTTACTCTCATTAGTATCAGATGAAATACAATGAATTTAGAGAGTGAAGAATGATAAAGTACATGTTACAGTAAAAATCTTGCAAATTTGCATAACTTGTTCATGGTTTCCTCGAAATCACCTAAAACTTATGATATGGGAGAAAAACCACTTGGGTCCAAGCTATCTTCCATAGAAAGTTGTATAATATTTTAAAGACTTAAAAAAAGTTCAAATAAGACCTCTCTTTAGGGGGTTTTCCTTCAAATTGCATCAGTGTATTTCTTAAGCTGTGATCCAAGAATTGTGTGAGAATTCTGTCTTTATGGCCTTAAGGGATCAATTACTTCTGTTGATGATTGAGTGAATAAACACCAAACACCGATTCAACGAGATCAGTTCTTGTTTGTTACAAATGATTAGGTCTCCAACGAGGACAAATTAGCTGTCGATGTCAAATGGCTTCCATGGCCCGTATTGTTTTCTTTTCCATGGTGAAAAAACAGTTCAGCAGCTATACGTTATATTGATGATATGTTCTACCTCAATATTTTGAGGTAAGACTCTGGTCAAAAACCGAAAGAGATATCAGTGGGGAAAACGAGCTGAGTGTGAGGGGGTGGGTTAACCACCCCCTCACACTCAGCTCGTTTTCCCCATTGAGACAGAGGGAGACAGAGAGAGGGAGAAAGAGGGAGAGAGAGTGAGGGCTGGGAGTTGGGCATCATGACAGAGTGCTAGCCTAGCATTTACAAAGATCCAGGATCGATTCCTGCCTTCCACATACATAGAAATCACAGAAAGCCAAAGGTTGTGCTGAGGAGCAAGTGGTAGAGCTCTAGTCTTGAGGACAGAACCCAAGGACTGTGCTCAGGCCCCGAGCTCGAGACCAGGACGGGCAAAAAAATGATCCCATAAAATAAATGAATATACCTGTATTTATAGAAAGAGACAGATGTGTTTGTAGGTGTGTGTGTGCATGTGTATGTGTGTGTTTGTGTATCAGAGAGTTCAATAGGCCTTGCATATACCTAGAGTAGCCTGGTAATCCGATTTCTTACAGTTGCATCCAGTGCTTAAGTTTTGTGAACTAATGACAGTTTAAAAAGTCATCCAACTGGGAACTGGAAAACAAATTACCTTAATTTAGACTACATCTCAGGGACTGTTCTTTGTAAATGTCAGTTCAACCTTGCTAGAAAAGAGCTGTAGACACTACAGTTCCCTGCAGCCAAGTATCAAAGAGAAATATCAAGCTTAAGCAGCACGGGGAGAAAGAGTCAGAGGAGGAATCTGAGAAATTGACCATTTCTATGGTTTGTAGCCAGGAATTTTAAGATACGATTTTGAAATCTCCTCCCCCCCGGAAGTAACCTAATTTCAAAATCCATATCAATATCACCCAGAGCTTAAAAATTTGATTCAGAATCACTATTTTCTCAGCCTTACTAATGTTTCTTGCAGATTTACTTCGCTCCAGACAAAATTTTAGAAATTCCTGTACAGTCTAATTTTAGCAAACTCTTCCCTGCCTTTTGATTTTCATAAGAGTTGTCTTTCCTCGTAGTGATACAATCATAGAACACTCACTTGAAAAATACTGATATTACAACCGTAACTGTAGCCCGTGTTGACATCACCCTAAGAACAAAATACAATCTAAAAACCGCTAATACTGGAACTTGAGCTCAGGGTCTGGCACTCTGGCTTTCGCATTTCTCTCAAGGCTGGCACTCCAGCACTGCAGTCAGCTCTACTTGCAGATATTTCCTCTTGAATGGAGCTAAGAATCACCCAGGCCGGATTGGAAGCTCAAGCCTCCAATTTTAGACCCCAGAGGAGCTAGGACTCTATCCATTAGCTACTGCATCTGGCTTTCATTGATATTTTCAGGGTAGCTTGGCAGAATAGAAGATGCCTGCCTCTAGAACTGGAATCTTATTCTAGATTGGTCATTTTCAACAAACATCAGTCTCTAGCTTATTCATGTGTCACAGAATTCTTGGCTGTTACTCTCATTAGTATCAGATGAAATACAATGAAGTTAGAGAGTGAAGAATGATAAAGTACATGTTACAGTAAAAATCTTGCAAATTTGCATAACTTGTTCATGGTTTCCTCGAAATCACCTAAACTTATGATATGGGAGAGGAACCACTTGGGTCCAAGCTATCTTCCATAGAAAGTTGTATAATATTTTAAAGACTTAAAAAAGGTTCAAATAAGACCACTCTTTAGGGGGTTTTCCTTCAAATTGCATCAGTGTATTTCTGAAGCTGTGATCCAAGAATTGTGTGAGAATTCTGTCTTTATGGCCTTAAGGGATCAATTACTTCTGTTGATGATTGAGTGAATAAACACCAAACACCGATTCAACGAGATCACTTCTTGTTTGTTACAAATGATTAGGTCTCCAACGAGGACAAATTAGCTGTCGATGTCAAATGGCTTCCATGGCCCGTATTGTTTTCTTTTCCATGGTGAAAAAACAGTTCAGCAGCTATACGATATAATGATGATATGTTCTACCTCCATATTTTGAGGTAGGACTCTGGTCAAAAACCGAAAGAGATATCAGTGGGGAAAACGAGCTGAGTGTGAGGGGGAGGTTAACCCACCCCCTCACACTCAGCTCGTTTTCCCCATTGAGACAGAGGGAGACAGAGAGAGGGAGAAAGAGGGAGAGAGAGTGAGGGCTGGGAGTTGGGCATCATGACAGAGTGCTAGCCTAGCATTTACAAAGATCCAGGATCGATTCCTGGCTACCACATACATAGAAATCACAGAAAGCCAAAGGTTGTGCTGAGGAGCAAGTGGTAGAGCTCTAGTCTTGAGGACAGAACCCAAGGACTGTGCTCAGGCCCCGAGCTCGAGACCAGGACGGGCAAAAAAATGATCCCATAAAATAAATGAATATACCCGTATTTATAGAAAGAGACAGATG
The DNA here is from genome assembly GCF_031878675.1 of Megascapheus bottae. Classification (NCBI taxonomy): domain Eukaryota; kingdom Metazoa; phylum Chordata; class Mammalia; order Rodentia; family Geomyidae; genus Megascapheus; species Megascapheus bottae. The sequence goes on along the minus strand of NW_028327551.1, from coordinate 1,107,941 downwards.
TGTTTGTAGGTGTGTGTGTGCATGTGTATGTGTGTGTTTGTGTATCAGAGAGTTCAATAGGCCTTGCATATACCTAGAGTAGCCTGGTAATCCGATTTCTTACAGTTGCATCCAGTGCTTAAGTTTTGTGAACTAATGACAGTTTAAAAAGTCATCCAACTGGGAACTGGAAAACAAATTACCTTAATTTAGACTACATCTCAGGGACTGTTCTTTGTAAATGTCAGTTCAACCTTGCTAGAAAAGAGCTGTAGACACTACAGTTCCCTGCAGCCAAGTATCAAAGAGAAATATCAAGCTTAAGCAGCACGGGGAGAAAGAGTCAGAGGAGGAATCTGAGAAATTGACCATTTCTATGGTTTGTAGCCAGGAATTTTAAGATACGATTTTGAAATCTCCTCCCCCCCGGAAGTAACCTAATTACAAAATCCATATCAATATCACACAGAGCTTAAAAATTTGATTCAGAATCACTATTTTCTCAGCCTTACTAATGTTTCTTGCAGATTTCCTTCGCTCCAGACAAAATTTTAGAAATTCCTGTACAGTCTAAGTTTAGCAAACTCTTCCCTGCCTTTTGATTTTGATAAGAGTTGTCTTTCCTCGTAGTGATACAATCATAGAACACTCACTTGAAAAATACTGATATTACAACCGTAACTGTAGCCCCTGTTGACATCACCCTAAGAACAAAATACCATCTAAAAAACGCTAATACTGGAACTTGAGCTCAGGGTCTGGCACTCTGGTTTTCGCATTTCTCTCAAGGCTGGCACTCCAGCACTGCAGTCAGCTCTACTTGCAGATATTTCCTCTTGAATGGAGCTAAGAATCACCCAGGCCGGATTGGAAGCTCAAGCCTCCAATTTTAGACCCCAGAGGAGCTAGGACTCTATCCATTAGCTACTGCATCTGGCTTTCATTGATATTTTCAGGGTAGCTTGGCAGAATAGAAGATGCCTGCCTCTAGAACTGGAATCTTATTCTAGATTGGTCATTTTCTACAAACATCAGTCTCTAGCTTATTCATGTGTCACAGAATTCTTGGCTGTTACTCTCATTAGTATCAGATGAAATACAATGAATTTAGAGCGTGAAGAATGATAAAGTACATGTTACAATAATAATCTTGAAAATTTCCATAACTTGTTCATGGTTTCCTCGAAATCACCTAAAACTTATGATATGGGAGAGGAACCACTTGGGTCCAAGCTATCTTCCATAGAAAGTTGTATAATATTTTAAAGACTTAAAAAAGGTTCAAATAAGACCACTCTTTAGGGGGTTTTGCTTCAAATTGCATCAGTGTATTTCTGAAGCTGTGATCCAAGAATTGTGTGAGAATTCTGTCTTTATGGCCTTAAGGGATCAATTACTTCTGTTGATGATTGAGTGAATAAACACCAAACACCGATTCAACGAGATCAGTTCTTGTTTGTTACAAATGATTAGGTCTCCAACGAGGACAAATTAGCTGTCGATGTCAAATGGCTTCCATGGCCCGTATTGTTTTCTTTTCCATGGTGAAAAAACAGTTCAGCAGCTATACGTTATATTGATGATATGTTCTACCTCCATATTTTGAGGTAAGACTCTGGTCAAAAACCGAAAGAGATATCAGTGGGGAAAACGAGCTGAGTGTGAGGGGGTGGTTAACCCACCCCCTCACACTCAGCTCGTTTTCCCCATTGAGACAGAGGGAGACAGAGAGAGGGAGAAAGAGGGAGAGAGAGTGAGGGCTGGGAGTTGGGCATCATGACAGAGTGCTAGCCTAGCATTTACAAAGATCCAGGATCGATTCCTGGCTACCACATACATAGAAATCACAGAAAGCCAAAGGTTGTGCTGAGGAGCAAGTGGTAGAGCTGTAGTCTTGAGGACAGAACCCAAGGACTGTGCTCAGGCCCCGAGCTCAAGACCAGGACGGGCAAAAAAATGATCCCATAAAATAAATGAATATACCTGTATTTATAGAAAGAGACAGATGTGTTTGTAGGTGTGTGTGTGCATGTGTATGTGTGTGTTTGTGTATCAGAGAGTTCAATAGGCCTTGCACATACGTAGAGTAGCCTGGTAATCCGATTTCTTACAGTTGCATCCAGTGCGTAAGTTTGGTGAACTAATGACAGTTTAAAAAGTCATCCAACTGGGAACTGGAAAACAAATTACCTTAATTTAGACTACATCTGAGGGACTGTTCTTTGTAAATGTCAGTTCAACCTTACTAGAAAAGAGCAGTAGACAACAGTTCCCTGCAGCCAAGTATCAAAGAGAAATATCAAGCTTAAGCAGCACGGGGAGAAAGAGTCAGAGGAGGAATCTGAGAAATTGACTATTTCTATGGTTTGTAGCCAGGAATTTTAAGATACGATTTTGAAATCTCCTCCCCCCCGGAAGTAACCTAATTACAAAATCCATATCAATATCACCCAGAGCTTAAAAATTTGATTCAGAATCACTATTTTCTCAGCCTTACTAATGTTTCTTGCAGATTTACTTCGCTCCAGACAAAACTTTAGAAATTCCTGTACAGTCTAATTTTAGCAAACTCTTCCCTGCCTTTTGATTTTGATAAGAGTTGTCTTTCCTCGTGGTGATACAATCATAGAACACTCACTTGAAAAATACTGATATTACAACCGTAACTGTAGCCCGTGTTGACATCACCCTAAGAACAAAATACAATCTAAAAACCTCTAATACTGGAACTTGAGCTCAGGGTCTGGCACTCTGGCTTTCGCATTTCTCTCAAGGCTGGCACTCCAGCACTGCAGTCAGCTCTACTTGCAGATATTTCCTCTTGAATGGATCTAAGAATCACCCAGGCCGGATTGGAAGCTCAAGCCTCCAATTTTAGACCCCAGAGGAGCTAGGACTCTATCCATTAGCTACTGCATCTGGCTTTCATTGATATTTTCAGGGTAGCTTGGCAGAATAGAAGATGCCTGCCTCTAGAACTGGAATCTTATTCTAGATTGGTCATTTTCTACAAACATCAGTCTCTAGCTTATTCATGTGTCACAGAATTCTTGGCTGTTACTCTCATTAGTATCAGATGAAATACAATGAATTTAGAGAGTGAAGAATGATAAAGTACATGTTACAGTAAAAATCTTGCAAATTTCCATAACTTGTTCATGGTTTCCTCGAAATCACCTAAAACTTATGATATGGGAGAAAAACCACTTGGGTCCAAGCTATCTTCCATAGAAAGTTGTATAATATTTTAAAGACTTAAAAAAAGTTCAAATAAGACCTCTCTTTAGGGGGTTTTCCTTCAAATTGCATCAGTGTATTTCTTAAGCTGTGATCCAAGAATTGAGTGAGAATTCTGTCTTTATGGCCTTAAGGGATCAATTACTTCTGTTGATGATTGAGTGAATAAACACCAAACACCGATTCAACGAGATCAGTTCTTGTTTGTTACAAATGATTAGGTCTCCAACGAGGACAAATTAGCTGTCGATGTCAAATGGCTTCCATGGCCCGTATTGTTTTCTTTTCCATGGTGAAAAAACAGTTCAGCAGCTATACGTTATATTGATGATATGTTCTACCTCAATATTTTGAGGTAAGACTCTGGTCAAAAACCGAAAGAGATATCAGTGGGGAAAACGAGCTGAGTGTGAGGGGGTGGGTTAACCACCCCCTCACACTCAGCTCGTTTTCCCCATTGAGACAGAGGGAGACAGAGAGAGGGAGAAAGAGGGAGAGAGAGTGAGGGCTGGGAGTTGGGCATCATGACAGAGTGCTAGCCTAGCATTTACAAAGATCCAGGATCGATTCCTGCCTTCCACATACATAGAAATCACAGAAAGCCAAAGGTTGTGCTGAGGAGCAAGTGGTAGAGCTCTAGTCTTGAGGACAGAACCCAAGGACTGTGCTCAGGCCCCGAGCTCGAGACCAGGACGGGCAAAAAAATGATCCCATAAAATAAATGAATATACCTGTATTTATAGAAAGAGACAGATGTGTTTGTAGGTGTGTGTGTGCATGTGTATGTGTGTGTTTGTGTATCAGAGAGTTCAATAGGCCTTGCATATACCTAGAGTAGCCTGGTAATCCGATTTCTTACAGTTGCATCCAGTGCTTAAGTTTTGTGAACTAATGACAGTTTAAAAAGTCATCCAACTGGGAACTGGAAAACAAATTACCTTAATTTAGACTACATCTCAGGGACTGTTCTTTGTAAATGTCAGTTCAACCTTGCTAGAAAAGAGCTGTAGACACTACAGTTCCCTGCAGCCAAGTATCAAAGAGAAATATCAAGCTTAAGCAGCACGGGGAGAAAGAGTCAGAGGAGGAATCTGAGAAATTGACCATTTCTATGGTTTGTAGCCAGGAATTTTAAGATACGATTTTGAAATCTCCTCCCCCCCGGAAGTAACCTAATTACAAAATCCATATCAATATCACCCAGAGCTTAAAAATTTGATTCAGAATCACTATTTTCTCAGCCTTACTAATGTTTCTTGCAGATTTACTTCGCTCCAGACAAAACTTTAGAAATTCCTGTACAGTCTAATTTTAGCAAACTCTTCCCTGCCTTTTGATTTTGATAAGAGTTGTCTTTCCTCGTAGTGATACAATCATAGAACACTCACTTGAAAAATACTGATATTACAACCGTAACTGTAGCCCCTGTTGACATCACCGTAAGAACAAAATACCATCTAAAAAACGCTAATACTGGAACTTGAGCTCAGGGTCTGGCACTCTGGTTTTCGCATTTCTCTCAAGGCTGGCACTCCAGCACTGCAGTCAGCTCTACTTGCAGATATTTCCTCTTGAATGGAGCTAAGAATCACCCAGGCCGGATTGGAAGCTCAAGCCTCCAATTTTAGACCCCAGAGGAGCTAGGACTCTATCCATTAGCTACTGCATCTGGCTTTCATTGACATTTTCAGGGTAGCTTGGCAGAATAGAAGATGCCTGCCTCTAGAACTGGAATCTTATTCTAGATTGCTCATTTTCTACAAACATCAGTCTCTAGCTTATTCATGTGTCACAGAATTCTTGGCTGTTACTCTCATTAGTATCAGATGAAATACAATGAATTTAGAGAGTGAAGAATGATAAAGTACATGTTACAGTAAAAATCTTGCAAATTTGCATAACTTGTTCATGGTTTCCTCGAAATCACCTAAAACTTATGATATGGGAGAGGAACCACTTGGGTCCAAGCTATCTTCCATAGAAAGTTGTATAATATTTTAAAGACTTAAAAAAGGTTCAAATAAGACCACTCTTTAGGGGGTTTTGCTTCAAATTGCATCAGTGTATTTCTGAAGCTGTGATCCAAGAATTGTGTGAGAATTCTGTCTTTATGGCCTTAAGGGATCAATTACTTCTGTTGATGATTGAGTGAATAAACACCAAACACCGATTCAACGAGATCAGTTCTTGTTTGTTACAAATGATTAGGTCTCCAACGAGGACAAATTAGCTGTCGATGTCAAATGGCTTCCATGGCCCGTATTGTTTTCTTTTCCATGGTGAAAAAACAGTTCAGCAGCTATACGTTATATTGATGATATGTTCTACCTCCATATTTTGAGGTAGGACTCTGGTCAAAAACCGAAAGAGATATCAGTGGGGAAAACGAGCTGAGTGTGAGGGGGTGGGTTAACCACCCCCTCACACTCAGCTCGTTTTCCCCATTGAGACAGAGGGAGACAGAGAGAGGGAGAAAGAGGGAGAGAGAGTGAGGGCTGGGAGTTGGGCATCATGACAGAGTGCTAGCCTAGCATTTACAAAGATCCAGGATCGATTCCTGCCTTCCACATACATAGAAATCACAGAAAGCCAAAGGTTGTGCTGAGGAGCAATTGGTAGAGCTCTAGTCTTGAGGACAGAACCCAAGGACTGTGCTCAGGCCCCGAGCTCAAGACCAGGACGGGCAAAAAAATGATCCAATAAAATAAATGAATATACCTGTATTTATAGAAAGAGACAGATGTGTTTGTAGGTGTGTGTGTGCATGTGTATGTGTGTGTTTGTGTATCAGAGAGTTCAATAGGCCTTGCACATACCTAGAGTAGCCTGGTAATCCGATTTCTTACAGTTGCATCCAGTGCGTAAGTTTGGTGAACTAATGACAGTTTAAAAAGTCATCCAACTGGGAACTGGAAAACAAATTACCTTAATTTAGACTACATCTCAGGGACTGTTCTTTGTAAATGTCAGTTCAACCTTACTAGAAAAGAGCAGTAGACAACAGTTCCCTGCAGCCAAGTATCAAAGAGAAATATCAAGCTTAAGCAGCACGGGGAGAAAGAGTCAGAGGAGGAATCTGAGAAATTGACTATTTCTATGGTTTGTAGCCAGGAATTTTAAGATACGATTTTGAAATCTCCTCCCCCCCGGAAGTAAACTAATTACAAAATCCATATCAATATCACCCAGAGCTTAAAAATTTGATTCAGAATCACTATTTTCTCAGCCTTACTAATGTTTCTTGCAGATTTACTTCGCTCCAGACAAAACTTTAGAAATTCCTGTACAGTCTAATTTTAGCAAACTCTTCCCTGCCTTTTGATTTTGATAAGAGTTGTCTTTCCTCGTAGTGATACAATCATAGAACACTCACTTGAAAAATACTGATATTACAACCGTAACTGTAGCCCGTGTTGACATCACCCTAAGAACAAAATACAATCTAAAAACCGCTAATACTGGAACTTGAGATCAGGGTCTGGCACTCTGGCTTTCGCATTTCTCTCAAGGCTGGCACTCCAGCACTGCAGTCAGCTCTACTTGCAGATATTTCCTCTTGAATGGAGCTAAGAATCACCCAGGCCGGATTGGAAGCTCAAGCCTCCAATTTTAGACCCCAGAGGAGCTAGGACTCTATCCATTAGCTACTGCATCTGGCTTTCATTGATATTTTCAGGGTAGCTTGGCAGAATAGAAGATGCCTGCCTCTAGAACTGGAATCTTATTCTAGATTGCTCATTTTCTACAAACATCAGTCTCTAGCTTATTCATGTGTCACAGAATTCTTGGCTGTTACTCTCATTAGTATCAGATGAAATACAATGAATTTAGAGAGTGAAGAATGATAAAGTACATGTTACAGTAAAAATCTTGCAAATTTGCATAACTTGTTCATGGTTTCCTCGAAATCACCTAAAACTTATGATATGGGAGAAAAACCACTTGGGTCCAAGCTATCTTCCATAGAAAGTTGTATAATATTTTAAAGACTTAAAAAAAGTTCAAATAAGACCTCTCTTTAGGGGGTTTTCCTTCAAATTGCATCAGTGTATTTCTTAAGCTGTGATCCAAGAATTGTGTGAGAATTCTGTCTTTATGGCCTTAAGGGATCAATTACTTCTGTTGATGATTGAGTGAATAAACACCAAACACCGATTCAACGAGATCAGTTCTTGTTTGTTACAAATGATTAGGTCTCCAACGAGGACAAATTAGCTGTCGATGTCAAATGGCTTCCATGGCCCGTATTGTTTTCTTTTCCATGGTGAAAAAACAGTTCAGCAGCTATACGTTATATTGATGATATGTTCTACCTCAATATTTTGAGGTAAGACTCTGGTCAAAAACCGAAAGAGATATCAGTGGGGAAAACGAGCTGAGTGTGAGGGGGTGGGTTAACCACCCCCTCACACTCAGCTCGTTTTCCCCATTGAGACAGAGGGAGACAGAGAGAGGGAGAAAGAGGGAGAGAGAGTGAGGGCTGGGAGTTGGGCATCATGACAGAGTGCTAGCCTAGCATTTACAAAGATCCAGGATCGATTCCTGCCTTCCACATACATAGAAATCACAGAAAGCCAAAGGTTGTGCTGAGGAGCAAGTGGTAGAGCTCTAGTCTTGAGGACAGAACCCAAGGACTGTGCTCAGGCCCCGAGCTCGAGACCAGGACGGGCAAAAAAATGATCCCATAAAATAAATGAATATACCTGTATTTATAGAAAGAGACAGATGTGTTTGTAGGTGTGTGTGTGCATGTGTATGTGTGTGTTTGTGTATCAGAGAGTTCAATAGGCCTTGCATATACCTAGAGTAGCCTGGTAATCCGATTTCTTACAGTTGCATCCAGTGCTTAAGTTTTGTGAACTAATGACAGTTTAAAAAGTCATCCAACTGGGAACTGGAAAACAAATTACCTTAATTTAGACTACATCTCAGGGACTGTTCTTTGTAAATGTCAGTTCAACCTTGCTAGAAAAGAGCTGTAGACACTACAGTTCCCTGCAGCCAAGTATCAAAGAGAAATATCAAGCTTAAGCAGCACGGGGAGAAAGAGTCAGAGGAGGAATCTGAGAAATTGACCATTTCTATGGTTTGTAGCCAGGAATTTTAAGATACGATTTTGAAATCTCCTCCCCCCCGGAAGTAACCTAATTTCAAAATCCATATCAATATCACCCAGAGCTTAAAAATTTGATTCAGAATCACTATTTTCTCAGCCTTACTAATGTTTCTTGCAGATTTACTTCGCTCCAGACAAAATTTTAGAAATTCCTGTACAGTCTAATTTTAGCAAACTCTTCCCTGCCTTTTGATTTTCATAAGAGTTGTCTTTCCTCGTAGTGATACAATCATAGAACACTCACTTGAAAAATACTGATATTACAACCGTAACTGTAGCCCGTGTTGACATCACCCTAAGAACAAAATACAATCTAAAAACCGCTAATACTGGAACTTGAGCTCAGGGTCTGGCACTCTGGCTTTCGCATTTCTCTCAAGGCTGGCACTCCAGCACTGCAGTCAGCTCTACTTGCAGATATTTCCTCTTGAATGGAGCTAAGAATCACCCAGGCCGGATTGGAAGCTCAAGCCTCCAATTTTAGACCCCAGAGGAGCTAGGACTCTATCCATTAGCTACTGCATCTGGCTTTCATTGATATTTTCAGGGTAGCTTGGCAGAATAGAAGATGCCTGCCTCTAGAACTGGAATCTTATTCTAGATTGGTCATTTTCAACAAACATCAGTCTCTAGCTTATTCATGTGTCACAGAATTCTTGGCTGTTACTCTCATTAGTATCAGATGAAATACAATGAAGTTAGAGAGTGAAGAATGATAAAGTACATGTTACAGTAAAAATCTTGCAAATTTGCATAACTTGTTCATGGTTTCCTCGAAATCACCTAAACTTATGATATGGGAGAGGAACCACTTGGGTCCAAGCTATCTTCCATAGAAAGTTGTATAATATTTTAAAGACTTAAAAAAGGTTCAAATAAGACCACTCTTTAGGGGGTTTTCCTTCAAATTGCATCAGTGTATTTCTGAAGCTGTGATCCAAGAATTGTGTGAGAATTCTGTCTTTATGGCCTTAAGGGATCAATTACTTCTGTTGATGATTGAGTGAATAAACACCAAACACCGATTCAACGAGATCAGTTCTTGTTTGTTACAAATGATTAGGTCTCCAACGAGGACAAATTAGCTGTCGATGTCAAATGGCTTCCATGGCCCGTATTGTTTTCTTTTCCATGGTGAAAAAACAGTTCAGCAGCTATACGATATAATGATGATATGTTCTACCTCCATATTTTGAGGTAGGACTCTGGTCAAAAACCGAAAGAGATATCAGTGGGGAAAACGAGCTGAGTGTGAGGGGGAGGTTAACCCACCCCCTCACACTCAGCTCGTTTTCCCCATTGAGACAGAGGGAGACAGAGAGATGGAGAAAGAGGGAGAGAGAGTGAGGGCTGGGAGTTGGGCATCATGACAGAGTGCTAGCCTAGCATTTACAAAGATCCAGGATCGATTCCTGGCTACCACATACATAGAAATCACAGAAAGCCAAAGGTTGTGCTGAGGAGCAAGTGGTAGAGCTCTAGTCTTGAGGACAGAACCCAAGGACTGTGCTCAGGCCCCGAGCTCGAGACCAGGACGGGCAAAAAAATGATCCCATAAAATAAATGAATATACCCGTATTTATAGAAAGAGACAGATGTGTTTGTAGGTGTGTGTGTGCATGTGTATGTGTGTGTTTGTGTATCAGAGAGTTCAATAGGCCTTGCATATACCTAGAGTAGCCTGGTAATCCGATTTCTTACAGTTGCATCCAGTGCTTAAGTTTTGTGAACTAATGACAGTTTAAAAAGTCATCCAACTGGGAACTGGAAAACAAATTACCTTAATTTAGACTACATCTCAGGGACTGTTCTTTGTAAATGTCAGTTCAACCTTGCTAGAAAAGAGCTGTAGACACTACAGTTCCCTGCAGCCAAGTATCAAAGAGAAATATCAAGCTTAAGCAGCACGGGGAGAAAGAGTCAGAGGAGGAATCTGAGAAATTGACCATTTCTATGGTTTGTAGCCAGGAATTTTAAGATACGATTTTGAAATCTCCTCCCCCCCGGAAGTAACCTAATTACAAAATCCATATCAATATCACCCAGAGCTTAAAAATTTGATTCAGAATCACTATTTTCTCAGCCTTACTAATGTTTCTTGCAGATTTCCTTCGCTCCAGACAAAATTTTAGAAATTCCTGTACAGTCTAAGTTTAGCAAACTCTTCCCTGCCTTTTGATTTTGATAAGAGTTGTCTTTCCTCGTAGTGATACAATCATAGAACACTCACTTGAAAAATACTGATATTACAACCGTAACTGTAGCCCCTGTTGACATCACCGTAAGAACAAAATACCATCTAAAAAACGCTAATACTGGAACTTGAGCTCAGGGTCTGGCACTCTGGTTTTCGCATTTCTCTCAAGGCTGGCACTCCAGCACTGCAGTCAGCTCTACTTGCAGATATTTCCTCTTGAATGGAGCTAAGAATCACCCAGGCCGGATTGGAAGCTCAAGCCTCCAATTTTAGACCCCAGAGGAGCTAGGACTCTATCCATTAGCTACTGCATCTGGCTTTCATTGATATTTTCAGGGTAGCTTGGCAGAATAGAAGATGCCTGCCTCTAGAACTGGAATCTTATTCTAGATTGGTCATTTTCTACAAACATCAGTCTCTAGCTTATTCATGTGTCACAGAATTCTTGGCTGTTACTCTCATTAGTATCAGATGAAATACAATGAATTTAGAGCGTGAAGAATGATAAAGTACATGTTACAATAATAATCTTGAAAATTTCCATAACTTGTTCATGGTTTCCTCGAAATCACCTAAAACTTATGATATGGGAGAGGAACCACTTGGGTCCAAGCTATCTTCCATAGAAAGTTGTATAATATTTTAAAGACTTAAAAAAGGTTCAAATAAGACCACTCTTTAGGGGGTTTTGCTTCAAATTGCATCAGTGTATTTCTGAAGCTGTGATCCAAGAATTGTGTGAGAATTCTGTCTTTATGGCCTTAAGGGATCAATTACTTCTGTTGATGATTGAGTGAATAAACACCAAACACCGATTCAACGAGATCAGTTCTTGTTTGTTACAAATGATTAGGTCTCCAACGAGGACAAATTAGCTGTCGATGTCAAATGGCTTCCATGGCCCGTATTGTTTTCTTTTCCATGGTGAAAAAACAGTTCAGCAGCTATACGTTATATTGATGATATGTTCTACCTCCATATTTTGAGGTAAGACTCTGGTCAAAAACCGAAAGAGATATCAGTGGGGAAAACGAGCTGAGTGTGAGGGGGTGGTTAACCCACCCCCTCACACTCAGCTCGTTTTCCCCATTGAGACAGAGGGAGACAGAGAGAGGGAGAAAGAGGGAGAGAGAGTGAGGGCTGGGAGTTGGGCATCATGACAGAGTGCTAGCCTAGCATTTACAAAGATCCAGGATCGATTCCTGGCTACCACATACATAGAAATCACAGAAAGCCAAAGGTTGTGCTGAGGAGCAAGTGGTAGAGCTGTAGTCTTGAGGACAGAACCCAAGGACTGTGCTCAGGCCCCGAGCTCAAGACCAGGACGGGCAAAAAAATGATCCCATAAAATAAATGAATATACCTGTATTTATAGAAAGAGACAGATGTGTTTGTAGGTGTGTGTGTGCATGTGTATGTGTGTGTTTGTGTATCAGAGAGTTCAATAGGCCTTGCACATACGTAGAGTAGCCTGGTAATCCGATTTCTTACAGTTGCATCCAGTGCGTAAGTTTGGTGAACTAATGACAGTTTAAAAAGTCATCCAACTGGGAACTGGAAAACAAATTACCTTAATTTAGACTACATCTGAGGGACTGTTCTTTGTAAATGTCAGTTCAACCTTACTAGAAAAGAGCAGTAGACAACAGTTCCCTGCAGCCAAGTATCAAAGAGAAATATCAAGCTTAAGCAGCACGGGGAGAAAGAGTCAGAGGAGGAATCTGAGAAATTGACTATTTCTATGGTTTGTAGCCAGGAATTTTAAGATACGATTTTGAAATCTCCTCCCCCCCGGAAGTAACCTAATTACAAAATCCATATCAATATCACCCAGAGCTTAAAAATTTGATTCAGAATCACTATTTTCTCAGCCTTACTAATGTTTCTTGCAGATTTACTTCGCTCCAGACAAAACTTTAGAAATTCCTGTACAGTCTAATTTTAGCAAACTCTTCCCTGCCTTTTGATTTTGATAAGAGTTGTCTTTCCTCGTGGTGATACAATCATAGAACACTCACTTGAAAAATACTGATATTACAACCGTAACTGTAGCCCGTGTTGACATCACCCTAAGAACAAAATACAATCTAAAAACCTCTAATACTGGAACTTGAGCTCAGGGTCTGGCACTCTGGCTTTCGCATTTCTCTCAAGGCTGGCACTCCAGCACTGCAGTCAGCTCTACTTGCAGATATTTCCTCTTGAATGGATCTAAGAATCACCCAGGCCGGATTGGAAGCTCAAGCCTCCAATTTTAGACCCCAGAGGAGCTAGGACTCTATCCATTAGCTACTGCATCTGGCTTTCATTGATATTTTCAGGGTAGCTTGGCAGAATAGAAGATGCCTGCCTCTAGAACTGGAATCTTATTCTAGATTGGTCATTTTCTACAAACATCAGTCTCTAGCTTATTCATGTGTCACAGAATTCTTGGCTGTTACTCTCATTAGTATCAGATGAAATACAATGAATTTAGAGAGTGAAGAATGATAAAGTACATGTTACAGTAAAAATCTTGCAAATTTCCATAACTTGTTCATGGTTTCCTCGAAATCACCTAAAACTTATGATATGGGAGAAAAACCACTTGGGTCCAAGCTATCTTCCATAGAAAGTTGTATAATATTTTAAAGACTTAAAAAAAGTTCAAATAAGACCTCTCTTTAGGGGGTTTTCCTTCAAATTGCATCAGTGTATTTCTTAAGCTGTGATCCAAGAATTGAGTGAGAATTCTGTCTTTATGGCCTTAAGGGATCAATTACTTCTGTTGATGATTGAGTGAATAAACACCAAACACCGATTCAACGAGATCAGTTCTTGTTTGTTACAAATGATTAGGTCTCCAACGAGGACAAATTAGCTGTCGATGTCAAATGGCTTCCATGGCCCGTATTGTTTTCTTTTCCATGGTGAAAAAACAGTTCAGCAGCTATACGTTATATTGATGATATGTTCTACCTCAATATTTTGAGGTAAGACTCTGGTCAAAAACCGAAAGAGATATCAGTGGGGAAAACGAGCTGAGTGTGAGGGGGTGGGTTAACCACCCCCTCACACTCAGCTCGTTTTCCCCATTGAGACAGAGGGAGACAGAGAGAGGGAGAAAGAGGGAGAGAGAGTGAGGGCTGGGAGTTGGGCATCATGACAGAGTGCTAGCCTAGCATTTACAAAGATCCAGGATCGATTCCTGCCTTCCACATACATAGAAATCACAGAAAGCCAAAGGTTGTGCTGAGGAGCAAGTGGTAGAGCTCTAGTCTTGAGGACAGAACCCAAGGACTGTGCTCAGGCCCCGAGCTCGAGACCAGGACGGGCAAAAAAATGATCCCATAAAATAAATGAATATACCTGTATTTATAGAAAGAGACAGATGTGTTTGTAGGTGTGTGTGTGCATGTGTATGTGTGTGTTTGTGTATCAGAGAGTTCAATAGGCCTTGCATATACCTAGAGTAGCCTGGTAATCCGATTTCTTACAGTTGCATCCAGTGCTTAAGTTTTGTGAACTAATGACAGTTTAAAAAGTCATCCAACTGGGAACTGGAAAACAAATTACCTTAATTTAGACTACATCTCAGGGACTGTTCTTTGTAAATGTCAGTTCAACCTTGCTAGAAAAGAGCTGTAGACACTACAGTTCCCTGCAGCCAAGTATCAAAGAGAAATATCAAGCTTAAGCAGCACGGGGAGAAAGAGTCAGAGGAGGAATCTGAGAAATTGACCATTTCTATGGTTTGTAGCCAGGAATTTTAAGATACGATTTTGAAATCTCCTCCCCCCCGGAAGTAACCTAATTACAAAATCCATATCAATATCACCCAGAGCTTAAAAATTTGATTCAGAATCACTATTTTCTCAGCCTTACTAATGTTTCTTGCAGATTTACTTCGCTCCAGACAAAACTTTAGAAATTCCTGTACAGTCTAATTTTAGCAAACTCTTCCCTGCCTTTTGATTTTGATAAGAGTTGTCTTTCCTCGTAGTGATACAATCATAGAACACTCACTTGAAAAATACTGATATTACAACCGTAACTGTAGCCCCTGTTGACATCACCGTAAGAACAAAATACCATCTAAAAAACGCTAATACTGGAACTTGAGCTCAGGGTCTGGCACTCTGGTTTTCGCATTTCTCTCAAGGCTGGCACTCCAGCACTGCAGTCAGCTCTACTTGCAGATATTTCCTCTTGAATGGAGCTAAGAATCACCCAGGCCGGATTGGAAGCTCAAGCCTCCAATTTTAGACCCCAGAGGAGCTAGGACTCTATCCATTAGCTACTGCATCTGGCTTTCATTGACATTTTCAGGGTAGCTTGGCAGAATAGAAGATGCCTGCCTCTAGAACTGGAATCTTATTCTAGATTGCTCATTTTCTACAAACATCAGTCTCTAGCTTATTCATGTGTCACAGAATTCTTGGCTGTTACTCTCATTAGTATCAGATGAAATACAATGAATTTAGAGAGTGAAGAATGATAAAGTACATGTTACAGTAAAAATCTTGCAAATTTGCATAACTTGTTCATGGTTTCCTCGAAATCACCTAAAACTTATGATATGGGAGAGGAACCACTTGGGTCCAAGCTATCTTCCATAGAAAGTTGTATAATATTTTAAAGACTTAAAAAAGGTTCAAATAAGACCACTCTTTAGGGGGTTTTCCTTCAAATTGCATCAGTGTATTTCTGAAGCTGTGATCCAAGAATTGTGTGAGAATTCTGTCTTTATGGCCTTAAGGGATCAATTACTTCTGTTGATGATTGAGTGAATAAACACCAAACACCGATTCAACGAGATCAGTTCTTGTTTGTTACAAATGATTAGGTCTCCAACGAGGACAAATTAGCTGTCGATGTCAAATGGCTTCCATGGCCCGTATTGTTTTCTTTTCCATGGTGAAAAAACAGTTCAGCAGCTATACGTTATATTGATGATATGTTCTACCTCCATATTTTGAGGTAAGACTCTGGTCAAAAACCGAAAGAGATATCAGTGGGGAAAACGAGCTGAGTGTGAGGGGGTGGTTAACCCACCCCGTCACACTCAGCTCGTTTTCCCCATTGAGACAGAGGGAGACAGAGAGAGGGAGAAAGAGGGAGAGAGAGTGAGGGCTGGGAGTTGGGCATCATGACAGAGTGCTAGCCTAGCATTTACAAAGATCCAGGATCGATTCCTGGCTACCACATACATAGAAATCACAGAAAGCCAAAGGTTGTGCTGAGGAGCCAGTGGTAGAGCTGTAGTCTTGAGGACAGAACCCAAGGACTGTGCTCAGGCCCCGAGCTCGAGACCAGGACGGGCAAAAAAATGATCCCATAAAATAAATGAATATACCTGTATTTATAGAAAGAGACAGATGTGTTTGTAGGTGTGTGTGTGCATGTGTATGTGTCTGTTTGTGTATCAGAGAGTTCAATAGGCCTTGCATATACCTAGAGTAGCCTGGTAATCCGATTTCTTACAGTTGCATCCAGTGCTTAAGTTTTGTGAACTAATGACAGTTTAAAAAGTCATCCAACTGGGAACTGGAAAACAAATTACCTTAATTTAGACTACATCTGAGGGACTGTTCTTTGTAAATGTCAGTTCAACCTTGCTAGAAAAGAGCTGTAGACACTACAGTTCCCTGCAGCCAAGTATCAAAGAGAAATATCAAGCTTAAGCAGCACGGGGAGAAAGAGTCAGAGGAGGAATCTGAGAAATTGACCATTTCTATGGTTTGTAGCCAGGAATTTTAAGATACGATTTTGAAATCTCCTCCCCCCCGGAAGTAACCTAATTACAAAATCCATATCAATATCACCCAGAGCTTAAAAATTTGATTCAGAATCACTATTTTCTCAGCCTTACTAATGTTTCTTGCAGATTTACTTCGCTCCAGACAAAACTTTAGAAATTCCTGTACAGTCTAATTTTAGCAAACTCTTCCCTGCCTTTTGATTTTGATAAGAGTTGTCTTTCCTCGTACTGATACAATCATAGAACACTCACTTGAAAAATACTGATATTACAACCGTAACTGTAGCCCCTGTTGACATCACCGTAAGAACAAAATACCATCTAAAAACGCTAATACTGGAACTTGAGCTCAGGGTCTGGCACTCTGGTTTTCGCATTTCTCTCAAGGCTGGCACTCCAGCACTGCAGTCAGCTCTACTTGCAGATATTTCCTCTTGAATGGAGCTAAGAATCACCCAGGCCGGATTGGAAGCTCAAGCCTCCAATTTTAGACCCCAGAGGAGCTAGGACTCTACCCATTAGCTACTGCATCTGGCTTTCATTGACATTTTCAGGGTAGCTTGGCAGAATAGAAGATGCCTGCCTCTAGAACTGGAATCTTATTCTAGATTGCTCATTTTCTACAAACATCAGTCTCTAGCTTATTCATGTGTCACAGAATTCTTGGCTGTTACTCTCATTAGTATCAGATGAAATACAATGAATTTAGAGAGTGAAGAATGATAAAGTACATGTTACAGTAAAAATCTTGCAAATTTGCATAACTTGTTCATGGTTTCCTCGAAATCACCTAAAACTTATGATATGGGAGAGGAACCACTTGGGTCCAAGCTATCTTCCATAGAAAGTTGTATAATATTTTAAAGACTTAAAAAAGGTTCAAATAAGACCACTCTTTAGGGGGTTTTGCTTCAAATTGCATCAGTGTATTTCTTAAGCTGTGATCCAAGAATTGTGTGAGAATTCTGTCTTTATGGCCTTAAGGGATCAATTACTTCTGTTGATGATTGAGTGAATAAACACCAAACACCGATTCAACGAGATCAGTTCTTGTTTGTTACAAATGATTAGGTCTCCAACGAGGACAAATTAGCTGTCGATGTCAAATGGCTTCCATGGCCCGTATTGTTTTCTTTTCCATGGTGAAAAAACAGTTCAGCAGCTATACGTTATATTGATGATATGTTCTACCTCCATATTTTGAGGTAAGACTCTGGTCAAAAACCGAAAGAGATATCAGTGGGGAAAACGAGCTGAGTGTGAGGGGGTGGTTAACCCACCCCGTCACACTCAGCTCGTTTTCCCCATTGAGACAGAGGGAGACAGAGAGAGGGAGAAAGAGGGAGAGAGAGTGAGGGCTGGGAGTTGGGCATCATGACAGAGTGCTAGCCTAGCATTTACAAAGATCCAGGATCGATTCCTGCCTTCCACATACATAGAAATCACAGAAAGCCAAAGGTTGTGCTGAGGAGCAAGTGGTAGAGCTGTAGTCTTGAGGACATAACCCAAGGACTGTGCTCAGGCCCCGAGCTCGAGACCAGGACGGGCAAAAAAATGATCCCATAAAATAAATGAATATACCTGTATTTATAGAAAGAGACAGATGTGTTTGTAGGTGTGTGTGTGCATGTGTATGTGTCTGTTTGTGTATCAGAGAGTTCAATAGGCCTTGCATATACCTAGAGTAGCCTGGTAATCCGATTTCTTACAGTTGCATCCAGTGCTTAAGTTTTGTGAACTAATGACAGTTTAAAAAGTCATCCAACTGGGAACTGGAAAACAAATTACCTTAATTTAGACTACATCTGAGGGACTGTTCTTTGTAAATGTCAGTTCAACCTTGCTAGAAAAGAGCTGTAGACACTACAGTTCCCTGCAGCCAAGTATCAAAGAGAAATATCAAGCTTAAGCAGCACGGGGAGAAAGAGTCAGAGGAGGAATCTGAGAAATTGACCATTTCTATGGTTTGTAGCCAGGAATTTTAAGATACGATTTTGAAATCTCCTCCCCCCCGGAAGTAACCTAATTACAAAATCCATATCAATATCACCCAGAGCTTAAAAATTTGATTCAGAATCACTATTTTCTCAGCCTTACTAATGTTTCTTGCAGATTTACTTCGCTCCAGACAAAACTTTAGAAATTCCTGTACAGTCTAATTTTAGCAAACTCTTCCCTGCCTTTTGATTTTGATAAGAGTTGTCTTTCCTCGTACTGATACAATCATAGAACACTCACTTGAAAAATACTGATATTACAACCGTAACTGTAGCCCCTGTTGACATCACCGTAAGAACAAAATACCATCTAAAAACGCTAATACTGGAACTTGAGCTCAGGGTCTGGCACTCTGGTTTTCGCATTTCTCTCAAGGCTGGCACTCCAGCACTGCAGTCAGCTCTACTTGCAGATATTTCCTCTTGAATGGAGCTAAGAATCACCCAGGCCGGATTGGAAGCTCAAGCCTCCAATTTTAGACCCCAGAGGAGCTAGGACTCTACCCATTAGCTACTGCATCTGGCTTTCATTGACATTTTCAGGGTAGCTTGGCAGAATAGAAGATGCCTGCCTCTAGAACTGGAATCTTATTCTAGATTGCTCATTTTCTACAAACATCAGTCTCTAGCTTATTCATGTGTCACAGAATTCTTGGCTGTTACTCTCATTAGTATCAGATGAAATACAATGAATTTAGAGAGTGAAGAATGATAAAGTACATGTTACAATAATAATCTTGCAAATTTGCATAACTTGTTCATGGTTTCCTCGAAATCACCTAAAACTTATGATATGGGAGAGGAACCACTTGGGTCCAAGCTATCTTCCATAGAAAGTTGTATAATATTTTAAAGACTTAAAAAAGGTTCAAATAAGACCACTCTTTAGGGGGTTTTGCTTCAAATTGCATCAGTGTATTTCTGAAGCTGTGATCCAAGAATTGTGTGAGAATTCTGTCTTTATGGCCTTAAGGGATCAATTACTTCTGTTGATGATCGAGTGAATAAACACCAAACACCGATTCAACGAGATCAGTTCTTGTTTGTTACAAATGATTAGGTCTCCAACGAGGACAAATTAGCTGTCGATGTCAAATGGCTTCCATGGCCCGTATTGTTTTCTTTTCCATGGTGAAAAAACAGTTCAGCAGCTATACGTTATATTGATGATATGTTCTACCTCAATATTTTGAGGTAAGACTCTGGTCAAAAACCGAAAGAGATATCAGTGGGGAAAACGAGCTGAGTGTGAGGGGGTGGGTTAACCACCCCCTCACACTCAGCTCGTTTTCCCCATTGAGACAGAGGGAGACAGAGAGAGGGAGAAAGAGGGAGAGAGAGTGAGGGCTGGGAGTTGGGCATCATGACAGAGTGCTAGCCTAGCATTTACAAAGATCCAGGATCGATTCCTGCCTTCCACATACATAGAAATCACAGAAAGCCAAAGGTTGTGCTGAGGAGCAAGTGGTAGAGCTCTAGTCTTGAGGACAGAACCCAAGGACTGTGCTCAGGCCCCGAGCTCGAGACCAGGACGGGCAAAAAAATGATCCCATAAAATAAATGAATATACCTGTATTTATAGAAAGAGACAGATGTGTTTGTAGGTGTGTGTGTGCATGTGTATGTGTGTGTTTGTGTATCAGAGAGTTCAATAGGCCTTGCATATACCTAGAGTAGCCTGGTAATCCGATTTCTTACAGTTGCATCCAGTGCTTAAGTTTTGTGAACTAATGACAGTTTAAAAAGTCATCCAACTGGGAACTGGAAAACAAATTACCTTAATTTAGACTACATCTCAGGGACTGTTCTTTGTAAATGTCAGTTCAACCTTGCTAGAAAAGAGCTGTAGACACTACAGTTCCCTGCAGCCAAGTATCAAAGAGAAATATCAAGCTTAAGCAGCACGGGGAGAAAGAGTCAGAGGAGGAATCTGAGAAATTGACCATTTCTATGGTTTGTAGCCAGGAATTTTAAGATACGATTTTGAAATCTCCTCCCCCCCGGAAGTAACCTAATTACAAAATCCATATCAATATCACCCAGAGCTTAAAAATTTGATTCAGAATCACTATTTTCTTAGCCTTACTAATGTTTCTTGCAGATTTACTTCGCTCCAGACAAAACTTTAGAAATTCCTGTACAGTCTAATTTTAGCAAACTCTTCCCTGCCTTTTGATTTTGATAAGACTTGTCTTTCCTCGTAGTGATACAATCATAGAACACTCACTTGAAAAATAGTGATATTACAACCGTAACTGTAGCCCCAGTTGACATCACCCTAAGAACAAAATACAATCTAAAAACCGCTAATACTGGAATTTGAGGTCAGGGTCTGGCGCTCTGGCTTTCGCATTTCTCTCAAGGCTGGCACTCCAGCACTGCAGTCAGCTCTACTTGCAGATATTTCCTCTTGAATGGAGCTAAGAATCACCCAGGCCGGATTGGAAGCTCAAGCCTCCAATTTTAGACCCAGGAGGAGCTAGGACTCTATCCATTAGCTACTGCATCTGGCTTTCATTGATATTTTCAGGGTAGCTTGGCAGAATAGAAGATGCCTGCCTCTAGAACTGGAATCTTATTCTAGATTGGTCATTTTCAACAAACATCAGTCTCTAGCTTATTCATGTGTCACAGAATTCTTGGCTGTTACTATCATTAGTATCAGATGAAATACAATGAATTTAGAGAGTGAAGAATGATAAAGTACATGTTACAGTAAAAATCTTGCAAATTTGCATAACTTGTTCATGGTTTCCTCGAAATCACCTAAAACTTATGATATGGGAGAGGAACCACTTGGGTCCAAGCTATCTTCCATAGAAAGTTGTATAATATTTTAAAGACTTAAAAAAGGTTCAAATAAGACCACTCTTTAGGGGGTTTTGCTTCAAATTGCATCAGTGTATTTCTTAAGCTGTGATCCAAGAATTGTGTGAGAATTCTGTCTTTATGGCCTTAAGGGATCAATTACTTCTGTTGATGATTGAGTGAATAAACACCAAACACCGATTCAACGAGATCAGTTCTTGTTTGTTACAAATGATTAGGTCTCCAACGAGGACAAATTAGCTGTCGATGTCAAATGGCTTTCATGGCCCGTATTGTTTTCTTTTCCATGGTGAAAAAACAGTTCAGCAGCTATACGTTATATTGATGATATGTTCTACCTCCATATTTTGAGGTAAGACTCTGGTCAAAAACCGAAAGAGATATCAGTGGGGAAAACGAGCTGAGTGTGAGGGGGGGGGTTAACCACCCCCTCACACTCAGCTCGATTTTCCCATTGAGACAGAGGGCGACAGAGAGAGGGAGAAAGAGGGAGAGAGAGTGAGGGCTGGGAGTTGGGCATCATGACAGAGTGCTAGCCTAGCATTTACAAAGATCCAGGATCGATTCCTGGCTACCACATACATAGAAATCACAGAAAGCCAAAGGTTGTGCTGAGGAGCAAGTGGTAGAGCTCTAGTCTTGAGGACAGAACCCAAGGACTGTGCTCAGGCCCCGAGCTCGAGACCAGGACGGGCAAAAAAATGATCCCATAAAATAAATGAATATACCTGTATTTATAGAAAGAGACAGATGTGTTTGTAGGTGTGTGTGTGCATGTGTATGTGTGTGTTTGTGTATCAGAGAGTTCAATAGGCCTTGCATATACCTAGAGTAGCCTGGTAATCCGATTTCTTACAGTTGCATCCAGTGCTTAAGTTTTGTGAACTAATGACAGTTTAAAAAGTCATCCAACTGGGAACTGGAAAACAAATTACCTTAATTTAGACTACATCTCAGGGACTGTTCTTTGGAAATGTCAGTTCAACCTTGCTAGAAAAGAGCTGTAGACACTACAGTTCCCTGCAGCCAAGTATCAAAGAGAAATATCAAGCTTAAGCAGCACGGGGAGAAAGAGTCAGAGGAGGAATCTGAGTAATTGACCATTTCTATGGTTTCTAGCCAGGAATTTTAAGATACGATTTTGAAATCTCCTCCCCCCCGGAAGGAACCTAATTTCAAAATCCATATCAATATCACCCAGAGTTTAAAAATTTGATTCAGAATCACTATGTTCTCAGCCTTACTAATGTTTCTTGCAGATTTACTTCGCTCCAGACAAAATTTTAGAAATTCCTGTACAGTCTAATTTTAGCAAACTCTTCCCTGCCTTTTGATTTTGATAAGACTTGTTTTTCCTCGTAGTGATACAATCATAGAACACTCACTTGAAAAATACTGATATTACAACCGTAACTGTAGCCCCTGTTGACATCACCCTAAGAACAAAATACCATCTAAAAAACGCTAATACTGGAACTTGAGCTCAGGGTCTGGCACTCTGGCTTTCGCATTCTCTCAAGGCTGGCACTCCAGCACTGCAGTCAGCTCTACTTGCAGATATTTCCTCTTGAATGGAGCTAAGAATCACCCAGGCTGGATTGGAAGCTCAAGCCTCCAATTTTAGACCCCAGAGGAGCTAGGACTCTATCCATTATCTACTGCATCTGGCTTTCATTGATATTTTCAGGGTAGCTTGGCAGAATAGAAGATACCTGCCTCTAGAAATGGAATCTTATTCTAGATAGGTCATTTTTAACAGACATCAGTCTCTAGCTTATTCATGTGTCACAGAATTCTTGGCTGTTACTCTCATTAGTATCAGATGAAATACAATGAAGTTAGAGAGTGAAGAATGATAAAGTACATGTTACAGTAAAAATCTTGAAAATTTGCATAACTTGTTCATGGTTTCCTCGAAATCACGTAAAACTTATGATATGGGAGAGGAACCACTTGGGTCCAAGCTATCTTCCATAGAAAGTTGTATAATATTTTAAAGACTTAATAAAGGTTCAAATAAGACCACTCTTTAGGGGGTTTTGCTTCAAATTGCATCAGTGTATTTCTTAAGCTGTGATCCAAGAATTGTGTGAGAATTCTGTCTTTATGGCCTTAAGGGATCAATTATTTCTGTTGATGATTGAGTGAATAAACACCAAACACCGATTAAACGAGATCAGTTCTTGTTTGTTACAAATGATTAGGTCTCCAACAAGGACAAATTAGCTGTCGATGTCAAATGGCTTCCATGGCCAGTATTGTTTTCTTTTCCATAGTGAAAAAACAGTTCAGCAGCTATACGTTATATTGATGATATGTTCTACCTCCATATTTTGAGGTAGGACTCTGGTCTAAAACCGAAAGAGATATCAGTGGGGAAAACGAGCTGAGTGTGAGGGGGTGGTTAACGCACCCCCTCAAACTCAGCTCGTTTTCCCCATTATAACAGAGGGAGACAGAGAGAGGGAGAAAGAGGGAGAGAGGTCAGGGGTCTGGGCTAGGGGGTCTGGGGTCAAGGGTCTGGGGTCTGGGTCTGGAGTTTGAGTTTGGGGTCAGGGGTCTGGGCTAGGGGGTCTGGGGTCTCGGGTCTGGGGTCTGGGTCTGGAGTTTGAGTCTGGGGTCAGGGGTCTGGGCTAGGTGGTCTGGGGTCTGGGGTCTGAGGTCTGGGTCTGGAGTTTGAGTCTGGGGACAGGGGTATGGGCTAGGGTGTCTGGGGTCTGGGGTCTGGGGTCTGGGTCTGGAGTTTGAGTCTGGGGTCAGGAGTCTGGGCTAGGGTGTCTGGGGTCTGGGGTCTGGTGTCTGGAGTTTGAGTCTGGGGTCAGGGGTCTGGGGTCTGGGCTAGGGGGTCTGGGGTCTGGGGTCTGGGGTCTGGAGTTTGAGTCTGGCGTCAGGGGTCTGGGGTCTGGGGTCTGGGTCTGGAGTTTGAGTCTGGGGTCAGGGGTCTGGGACAGGGGTCTTGGTCTGGAGTTTGAGTCTGGAGTCAGGGGTCTGGGGTCTGGGGTCAGGGGTCTGGGCTAGGGGGGCTGGCGTCTGGAGTTTGGGTCTGGAGTTTAAGTCTGGGGTCAGGGGTCTGAGCTAGGGGGTCTGGGGTCTGGGGTCTGGGTCTGGAGTTTGAGTCTGGGGTCAGGGGTTTGGGCTAGGGGGTCTGGGGTCTGGGGTCTGAGGTCTGGGTCTGGAGTTTGTGTCCGGGGTCCGGGGTCTGGGGTCTGGGGTCTGGAGATTTAGTCTGGGGTCAGGGGTCTGGCGTCTGGTCTAGGGGTCTGGGGTCTGGGATCTGGAGTTTAAGACTGGGGTCAGGGGTCTGGGTCTGGGGTCAGGGGTCTGGGGTCTGGGGTCTGGGTCTGGAGTTTGAGTCTGGGGTCTGGGGTCAGGAGTCTTGGGTCTGGGGTCAGGGTTCTGGGGTCTGGGGTCTGGGTATGGAGTTTGAATCTGGGGTCTGGGGTCTGGGTCTGGAGTTTGGGGTCTGGGGTCAGGGGTCTGGGGTCTGTGGTCTGGAGTTTGGCTTCTAGGGTCAGGGGTCTGGGGTCTGGGGTCTGGAGTTTTGGGTCTGGGGTCAGGGGTCTGGGGTCTTGGGCTGGAGTTTGGGTCTGGGGTCAGGGGTCTGGGGTCTGGGGTCTGGGGTCTGGGGTCAGGGGTCAGGGGTCTGGGGTCTGGGGTCAGGGTCTGGGGTCTGGGGTTGGGGTCAGGGGTCAGGGGTCTGGGGTCTGGGGTCGGGGACAGCGGTCTGGGGTCTGGGGTCTGGGGTCAGGGTTCTTGGGTCTGAGGTCAGGGTCTGAGGTCGGGGACTGGGGTCTGGGGTCGGAGTCTGGGGTCGGGGTCTGGGGTGTGGGGTCGGGGTCAGAGGTCTGGTGTCTGGGATCAGTGGTCTGGGGTCTGGGATCTGGGGTCGGGGTCTGGGGTCTGGGGTCTGGGTCTGGGGTCTGGGTTCGTGGTCAGGGGTCTGGGTTTGGGTTCTGGGGTCAGGGGTCTGTGGGCTGGGGTCAGGGGTCTGCGGACAGGTGTTTGGGCTAGGGGGTCTGGGGTCTGGGGTCTGGGGTCAGGGATCTGGGCTAGGGGGTCTGGGGTCTGGGGTCTGGGTTCGGGTTCTGGGGTCTGGGGTCTGTGGTCTGGGGTCAGGGGTCTGCGGTCAGGTGTCTGGGCTAGGGGGTCTGGGGTCTGGGGTCTGGGGTCAGGGATCTGGGCTAGGGGGTCTGGGGTCTGGGGTCTGGGGTCAGGGGTATGGGGTCTGGGGTCATGGGTCTGGGCTAGGGGGTCTGGGGTCTGGGGTCTGGGATCTGGGGTCTGGGGTCAGGGGTCTGGGATAGGGGGTCTGGTGTCTGGGGTCAGGGGGCAGGGGTCTGGGGTCTGGGGTCAGGGGTCTGGGCTAGGGGGTCTGGGGTATGGGGTCAGGGGTCTAGGGTCTGGGGTCAGGGGTCTGGGCTAGGGGGTCTGGGGTCTGGGGTCAGGGGTCAGGGTTATGGGGTCAGGGGCCTGGGCTAGGGGATTTGGGGTCTGGGGTCTGGGTCTGGAGTTTGAGTCTGGGGTCAGGGGTCTGGGCTAGGGGGTCTGGGGTCAGGGTCTGTGGTCTGGGGTCAGGGTTGTGGGGTCTGGGGTCAGGAGTCTGCGGTCTGGCTCTGGAGTTTGAGTCTGGGGTCAGGGGTCTGGGCTAGGGGATCTGGGGTCAGGGGTCTGGGGTCTGGGTCTGGAGTTTGAGTCTGGGGTCAGGGGTCTGGGCTAGGGGGTCTGGGGTCTGGAGTCTGGGGTCTGGGTCTGGAGTTTGAGTCTGGAGTCAGGGGTCTGGGCTAGGGGGTCTGGGGTCTGGGGTCAGGGGTCTGGGGTCTGGGGTCAGGGTTCTGGGCTAGGGGGTCTAGGGTCTGGGGTCAGGGGTCTGGTGTCTGGGGCAGGGGTCTGGGCTAGGGGATCTGGGGTCAGGGGTCTGGGGTCTGGGGTCAGGGGTCTGGGCTAGGGGGTCTGGGGTATGGGGTCAGGGGTTTGGGGTCTGGGGTCTGGAGTCTGGGGTCAGGGGTCTGGGCTAGGGGGTCTTGGGTCTGGGGTCTGGGGTCAGGGGTCTGGGCTAGGGGGTCTGGGGTCTGGGGTCTGGGGTCAGGGGTCTGGGCTAGGGGGTCTGGGGTCTGTGGTCTGTGGTCAGGGGTCTGGGGTCTGGGTTCAGGGGTCTGGGCTAGGGGGTCTGGGGTCTGGGGTCAGGGGTCTGGGGTCAGGGGTCTGGGCTAGGGGATCTGGGGTCTGGGGTCTGGGGTCAGGGGTCTGGCCTAGGGGGTCTGGGGTCTGTGGTCTGGGGTCAGGGGTCTGGGGTCTGGGGTCAGGGGTCTGGGCTAGGGGGTCTGGGGTCTGGGGTCAGGGGTCTGGGGTCAGGGGTCTGGGCTAGGGGGTCTGGGGTCTGGGGTCTGGGGTCAGGGGTCTGGGGTCTGGGGTCAGGGGTCTGGGCTAGGAGGTCTGGGGTCTGGGGTCTGGGGTCAGGGTTCTGGACTAGGGGCCCTTGGGTCTGGGGTCAGTGGTCTGGGCTAGGGGGTCTGGGGTCTGGGTTTGGGGTCAGGGGTCTGGGGTCTGGGGTCAGGGGTCTGGGCTAGGGGGTCTGGGGTCAGGGTTTTGGGGTCTGGGGTCAGGGGTCTGGGGTCAGGGGTCTGGGCTAGGGGGTCTGGGGTCTGCGGTGTGGGGTCAGGGGTCTGGACTAGGGGGTCTTGTGTTTGGGGTCTGGGTTCAGGGGTCTGGGCTAGGGGGTCTGGGATCTGGGGTCAGGGGTCTGGGATCTGGGGTAAGGGGTCTGGGCTAGGGGGTCTGGGGTCTGTGGTCTGGGGTCACGCGTCTTGGGTCTGGGGTCAGGGGTCTGGGCTAGGGGGTCTGGGGTTTGGGGTCAGGGGTCTGGGATCTGGGGTAAGGGGTCTGGGCTAGGGGGTCTGGGGTCTGGGGTCAGGGGTCTGGGCTAGGGGTCTGGGGCCTGGGGTCTATGGTCAGGGGTCTGGGGTCTGGGGTTAGGGGTCTGGGCTAGGTTGTCTGGGGTCTGGGGTCTGGGGTCAGGGGTCTGGGGTCTGGGGCCAGGAGTCTGGGCTAGGGGGTTTGGGGTCTGGGGTCTGGGGTCAGGAGTCTGGGGTCTGGGGTCAGGTGTCTGGGCTAGGGGGTCTGGGGTCTGGGGTCTGGGGTCAGGGGTCTGGGTCTGGAGTTTGAGTCTGGGGTCAGGGGTCTGGGCTAGGAGGTGTGGGGTCTGGGGTCTGGGTCAGGGGTCTGTGGTCTGGGGTCAGGGGTCTGGGGTCTGGGAATGGAGTTTGAGTCTGGGGTCAGGGGTCTGGGCTAGGGGGTCTGGGGTCAGGGGTCTGGGGTCTGGGTCTGGAGTTTGAGTCTGGGGTCAGGGGTCTGGGCTAGGGGGTCAGGGGTCTGGGGTCTGGGTCAGGAGTTTGACTCTGAGGTCAGCGGTCTGGGCTAGAGGGTCTGGGTCTGTGGTCTGGGGTCTTGGTCTGGAGTTTGAGTCTGGGGTCAGGGGTCTGGGCTAGGGGGTCTGGGGTCTGTGGTCTGGGTCTGGAGTTTGAGTCTTGGGTCAGGGGTCTGGACTACGGGGTCTGGGGTCTGGGGTCTGGGGTCTGGAGTTTGAGTCTGGGGTCAGGGGTCTGGGGTCTGGGGTCTGGGTCTGGAGTTTGAGTCCGGGTCAGGGGTCTGGGGTCAGGCGTCTGGGTCTGGAGTTTGAGCCTGGGGTCAGGGGTCTGGGTCTGGGGTCAGGGGTCTGGGCTCAGGGGTCTGGGGTCTGGGGTCAGGGTCTGGGTTCTGGGGTCTGGGGTCAGGAGTCTGGGGTCTGAGGTCTGGCGTCAGGGGTCTGGGGTCTGGAGTCTGGGGTCAGGTGTTGGGGGTCTGGGGTCTGGAGTTTGAGTCTGGGGTCAGGGGTCTGGGGTCTGGAGTCAGGGGTCTGGGCTAGGGGGTCTGGGGTCTGGGGTCTGGGGTCAGGGGTCTGGGGTCTGGGGTCAGGGGTCTGGGCTAGGGGGTCTGAGGTCTGGGGTCTGGGGTCTGGGGTCAGGGGTCAGGGGTCTGTGGTCAGGGGTCTGGGCTAAGGGGTCTGGGGTCTGGGGTCTGGGTCAGGGGTCTGGGGTCTGGGGTCAGGGGTCTGGACTAGGGGGTCTGGCGTCTGGGGTCTGGGGTCTGGGGTCAGGGGTCTGGGGTCAGGGGTCTGGGCTTAGGGGTCTGGGGTCTGGGGTCTGGGTCTGGAGTTTGAGTCTGTGGTCAGGGGTCTGGGCTAGGGGGTCTGGGGTCTGTGGTCTGGGGTCTGGGATCAGGGGTCTGGGCTAGGGGGTCTGGAGTTTAAATCTGGGGTCAGGGGTCTGAGCTAGGGGGTCTGGGGTCAGGGGTCTGGGGTCTGGGTCTGGAGTTTGAATCTGGGGTCAGGGGTCTGGGCTAGGGGGTCTGGGGTGAGGGGTCTGGGGTCTGGGTCTATAGTTTGAGTCTGGGGTCAGGGGTCTGGGCTAGGGGGTCTGGGGTCTGGGTCTGGAGTTTGAGTCTGGGGTCAGGGGTCTGGGTAGGGGGTCTGGGGTCTGGGGTCTGGGGTCTGGGTCTGGAGTTTGAGTCTGGGGTCAGGGGCCTGGACTAGGGGTTCTGGGGTCAGGGGTCTGGGGTCTGGGTCTGGAGTTTGAGTCTGGGGTCAGGGGTCTGGGCTAAGGGTTCTGGCGTCTGGGGTCTGGGGTCTGGGGTCTGGAGTTTGAGTCTGGGGTCAGGGGTCTGGGGTCTGGGCTAAGGGATCTGGGGTTGGGTTCAGGGGTCTGGGGTTTGGGGTCAGGGGTCTCGGGTCAGGGGTTTGGGCTAGGGGGTCTGGGGTCTGGTGTCAGGGGTGTGGCCTAGGGGGTCTGGGCTAGGGGGTCTGGGGTCTGGGGTCAAGGGTCTGGGGTCTGGGGTCAGGGGTCTGGGCTAGGGGGTCTGGGGTCTGGGGTCAGGGTCTGCGGTCTGGTGTCAGGGGTCTGGGCGAGGGGGTCTGGGGGTCTGGGGTCTGGGGTCAGGGGTCTGGGGTCTGGGGTCAGGGGTCTGTGCTAGGGGCTCTGGGGTCTGGGGTCTGGGGTCAGGGGTCTGGGCTAGGGGGTGTGGGGTCTGGGGTCTGGGGTCACGGGTCTGGGCTCTGCGGTCAGTGGTCTGGGCTAGGGGGTCTGCGGTCTGGGGTCTGGGTCTGGAGTTTGAGTCTGGCGTCAGGGGTCTGGACTAGGGGGTCTGGGGTCTGGGGTCTTGGGTTTGGAGTTTGAGTCTGGGGTCAGGGGTCTGGGCTAGGGGGTCTGGGGTCTGGGGACTGACGTCTGGGTCTGGAGTTTGAGTCTGGGGTCAGGGGTCTGGGCTAGGTGGTCTGGGGTCTGGGGTCTGGGGTCTGGGTTCTGGAGTTTGAGTCTGGGGTCAGGGGTCTGGGGTCTGGGCTAGGGGGTCTAGGGTCTGGGGTCTGGAGTTTGAGTCTGGGGTCAGGGGTCTGGGGTCTGGGGTCAGGAGTCTGGGCTAGGGGTCTGGGGTCTCGGGTCCTGGGTCTGGGATCTGGGGTCCTGGCTCTGGGGACGTGGGTCTGGGGTCAGTGGTCTGTGGTCTGGGGTCGGGGTCTGGGGTCTGTGTGTGGGGGCTGGGTTCTGGGTCTGGAGATGGGGTCTGGGCCTGGGGTCTGCGGTGTGGGGTCTGGGGTTTGGGGCTGGGGTCTGGGGTGTGGGGTCGGGCTGGAGTCGGGGGTCAGGGTCTAGGTCTAGGGTTGGGGTTCTGGGTCTGTGGTCTGGGGTCTAGGGCCTGAGGTCTGGGTTCTAGGGTCTGGGGTCTGGGGTCGGGTGTCTGGGGTCGTGGGACCGGGGTCTGGGTTCTGAGTCTGAGGTCGGGGGTGTTGTGTCGGGGGTCTGGGGTCTGGGGTCTGAGGACAGGGCTCTGGGATATGGGGTCTCGGACCGAGGCTAGGCACTGGTCTGGGGTCTTGGGTAGGGGGTCGGGGGTCGGGAGTCTGGCGTCTTGGATCTGTGTTCTGCGGTTGGGGGTCTGGAGTCAGGTGTGTGGGGTCTGGGTGGGGTCGGGGGTCTGGGTTCTGTGTCTGGGGTCGGGGGTCTGTGGTCTGTGGTCTGTGGTCAGGGGTCTGTCCTGGTTCACAGGCTGCTGCTCTGTTCGCCCCGCCTCTCCAGGTGGGAAGGGGAAGAAGTGGAGCTGAGAGGAGAGCAGCCAAAGGCAGTGGGAAGATCAGCCAGAGAAAAAGGCGGGCTGGAGCCGGAGTGGGGCTGAGGCTTGAGAAGGGCGGGGCTTGTGGGGGGCTGAGCACCGGGGGTGGGGCCTGGACGAGGAACGGAGGTCAGCGGTCTAGGGCGGGGCTTGGAGGGAGAGCTCCAGGGTGGTGGAGCCAGGGCACGGAACAGGTGGTCTGGGAGCGGGGTTTGCATGGTCCGAGCCTGAGAGCGGTGGGGCAGAGCGAGGACGTGAGAGGTCAGGGGCGGGGCTTGCGGGATCAGAGCCTGAGAGGGGTGGGGTGGAGCAAGGATGTGAGCGGTCGAGGGCGGGGCGAGGACGCTGAACTGGTCCTTGGCGGTTCTGCCCGTGAGAGGCTCCAGTGCGGCCGCCTTTCTCTGAAAGAGCAGCATTTGTTCCGGGGCCTGCAGAGCTGGGCGGGCACTCTCGGCCTGAGGCCGGGCGTCTGTTGCCTGTTCACCGGTCCTGTAAGGTGCAGGCAGCGTTTCTTCATGGGGAAGCACCTGAAGGAGGCTGTCTCTACCCAGGTGCCGCGTGTGTGTGAGGAAGGCCATATTAGGCCTAAGCCCGGCTTCCGGAGCCAGCTCCCAGTCACAGGTGCACTTTTTAGCCTAGGCAGGCCCGGGGCCTGGTGTGTGGTGGCTGTGAAGGTGTATGAGGTGGGGCCTGCTGCTTCATTTTTCCTCTTCCTGAAGGGGCTTCGCCTATGTTGGGCTGAAGCCTGTCCTCCGGAGCCAGCTCCGTCAGCGGTGAGCTTTCAGTGTAGGCCCAGGGCCAGGTCGAGAGTGGACAGGTGCGGCAGCCCGCCCACCACTGCCTCCTCTTTTGTTTTATTTTCCTCCATCCAGGCCTGGTGCCGCCACGGGAGGGAGGGGTCAGAGCAAATGGGGCTTGGGCAGCTGCCACTCCACTGTGAGGACTTGAGGGGTTGCAGGTGGGGCTTGTGTGTCAGCCAGAGAGGGGTTGGGCGGAGCGAGGACGTGAGAGGTCAGGGCCGGGGCTAGCAGGTTCAGAGGCTGAGACGGGTGGGGCAGAGTGAGGACTTAAGGGGTCTGGGGCGGGGAGAGGACGCTGAACTGGTTCTGGGCGGTTCTGCCCGGGACCAGTTGGCCTGTGAGAGGCTCCACTGCAGCCGCCTTCCTCTGAGAGAGCGGCATTTGTTCCGGGGCCTCTCGGGGCACTCTCGGCCTGTTGTGTGTTCACCCAGCCTGTAAGCTGCCGGCAGCGTTTCTTCTTGGGGAAACACCTGAAAGAGCCTATCTATACTCAGAGGCTGCATGTGTGTGAGGAAGGCCAGGGCTCTGGAGGTAAAGCAGTGCTTCTTGCCAGGTCTATACAAGGCATGGGCAGGTGGTGGCTGTGAAGGTGTGTGAAGTGTGGCCTGCCAAGCCCTGTGCGTTCTTCGTGCTCTTCCTGAAGAGCACATGTTAGGCCCAAGCCAGACCTCCAGAGGCAGCTCACAGTCAGCGGTGAATTTTCAGTTTAGAAGGCCCAGGGCCTGGTGGAGAGTGGAGAGGCCTGGCAAGCCGCCTGCTGCTTTCCCTGGCCTGGGATCTGCCTCCTGAGGAGCTTGGTGGGGTAGCAGATGGTGGGAGCAGAAAGTGTGGTCTATGTGGCTTTTTCTTTTTTTCCTTCTGTCAGCACTACCCCAGATCCTGCTCAGCGGAAGAGATGCCTCGGGATGCTGAGCATTTGTTCTTCAGAGACTCCTTTCACTGTAGGTGCTGTGATGAGAAAAGATGAAGATTCCAGAACCTTTGAATCAATCGTAAGTGTGGGATCTGGGTGTACACTCAAATGTAGGATGGGCTGTATGGATCCCAACACATGTTGCTCCCAGCCCACATCTTGCATGGCGCATGGGGGTTAGGGTGTGAGGGGATGTGTGGAAAGCATTGTTTTTTTTTTGCCAGGTGATGGTGCTCTGTATTCCTAGTTGCTAAGGTGTCCAAGATCTGAGGTTTGCAGTTCACACCTAGCCATGGAAGGAAAGTTCTTGAGGGTGTTTATATCCAAGTATGGGTAAAAAAGCTAAAGTGGAGTTCAAGTGGTAGAACATTAGCCTTGAACAAACACTAGTCAGGAAGAACACCTAGGTCCTAAGTTCAAGCTCCAGGACCAGCACAGAAATATCTTTGTTTTTATTGTATAGGTCCAATAATCATTTTATTAGACACACAAAGGTAATTTAATTTCTGTTTGGTGAATTCCTGTGATATTGTGTTCCAGGGTCTCTCCCAAGCTGGGCAAGCACCTCAGCCTTTGATTTTCACAATTTCCAGGCTTTGCTGCACTTTGAGAAGAAAATGCACAGAGTCAGGGTAAAATGTGGAGAGACTGGAAGCTTGGGATTGTGAATACAGGTTTAATAGGTATGGCCCAACACAGGATGGTCTGGATGGACTCCATTTGAACTTGTTCTGGTGAAGTCAGGCCTTGCCCAGGCCTCTGGCCTCTCTCCAAGTGTGATCAAGTTTCATCCATACTTTGATCATCCTGGGGCCTAGAGAAGTGGGTGAGGGCATATGTGAGGAAGGGTAGTCTCTCTCCCTCCATGCTTGGTGAGTTGGTGCTTCTCAGGACAACTCTGATGACCCTAGGTCCCTACCCAGGTCTCTGAATCTTCATTGTGATTTCACATCTGCTTTTGGTCATGTCCTTCTCAGTGCCTGTGGGTTGGGGCTGAGGGAATGCGGGAAGTTTCATTTGTAATTACACAGGTCATAGACACATTTTGTTCAACGTATCAATGCATTTAAATTTCTTTTGGTGAATTTAAAATTTATTGTGTTTCATGGCCTCCTACCACCTAGGCAAGCACCTCAACCCTGAGCCTCACCCCTTTCTGTCTAGTAACTCAATCAGTTCCTTTAGACTGATGTTATATGTCCGTTTTCGAGTAGGGGCTTCTGTGTGACTGTTTCTGTTTTGTCTTCCTCTGACAGTATACAGGATCCCACTGATCTGTGGAGCAGTTCTAGCATCTTCACCCTTCATTGTGTGTTGATTTCTTCTGACCATAAGTACTTCAGGGGCAAATCTTGCTGAGTATCAGGAAAAAATGTGGAGTCCAGACACTGGGAATTGTGTCTCAAGAATCTGATTTTGTGGTCTATTGTTGAAGTGGCCTGACTGATACCTCCTACCCCTAACCTGCTTTCATAGACTCATGCTAAATTTAGGTCTCTAACCTCCTGTCTTCAGTCTGTATCAGTTTTTATCTGTACTTCCAGTCACGTTCATGCCAAAGCCTGGTGAATGGAATGAAGACACCTGTGAGGAAGGGCAGTCTGTGCTTTCCTGCTTGTTAAGTTGGTACTTGTCAGAACACCTTTTGCCACAGCAGGTTTATCCTAAGTCTGTATCCTCAACTCTGCGTCTTCACTGAGCTTTTAGCAATGTCTGTATATGGCATGGGGGTTGGGAGTGAAGAGATGTGTGACAGATGTTCAGGTCTTCATTATATACATCTTACATACACTTTTATTAGGCATTCCAAGGTATTCACATTTGCATGGGTGAATTCCAGTGGTAGTATGTTCACAGGCTAGGTCAGCAACTCCACACTAAGCCCTCCATGTTACGCCTCAGAAGTGGGGTTTTGTCAAGTTTCTAATAAGAATCTATGGAGGGAAGCAGAAGGCATAGCCTAGCACTTTTCCTTCTCTGTCAGACCTTCCATGTCTTGTTTATCCTTCACCAGGCTCCTGGATGCCTAGCCTTTGTGGTGAGTTGCCTTCCTCTACTTGTGTGCACTCTGAGGAGAAAATGTACCCAGTGTCAGAAGACCAACTGGAGAGGGGCCAGGAGCCTGGCCTAATGGTAGAATGCTTGCCTAGTATACACAAAGCTCTGGGTTCAATTCTCTGGTACCATGCACAGAAAAAAGGCAGTCTTTGGTACCACAGACAGAAAAAGCCGGAAGTGAGGCTGTGACTCAGCATGGGAGTTAGAATGAATTTTGTGGTCAGGGTTCAGGAACAGGTTCGAGCAAGTACTGGGTTTTCTGTTATCCTTACATAGCAGGTTAATAAGTAAGGGTTAGTGTTAAGTGTTACAGAAAGATAGGGAATTATGTTTAGTGAATGGGTTAATGTTATGGATCTGGTAGTCATTGTGGAAAAGATTAGCATTTGCATTATGGAACAGGTCAGGTTTAAGGTTGGGGCAGAGTGTAGGGAATATGGTAGACAAAATGTGAGGTTGGGGATGTAGTGGAGGAAAATGTTCTAATAATGGTTCAGGAAAGGTTGAAGGTCAGGGAGCTTGTAGGAAGAACTTTATGGGGTGGGTTAGGGTTTGGATATGTTATGGAACGGTCTTCAAAGTGTGTTAAGGGACAGGTGAGGAGCAGAGAACTTGTTAGGAAAGGGGTTATGTAGGTTCTGGGAGTGGGTTAGGATTGGACAAAGTGTTAGTTAGGCAGTTACATATGGATTGGGGCTAGAAGATGGTCTCGGGTGAGGCATAAGATTGGTGGGGCATTACAGTAATTTGTTAGGGTATGAGTGTGGGTTAGGGCACTTGTGAAGATGTGAGTATGGCAGAGTTAGAGTGTATAACGGGGTACATATTAGGGAGCATGTGAAGATAATGTTTGGTTTAAGGTGCCTGTTAGGGTGAGGGTTTAGTTTACATGTTAGGGCATGCGTTGGGGGTAGGTTTGGGGTACATGCTAGGGTACATGGAGGGGCACCTATGTGATTTAGAGTGTGTGTTCGGGTACTTGATTCTGTATGTATTTCATGTTTAGGGTATATGTTAGGGTACAGATTACAGTTATGGTACATGTTAGGGAATGTTAGGATGAAGGTTCCTGTTAGGGATAGGACACATATTAGAGTATATGTTAGTGTACACTTGGGGTACACGTTAGGGTGCCTGTAAGGGTGGTTTTGAGTACTGCTTGCATACTTGTACTGGTTAGGCAGGGTGGTACATGTTAATGATTAATGTACATTTTAATGTTACGGTACATTGTGTGGTACATGATAAGGTGTGGGTTATGGTACATGTCAAGGTGTGAGTATGGGCAAGAGTTAAGATGTATGATGGAGTATATGTTAGGGAACATGTTAGGATTCATATTAGGGTTAGGGCAAGTTCTAGGGTACGTGTTACATTATGCCTTTGGGGTACATGTTAGGTGCATATGTAGTTTAGAGTGTGTATTGGTGGTTAGGGTACATATCAGGATAGGCATTAAATTTAGGGTGCATGTCAAGGATATATGTTAGTGTATTGGTTACATTTAGTACGTGTTGTCAGGGTATTGGTTAGTGTTGTGGTTTTGGTTAATATTAGGTCATGCTTGGTTATGTGTTGGGTTACATTTGGGTACATGTAGGGTGCTTGTGAGGGTACCTAGTCTTAGAGTTCATGGTAAAAATCTAGGATGTGGTTAAGGTATGCTTCAGGTTTAGGACATATATTAGTGTATTTGTTGGGGTAAGTGTTAGAGCATGTGTTAGGGTACATTGGGGGTACATGTTAGGATGCATTTAAGGGTACCTGTATGCGTTAGGGTTCTTACTACTGTATGTGTTACTGGTTAGGGTACATATTGGATACGTGTTGAGGTCAGGGTATGTGTAAGGATATTAGGGGTTGCATTAGGGTTAGGATATCAGGGTTTGTGTTGAGGTATGAGTTAGGGTACATGTAAGGGTAATTATGGCTTACACTATACATTTGGGTCCTCATGACCATATCTGTCAGGGTTTATAGAGTATGGGTTAGGATATGTGTTAGAATCTGTGACAGGGTATGTGATGGGGTCCATGTTAGGGTATGTGTTAGAGTTCGGGTCATTGATAAGGGATCTTTGAAGGTTAAGGTCTTTGTTAGGGTTAGGGCACATGTTAGGCTATGTGTTATGGTACATTGGGATACCTGTTAGGGTTCATGTAAGGGAACTTGTGCGACTAGAATACTCATAAGGCTATGTTAGAGTGTGTGTTAGTGCATGTTAGGATTAAGGAACATATTAGGGTATGCTGGAAGTACATGTTAGGATGTATGTATGGGTACTTATATTTATCAGGGTACATGTTAGGATACTTGTGGTTAGGGTTCAAGTTAGGGTATGTATATTCGTGTCAGGTAATATTTCAGGTCAGAGTGTGTTAGGGTACATTCAGGAGGCATGTAAGGGTTACCTGTATGGTTTATAGTTAGTAGGTGTTAGGTACTCATTACTATATGGGTTAGTGTCTAGAGCATCTTTAGCATGTTATAGTGAAAATACTACTGGGAAACCTGCTGTGGTTAAAATACATATTAAAGCTACAATAACTATTAGGGAATACCTTAGGTTAGTTCGGAATACATGTTACAGTGCACATAAGAGTACGTGTATGGATTTGAGTTTGTGTTAGGAAACCTTAGGGCACATTTGGGACACATGTTAGGGTACCTGTCATGGTACATACAGGAATTGCAGTACATGTTAGAGTATTTGTTAGGGCACATGTTACGTTTTTTATATTTTTTAATATATTTTTATTGTAATTAATAGAAGGGTTACATGATATTTGCCAGATAAATGGTGCATTCATTCCCACACATTGATACCCTTTTACATGTCATGGTCCCCATTTCCCATCCCCACTCCCCCACCCCTCATCTTGTTTTCCCCCGTACCCTATCCAATTTCAGATAAAACCAAATTCAAATATATCTAATATATCAGGTAACAAAGTGAGATAGTGTAACAATATGAGATAACCAAGGGACAGTAAAAGTGATGAGAGATAACATAGTACCTTAAGAACAACAATCATTCATTATATGGCTTATGTTTACATCATATTTTAAATGACAAGTTTAACAAATAATTGTTCAAGGAGGGAATCTCTAATTACATTCTCTGGGTCTTAGTCTTTAGAACTTAATCAAAATTAAGCTAACGGTTTGTATGTCATAGAAACGTATCAATTTATGAAATAAAACCTTATGATTATAGAGTCATAGGTTTTTTTGTCTACATAGTTATGTTTGTATTTCCATTACCATATGCATTGCTTTGAGTATGCAGTTATTGAGTCCTCGTTCTTGTACACTTTGGATTTAATAACCGCACATTAAGGATACCATGCACCTTTTGTTCCTTAGGTCTTGACTTGTCTCACTCAGCATGATTCGCTCTAGATTCATCCACTTCCCTGCGAATGCCATTATTTTATCTTGTCTTTTGGCTATGTAGAATTCCATTGTGTATATATACCACATTTTCTGTATCCATTCATCTGCAGTAGGGCATCTGGATTGTTTCCATCGCCTGGCTATTGTGAATAGTGCAGAGATGAACATAGCTGAGCAGGTGTCTTTATAATATCCTGGGTCATGCTGTTCAGGATAGATGCCCAGAAGTGGTATGGCGGGATCATAAGGAAGGTCTATTTTCAGTTCTTCAAGGAACCTCCACACTGCTTTCCAGAGTGGCTGAACTAGTTTACAATCCCACCAGCAGTGCAGTAGGGTTCCTTTTTCTCCACAACCCCGCCAGCAATTGTCATTGTCTGAGTTCAAAATCTTGGCCATTCTTGTTGGGGTAAGGTGGTATCTTAGGGGTGTTTTAATTTGCATTTCCTTTATGACCATAGATGATGAACATTTTCTCATATGTTTTTCTGCCATTTTAATCTCTTCTTCTGATAGGTCTCTCTTTAGTTCCCTTGCCCATTTAGTGTATGGTTTATTGGGTTTTCGGGGGATCAGTTTCTTGAGTTCCCTGTAGATACTGGATATTAAGCATTTGTCAGATATATTATTGGTGAATATCTTTTCCCAGTTGGTTGGCTGTCTCTCTACTTACGCAACTATGTTTTTATCTGTACAGAAACTTTTTATTTTTAGGTAGTCCCATTTATCGAGTCTCTCTCCAATCTGTTGTGACCCTGGTTTTCTGTTCAGGAATCTGTTGCCTGTGCCTATGAGTTCCAGTGTCTCTCCTACATTATCATGTAACAATTTCACGGTTTCCGGTCTGACGTTGAGGTCTTTGATCCACTTTGAGTTAATTATTGTACATGGCGAAAGGCTAGTGTCAATTTTTAGTTTTCTGCATGTGGCTGCCCAGTTTTGCCAGCACCAATAATTGAATAGACTGTGTTTGTTCCATTGTACATATTTGGCTCCTTTGTCAAATGCAAGTTGCCTATAGGTATATGGTTCTATTTCTGGGTCTTCTACTCTGTTCCACTGATCTTTTGGTCTGTTTTTGTGCCAGTACCAAGCAGTTTTGGTTACTATGGCTCTATAGTAGGGTTTGAAGTCTGGTAGTGTAATACCACCAGCATTGCTCTTGTTGCCTAGAATTGTTTTGGCTATTCTAGGTCTTTTCTTGTTCCATATAAATCTTTGGATTATATCTTCAATTTCCATAAAGAATGTCTTTGGGATTTTGATGGGGATTGCATTGAATTTGTATATCAGTTTTGGCAGTATAGCCATTTTCACTATGTTGATTCTCCCTAGCCATGAGCATGGGATGTCTTTCCGTTTCCTAGTGTCCTCTTTAATTTCTTTCATTAGGCTTTTATAATTTTCATTGAATAATTCCTTTACTTTTTTGGTTAAGTATATTCCTAAGTATTTTATTCTTTTGGGGGCTATTGCGAATGGGATCATTTTCTTGATTTGGCCTTCTGTTTGTGTATTGTTGGTGTACAAGAAGGCTACTGACTTCTGAAGGTTGATTTTGTATCCTGCCTCTTTGCTAAAGTGGTTTATTAATTCTAGTAGTTTGGGAGTGGAGTTTGTTGGGTCACTCAAGTAGAGGATCATGTCGTCTGTGAATAAGGATAGTTTAATTTCATCTTTCCTTATGTGGATCCCTTTGATGTCCTTTTCTTGTCTTAATGCTCTGGCTAAGGGTTCCAGCACTATATTGAAGAGAAGTGGAGAGAGTGGGCATCCCTGTCTAGTTCCTGATTTTAAGGTGAATGGTTCCAGTCTTTCACCATTTAGTATAATACTGGCTGTAGGTTTTGCATATATAGCTTTCACTATTTTGAGGAATGTACCTCTTATTCCTATTTTTTCTAGTGCTTTCAACATGAAAGGATGTTGTATTTTGTCAACTGCCTTCTCCAGGTCCAGAGAAATTATCATATGATTCTTTAGCTCTATTGATATGATGTATTACATTGATTGATTTGCAAATGTTAAACCAGCCTTGCATTTGCGGGATGAAGTCCACTTGGTCATAGTCTATGATTTTTTAAATTTGTTTCTGGATTCTGTTGGCTAATATTTTATTGAGGAGTTTTGCATCTGTGTTCATTAGAGACAGGTCTGTAGTTTTCTTTTTTTGTTGGGTCTTTCCCTGGTTTGGGGATGAGAGTAATATTAGCTTCATAAAATGAGTTTGGTATTGCTACTTCTGTTTCTATTTCTCGGAAGAGTTTCAAGAGTATAGGTGTTATTTCATCTTTAAATGTCTTGTAGAATTCCGCAGTGAAACTGTCTGGACCTGGGCTTTTTTTCGTTGACATTTCCCTGATTGCTTCCACAATTTCGTTGTAACAAATTGGTCTGTTCAATTTGTTTACCTCATCATTGTTCAGTATGGGTAGCCTATATTTATTTAAGAAATTATCCATATCTACTAGATTTTCTTGTTTCTTTGAATATAGGCCCTGGTAGTACCTATTCATTATGGACTGGATTTCTTGGGAATCAGTTGTGATTGTTCCCATGGGGTCTCTAATCTTGTTTATTTGAGTCTCCCCTTTCCTTTTTTTGATTATTCTTGCCAAGGATCTGTCAGTTTTGTTGACTCTTTCAAAGAACCAACATCTTGATTTATCAATTTTTTGTATAATAGATCTTATTTCAATCTCTGAAATTTCTGATTTTATTTTTGTTATTTCTGTCCTTCTAGCTGTTTTAGAATTAACTTTTTCTTGCTCCTCTAGGTGTTTCAGTTTTTTTAAGGCTATTTACGTGCTCTTCTTCTGTCTTTTTAATATGCGCTCGTAGTGCGATAAATTTGCCTCTTAGAACTGCCTTTGCTGTGTCCCATAAGTTTCTTTGTGATGTTTCTTGATTGTCATTACATTCAAGGAAGTTTTTAATTTCATTTCTGATCTGATCTGTTACCCAGGGGTTATTCAAAAGTGTGTTGTTCAGTTTCCATGTGATTGAATGTTTTTTGACTTTGACTGCATTGTTCAGAATTAGTCTGACTCCACTGTGGTCTGATAGGATGCATGGGATTATATCAGACTTCTTGTATATTCTTAAGTTTTCTGTATGCACTATTATATGATCTATTTGGAGTGTGTTCCATGTGCTGCTGAGAAAAATGTAAAAAGTTTTGCCGTTGGGTGGAAGACTCTGTGTATATCTGTTAAGCCCAGCTGGGCTATGGTATCATTTAAGTCGATGGTGTCTTTGCTTAACTTTTGTTGAGTTGACCTGTCATTTGTTGAGGGTGGAGTATTGAGGTCACCGACAATGATTGTGTTTGAGTCTATCTTGTTCTGTAATTCCAAGAGAGTTTGTTTGACGAATTTGGGCGCTCCCCTGTTGGGCAAGTAGATGTTTATGACTGTAATATTATGGGCATGGATTGTACCCTCTACTAATATATAATGGCCATCTCTATCTTTGTGTACTGATTTTACTGAGAAGTTAATTTTATCGGAGATTAAGATTGCTACTCCTGCTTTTTTGCATGGTGCATTGGAGTGGAAAATTCATTTCCAGCCTTTCACTTGGAATTTGTTTCTGTCTTTGGCAGTGAGGTGTGTCTCTTGGAGGCAACATATGGATGGGTGGTGTTTCTTATTCCAGTCTGCTGCTCTGTGTCTTTTGATTGGATTGTTCAGCCCGTTCACATTTAGGGAGATTATGGAGAAGTGGTCAGTGTCCATTGTTGTTATTTATTTTTACTTCTAAGTTTCTTTCTCTTTTTCCCCCTTTTGTGTTTAGTGAATTATAGATGTTTGCTTCTTGATGGAGGTTCTTGATGTTCTACAATTTGTTCTAGGTTAATTAGTATTCTTTGCAACGCTGGTTTAGTGTGCACGTATTCATAAAGCTTCTCTTTGGAGTGAAATATTCTTGTTTCTCCCTCAAATGTAAATGCTAGTTTTGCTGGATATATCAGTCTGGGTTGGCAGTTGTTGGTCTTCAGGACATCAACGATGTTTTTCCAAGCTTTTCTTGCATTTAGGGTTTGCGTGGAGAGATCTGTTGTAATTCGAATGTTCCTCCCATTATAATATAGCTCCTTCTTTGTTTTTGCAGCATTTAAGATCAATTCCTTGGTATTCGGGTCTAATGTCTTTACTATGATATGTCTAGGTGAGTTCCTTCTAGGATCTTGGCTGCTTGGGGTCCTGAAACCTTCAATAATGTGGGTATTTTCTCTTCTGTAGTTGGGGGAGTTCTCTGCTATGATATTGGTGAATAAAGGTTGCATATCTTTGTCCTGGAATTCGGCCCCCTCCTCAATCCCTATTATACGAAGATTAGACTTCTTTGCTGCATCTGCTAGTTCCTGGAGCTCTCTCTGGTAGATTCTGACTGATTTTTCCAAGGTGGCGATTCTCTGTCCCAGCTCTTGTGTTTTGTCTTCCGTTTCTGATGTTCTATTCTCCATCTCCGTCAACTGCTGCTTAATGCCTCCATTTTTGCTTGAAGTGTGGACACTGAGCTGATCATGACTGCTCTGAGGGTATTAATCTTTTCTTCCATTTCTCTTTTGAATTCGAGGAGCTCTTTGGAGATTTCCTGCTTATGTTCCTGGAATTGTTTTTGGAATTCTGTTTTAATCTCTTTAGTCATGTTCACAATCATCTCGTTGAATAGGGTCATGTTTCGTGTCTCTTCAGGTGTCATTTCTTGGGATGGTGACATCTCTCTCGTCCCTTCGCTCTTGTTGCCTTTGGGCTTTGCGTGGGACTTTGATTATTTATGTAAGTCGTGATTCTTCTTTGAG
Organism: Megascapheus bottae; assembly: GCF_031878675.1. Lineage (NCBI taxonomy): Eukaryota > Metazoa > Chordata > Mammalia > Rodentia > Geomyidae > Megascapheus > Megascapheus bottae. Next base: position 1,065,734 of record NW_028327551.1, on the reverse strand, counting down.
CTCTCCTCGGCATCGAGGACTGTTGTAGTTCGCTCTGTGGTCAGTAGGTAGCGGTCTTTGCTTGGATTGGGACCGTGGTTCTGGGAATATGTGAATACCTGTGGTTCTCAGCCAAATTGATTCCTCTGCTGACTATGTCAGAGTTTGCCATTTTTGTAGGTGTTTGGTCAATTCCCCGAGGCTGTCTGCTGCTGTACAACTAGCTCTCAGCCCAGCCAGTGGCCTTACAGTGGGCCGTGGGATGGATCTGCGATCTTTGGTCTCAGCGTGCTGGGCGGATGGTTGGTTTTACTGTGCTGCTTCTAGGGGCGGGCCGCCTGCCAAGGTTCTGGGGTTTGGGAGTTTCCAGAGGCTCTCAGCAGGACCTGCAGCTGTCTGCTCTGTCCCCAGGGGCGGGGCCCAGCTGAGGACGTGAGCTCCAAGGGCGGAGCCACGCCTTTCTGATTCTCAGAAGGCAAGCTTGGCTGCTGGTTGGCCCTTCAGTTCCCTGCTGCTTTGTCAGAGAGTCTGTGACTGTCGGGGGGGCCCCTCGGTGCTGTCTCGCTCAGGATTCCCAGCTGGAGAATGCCCGGCTCAGGAGTTGAAGGGGACAGATGCTGGCTCCTATTGTCCTGTACACCCCACCCACTGTTGTAAGGCAGGGACACAGCGTTCCCCATTCTCCACCCAGTGGCCTGGGATAGGAACCGGTGGGTGGATGGGAGCTGGGACACCCCCGCCTCCCCTGGTGGGGTGCTGGGTCTTGGCGTAGCTCACCTGTCAGTCTCCAGTCAGAGGCCTGGGAGAGGAACCTGGTGGGCGGATGGGGACTGGGACACTTCCTCCTCCCTTGGTGGGGTGCTGGGTCTAAGCGCCTCCCGCCTGTCAATCTCCAGTCATTGGCCTGGGGGAAGTGGGCTGTTGAGGGAAGGGGCAGGATTCTAAATTCCTTGCCCCCATGCTCCTGCTCCTCTCAGGTTGGTGGAGGGGTCTGAGTTAAGTTCTATGCCTTGGCACCCGCTCTGTGTTTGGGGGCCCGCTGCAGTACTCACGCCTCTGCGTTCGTCTGTGGGTGCTGCACGGTTTTGGAGAATCCTTCACTCCCCTCGGATCTCCGCCACCGCTTGTGGTCCGCGTCTGGGTTCCGCTGCTTGCTGTTCTGGTTCCGCTGCTTCTGGGGCTCACTGACCCGGTTCTATGCTGGTTTCTGCGGAACGGGGTTGCCCGGCCCGGCACTGCCCGGCCTGGCCTGGCTCCCTCCGCCGCCGCTTTTCTTGGCTCAGAGCTGGCACGGTGGGGGAGGGGTCCTCGTGTTCCGAATTCTTTGAGAAAGTTGGATGTGAGCTTTATCTGGATTTCTTTTCCGGTTTGGGTCCTTCTCTGTTGCTTCTTGAGTTTGTTGTTGTGGATTTCTTAAGGTAATTGATTCCTGGGACTCCCTGGTTCTCTCTTTTTGTGAGAGAGACCTAGGCAGCGTCTCTATTTTCTCGGCGCCATCTTCCACCCCTACATGTTAAGTTTTACAGTGTGTGTTTAGGGTAAATTTTGGGGCATGTGTTAGGGTGATAGTTCTGGTTTGGGTTAGGCAACGTGTTAGGATGTGCATCGGTAGAAGTTTAGGGTACTTCTTAGGGTATATGTTGTTAGAGTCTACCTTCAGGACACATGTTAGACTGTGTTAGGATACCACAGATGTGGATGTATTGGTGTATGTAAGGGTTCCTGTATGGTTGAGAGGATGTGTTAGGGTAGTTGTTACTGTATGTGTTGGTGATAAGGATCGATGTTAGGATATGTATTAGGGTTAGAGTATGTTAGGGTACATGTTAGAATATGTGTTAGGGTACATTGGGGGATAAATGTTAGCGTGTATGTATGGGATACTTGTACAGTTTACAGTACCTGTATGGGACCTTGCTAGGTTTTGAGTACATGTTAGGGTTAAGGAACATGTTAGTGTTAGCACACATGTTAGAGTATCTTTTTAGGGTTATGACAGGTTACAGTTAGGGCGTGTTTGAAGTACAGGTTAGTGTTTATGAGGTCAAATGGCTTCCATGTCCCGTATTGTTTTCTTTTCCATTGTGAAAAAACAGTTCAGTAGCTACACTTTATATTGATATGTTCTACCTCAATATTTTGAGATAGGATTCTGGTCTAAAACCGGAAAAGATATCAGTGGGGAAAACGAGCTGATTGTGAGAGGGTGGGTTAACAGAGGGAGACAGAGAGAGGGAGAAAGAGGGAGAGAGAGTGAGGGCTGGGAGTTTAGCCTAGTATTTACAAAGACCCAGGATCTATTCCTGGCCATCACATACGTAGAAAACACAGAAAGCCAAAAGTTGTCCTGAGGAACAAGTGGTAGAGCTCTAGTCTTGAGGACATAATCCAAGGACTGTACTCAGGCCCCGAGCTCAAGACCAGGACTGGCAAAAAATGATACAATAAAGTAAATGAATATGATTATATTTATAGAAAGAGAAAAATGTGTTTGTAGGTGTGTGTGTGCAGGTGTATGTGTGTGTTTGTGTATCAGAGTGTTCTATAGGCCTTGCATATACCAAACAGTAGTCTGGAAATCTGATTTCTTACAGTTGCATCCAGTGCTTAAGTTTGGTGAACTAATGACAGTTGAAAAAGTCATCCAACTGGGAACAGGAAAACAAATTCCCTTAATTTAGACTACATCTCAGGGACTGTTCTTTGTAAATGTCAGTTCAACCTTGCTAGAAAAGAGCTGTAGACACTACAGTTCCCTGCAGCCCAGTATCAAAGAGAAATATCAAGCTTAAGCAGCACAGGGAGAAAGAGTCAGAGGAGGAATCTGAGAAATTGACCATTTTTACGGTTTGTAGCCAGGAATTTTAAGATATGGTTTGAAAATCTCCTCCCCCCTGTAAGTAACCCAATTACAAAATCTATATAAATATCACCAAAAGCTTAAAGAATTTGATTCAGAATCACTGTTTTCTCAGACTTACTATGTTTCTTCCAGATTTACCACTCTTCAGACAAAATTTTAGAAATTCCTGTACAGTCTAATTTTAGCAAACTCTTCCCTGCCTATTGATTTTGATAAGAGTTGTCTTTCCTCGTAGTGATACAATCATAGAATACTCACTTGAAAAATACTAATATTACAACCGCAACTGTAGCCTCTCTTGACACCACCCTTAGAAAAAAATAGAATCTAAAAAACGCTAATACTGGAAGTTGAGCACAGGGTCTGGCACAATTGCTTTCCTATTTCTCTCATGGCTGGAAATCCAGCACTGCAGTCAGCTGGAATCTTATTCAAGATTGGTCATTTTCTAGAGACATCAGGGTCTAAACTTCCTCATATTTCACAGAATCTTGGTTGTTCCTCTCATTAGCATCTGATGAAATACAACGAATGTAGAGAGTGAAGAATGACAAAGTACAAGTTACAGTAAAAATCTTGAAATTTTGCATAACTTGTTCATAATGAACTAAAACTTAGGATATGGGAGAGGAACCACTTAGGTCCAAGCTATCTTTCCATAGAAAGTTGTATAATATTTTAAAGACTTAAAAGTAGTTCAAATTAGACCACTCTTCTGGGTTTTTTATCCTTCAATTTGCATCAGTGTATTTCTTAAGGTGTCATCCAAGAATTGTGTGAGAATTCTGTCTTTATGGCCTTAAGAGATCATTTATTCTGATGATTATTGAGTGAATAAACACCAAACAGCGATTGAACGAGATCAGTTCTTGTTTGTTACAAATGATTAAGTCTCCAACGAGGACAAATTAGCTGTCGATGTCAAATGGCTTCCATGGCCCGTATTGTTTTCTTTTCCATTGTGAAAAAACAGTTCAGTAGCTACACTTTATATTGATATGTTCTACCTCAATATTTTGAGATAGGATTCTGGTCTAAAACCGGAAGAGATATCAGTGTGGAAAACGAGCTCCAGACAAAATTTTAGAAATTCCTGTACAGTCTAATTTTAGCAAACTCTTCCCTGCCTATTGATTTTGATTAGAGCTGTCTTTCCTCGCAGTGATACAATGATGCAATACTCACTTGAAAAATACTAATATTACAACCCTAACTGTAGCCTGTCTTGACATCACCCTAAGAACAAAATACAATCTAAAAACGCTAATACTGGAACTTGAACTCAGGGTCTGGCACTCTGGCTTTCGCATTTCTCTCAAGGCTGGCACTCCAGCACTGCAGTCAGCTCTACTTGCAGATATTTCCTCTTGAATGGAGCTAAGAATCACCCAGGCCGGATTGGGAGCTCAGGCCTCCAATTTTAGACCCCAGAGGAGCTAGGACTCTATCCATTAGCTACTGCATCTGGCTTTCATTGATATTTTCAGGGTAGCTTGGCAGAATAGAGGATGCCTGCCTCTAGAACTGGAATCTTATTCTAGATTGGTCATTTTCTAAAAACTTCAGTCTCCAAGCTTCCTAATGTTATACAGAATTCTTGGTTTTTACTCTCATTAGCATCAGATGAAGTACAATGAATTTAGAGAGTGAAGAATGATAAAGTACAAGTTACAGTAAAAATCTTGAAAATTTGCATAACTTGTTCATAATCACCTAAAACTTATGATATGGGGGAGGAACCGCTTTGGTCCAAGCTATCTTTCCATAGAAAGTTGTGTAATATTTTTTTCTTTTTGTTAATTGTAGTTAGTAAAAGGGTTACATGATATTTGCCAGATAGAGGGTGCATTAATTCACATACATTGATACCCTTTCACATGTCTTGGTACCCATTACCCTTCCCCCTAACCACCTCACCCATCTTCGTTTTTCCACCTTCCTATCAAATTTCAAATAACCAAATACAAATAAATTCAATATAGCAGATAGCAAAGTGAGATACTGTAACAATATGAGATAACCAAGGGACAGCAAAGGAGATGAGAGACAACATAGTACTTTAAGGATAACAATCAATCCTTATATGGCTTTTGTTTCAATATCCTCGAGGTCCTTTCAATTAGCTTCATACTATATGGCCTTATGTATCAATATTTTGCTCTATTTCTGATCTCTGCTAGTAGAGCTTAAGGTTTCTACTGATTATGATGAATGAGGGAAACCATTGAGCCTAATTTCCTTTGAGTCTGCCTTACTTCACTTAATATGATTTTTTCTAAGTCTTTCCATTTCCTAACAAATGGGGCGATGTCATTCTTTCTGACAGCAGCATAGAATTCCATTGTGTACAAATACCACAACTTGTTGATCCACTCATCAACTGAGGGACATCTAGGTTGGTTCCATATCTTTGCTATGGTGAATAGTGCTGCAATGAACATTGTTGTGCTAGTGTATTTAGTATGTCCTTGTTTCTGGATGGTTGGGTAAATGCCAAGTAGTGGAATTGCTGGGTCATAGGGGAGTTCTATGTTTAGCCTTTTGAGGCACTGCCACACTGCTTTCCATAGTGGTTGAACGAGTTTGCAATCCCACCAAAAGTATAGTAGTGATCCCTCCTGGCCACATCCCCTCCAGCATCTGTTATTATTCGTATTCCTGATCCTGGCCATTCTAACTGGAGTGAGGTGGAATCTTAGAGTTGTTTTGATTTGCATTTCTTTTGTGACCAGAGATGTTGAGCATTTCTTCATGTGTGTATAGGCCATTCTTGTTTCTTCTTCAGAGAAGACTCTCTTTAAGTCTTTGGCCCATTTTTTAATGGGATGGTTGTTACTTTGGAGGTTAGTTTTGGAGTGATTCAATTTTTTGAGTTGATATGTTTTGGATATGAGGCCTTTGTCCGTTGTTTGGTTGGTGAAGATCTTCTCCCACTCTGTAGGCTTCCTAATTAATTTACTAGCTATATCCTTTGCCATACAAAAGCTCCGCCGTTTAATGCAGTCCCACTTATCCAGCTTTTCTCTGATTTGTTGTGATTCTTGGTCCTTATTAAGAAAGTTTCGACCTGTGCCAAGGAGACCTAGTGTATCTCCCATTCCTTCCTGTAAAGTTTTCAGTGTGTCAGCTTTTACCTCCAGGTCTTTGATCCATTTGGAGTTAATTCTAGTGCAAGGTGACAAAGAAGGATCCAACTTAATTTTCTGCCAGTGCTTAACCGGTTCTGCCAGCACCATTTCTTGAAGAGGCTGTCTTTCTTCCATTCTATTTTTTTGGCTCCCTTGTCAAAGATTAGGTGGCCATAGGTCTGTGGTTTAGTAGAACTGGGTCCTCAGTTCTATTCCATTGGTCTTCAGGCCTGTTCTTGTGCCAGTACCAAGCTGTTTTGAGAATTATAGCTCTGTAATAGAGTCTAAAGTTTGGAATTGAAATTCCTCCTGCGCTGTTCTTTCTGCTAAGAAGTGTTTTTGCTAACGGGGTCTTTTATTATTCCATATGAAATTTTGAATTGCCTCTTCTATTTAAAGAATGCCATTGGGATATTGATGGGTATGGGATTGAATTTGTAGATAGCCCTTGGCAAGATTGTCATTTTCACAATGTTGATTCTTCCAATCCAGGAGCATTGGAGGTTTTCTCATTTCCTTAGTTCTGCTTTAATTTCCTTTTTTAGGGTTTTAAAGTTTTCATCAAAAAGGTCCTTTACATTCTTAGTTAAGCTAATTCCTAGGTACTTTATTTTCTTTGAGGCTATTGTGAAAGGAGTTTCTTTCCTGATTATTGCCTCCTTCCTCTCACTGTTGGCGTAAAGGAAGGCAGTTGATTTTTGAGGGTTAATTTTATAGCCTGCTACTCTTCCAACGTTTTGAATCAGCTCAAGGAGCTTTGGAGTAGAGTCTATAGGATTCTTTAAATACAGAATCATGTCATCTGCAAAGAGGGATAGTTTTATTTCCTCTTTCCCTACTTGGATCCCCTTTATGCTTGCTTCTTGCCTTATTGCACTGGCTAGGAATTCTAGTACTATGGTAAAGAGTAGTGGACAGAGTGGGCATCCTTGTCTCGTTCCTGATTTTAGAGGGAATGGCTTTAGATTTTCACCATTGAGTGTAATACTAGCAGTGGGTTTCTCATACACAGCCTTTATTACATTGAGGAATGTTCCATGGATTCCTAGTTTCTCCAGAGCTTTTAACATACAGGGGTGTTGGATCTTGTCAAATGCCTTTTCCGCGTCTATTGAGACAATCATGTGATTTTTGTCCTTGCTCCTGTTGATGTGTTGAATTATATTAATTAATTTGTGTATGTTGAACCAGCTTTGCCTCCCTGTGATGAATCCAGTTTGATCATAATGTATAATTTTTTTGATGAGTTGTTGTAGACGGTTGGCCAGTATTTTGTTGAGAAGTTTTGCATCGATGTTCATCAAAGAAATAGGTCTATAGTTCTCTTTCTTTGATGAATCTCTGTCTGGTTTGGGGATGAGGGTTATACTGGCTTCATAGAATGAGTTTGGTAAAGAACCTTCATTTTCAATTTCGTTGAAGATCTTGAGGAGTATTGGTGTGAGCTCTGCTTTGAAGACCTTATAGAATTCAGCTGTGAATCCATCTGGCCCTGGGCTTTTCTTAGGTGGAAGTTCTCTAATTGCCATTTCTATTTCAGAGCTCGAAATAGGCCTGTTGAGTCGGTTTAGTTCTTCTTGGTTCAGTGTGGCTATGTTAATATTGGCTAGGAATTCATCCATTTCATCTAGATTCTCAAATTTGTTGGCGTAAATGTTTGAGAAGTATTCCCTCTTGATATTCTGGATCTCGGTAATTTCTGTCGTGATATTACCATTTTCATCTGCGATTTTGTTTATTTCGATATGCTCTCTTCTTTTTTTGTAAGATTTGCTAAGGGCTTGTCAATTTTGTTAATTCTTTCAAAGAACAAAGTCCTTGTTTTGTTGATTCTTTCTATAGTTTTTTGGATTCCAAATCATTTAATTCTGCTTTGATTTTAATAATTTGCTTTCTTCTACTGGGATTAGGGTTGGTTTGTTGCTCTTTTTCCAGGAAGTTAAGGTGAGACATTAACTTGTTGGTTTACAATTTTTCCAACTTGTTGTTGGAGGCACTCAGCGCTATAAATTTTCCTCTGAGTACTGCCTTTGCTGTGTTCCATGTGCTGCTGAGAAAAATGTATATTGTGTTGTTGCTGGGTGGAATATTCTGCAGATGTCTGTTAGATCTATTTGGTCTATATAGTTGTTCAGTTCTAAGGTTTCTCTGTTGAGTTTTTGCCTTGTTGATCTGTCCATAGGTGAGAGTGGTGTGTTAAAGTCACCAACGATCACTGTATTTCGATCTATGTATGGTTTCAGTGTAAGTAAAGTTTGCTTGATGAAGTTTGGAGCTCTGGGATTGGGTGTGTAAATATTTAGGATCGTTATGTTTCCTGGAGGAAAGATCCCTTTAGTAGTATGTAGTAACCTTCTTTGTCTTTTCTTACTAATATTAGTTTGAAGTCTATTTTATCTGATATGAGAATGGCAACTCCAGCCTGTTGATGGGGGCCGTTAGCTTGATAGAGTTTATTCCCACCTCTCACTTTCAAAAGATGATTGTTTTTTTGGGTAAGATGTGTCTCTTGAAGACAGCAGAACGATGGCTCTTGCTTTTTGATCCAACTAGACAGCCTATGCCGTTTAATTGGATTGTTAAGTCCATTGATATTGAGAGTTAGGATTGAGAGATATTTATTAGTTCCTACCATTTTTATTTTTTTTAATTTTTTTTGCCAGTCTTGGGCTTGAGCTCAGGGCCTGAGCACTGTCCTTGGACTTTCTCAAGGCTAGAGCTCTACCACTTGAGCCTCAGCACCATTTCTGGCTTTTTTCTATGTATGTGGTACCGAGGAATCGAACCCGGGTCTTCATGCATGCTAGGCAAGCACTTTAACCACTAGGCCAAACACCCAGCCCGTTCCTACCATTTTTAAAAGCTTTTATTAGGGCCTGTGTCTTGACAGTTCTTGTGGTCCTTAGATGGTATGCTGTTTAGGTGCCATTTCTTTCCCTATATTGCATTTATGTTGGTTTTCTATGTATAGAACCTCTTTGAGAATTTTGTGTAGTGTTAGTTTTGTTGCGACATATTGTTGCAGCTTTTCCCTGGAATGGAATGTTTTTATTGTTCCCTCAGTTATGAATGAGAGCTTAGCTGAGTACAGTATTCTTGGTTGGTATTTATTTGACTTAAGCGCATGACATATATGCTTCCAGTCACTTCTTGCTTGCATGGTCTCTGCTGAGAAATCTGGCTTATTCTTATTTGTTTTCCCTCAGAGGTTACTGATCCCTTTTCCCTGGCTGCCTTTAGGATACTTTCTTTGGTTTCTATTGATCTAGTTCGGATTACGATGTGGCGGTGGGATGTTCTTTTCTGGTCAGGTCTGTTTGGGATTCTAAAAGCTTCTTGTATCTGGATGGGCCTGCCCTTCTGGATATTTGGGAGATTCTCTGAGCTGATTCCCTGAAGTATATTTTCAATACCGTTGACCTCTTTCTCCACGCCCTCCTCAATACCAATTAGCCTTACATTAGGCTTCCTAATTGTATCTTGGACCTCCTGAAGCGCTCTCTCATTTTTTCTAGATTTGGATTGACTCATTTTCTGTTCTTTCTCTATAATAACTGAATTATCTTCAGCCCCAGAAATTCCATCTTCTGCATTTTCTAACCTGCTATCAAACTATCTACTTTATTTTTGATCTCCCTAGCTTCTAATTGCTCATTTTTGATGCCTTGCATCTCTCCTGGTAATCCGATTTCTTACAGTTGCATCCAGTGCTTAAGTTTTGTGAACTAATGACAGTTTAAAAAGTCATCCAACTGGGAACTGGAAAACAAATCTCATTAATTTAGACTACATCTCAGGGACTGTTCTTTGTAAATGTCAGTTCAACCTTGCTAGAAAAGAGCTGTAGACACTACAGTTCCCTGCAGCCAAGTATCAAAGAGAAATATCAAGCTTAAGCAGCACGGGGAGAAAGAGTCAGAGGAGGAATCTGAGAAATTGACCATTTCTATGGTTTGCAGCCAGGAATTTTAAGATATGATTTTGAAATCTCCTCCCCCCCGGAAGGAACCTAATTACAAAATCCATATCAATATCACCCAGAGCTTAAAAATTTGATTCAGAATCACTATGTTCTCAGCCTTACTAATGTTTCTTGCAGATTTACTTCGCTCCAGACAAAATTGTAGAAATTCCTGTACAGTCTAATTTTAGCAAATTCTTCCCTGCCTCTTGATTTTGATAAGAGTTGTCTTTCCTCGTAGTGATACAATCATAGAATACTCACTTGAAAAATACTGATATTACAACCGTAACTGTAGCCCCTGTTGACATCACCCTAAGAACAAAATACAATCTAAAAAACGCTAATACTGGAACTTGAGCTCAGGGTCTGGCACTCTGGCTTTCGCATTTCTCTCAAGGCTGGCACTCCAGCACTGCAGTCAGCTCTACTTGCAGATATTTCCTCTTGAATGGAGCTAAGAATCACCCAGGCCGGATTGGAAGCTCAAGCCTCCAATTTTAGACCCCAGAGGAGCTAGGACTCTATCCATTAGCTACTGCATCTGGCTTTCATTGATATTTTCAGGGTAGCTTGGCAGAATAGAAGATGCCTGCCTCTAGAACTGGAATCTTATTCTAGATTGGTCATTTTCTACAAACATCAGTCTCTAGCTTATTCATGTGTCACAGAATTCTTGGCTGTTACTCTCATTAGTATCAGATGAAATACAATGAATTTAGAGAGTGAAGAATGAGAAAGTAGCTGTTACAGTAAAAATCTTGAAAATTTCCATAACTTGTTCATGGTTTCCTCGAAATCACCTAAAACTTATGATATGGGAGAGGAACCACTTGGGTCCAAGCTATCTTCCATAGAAAGTTGTATAATATTTTAAAGACTTAAAAAAGGTTCAAATAAGACCACTCTTTAGGGGGTTTTCCTTCAAATTGCATCAGTGTATTTCTTAAGCTGTGATCCAAGAATTGTGTGAGAATTCTGTCTTTATGGCCTTAAGGGATCAATTACTTCTGTTGATGATTGCGTGAATAAACACCAAACACCGATTCAACGAGATCAGTTCTTGTTTGTTACAAATGATTAGGTCTCCAACGAGGACAAATTAGCTGTCGATGTCAAATGGCTTCCATGGCCCGTATTGTTTTCTTTTCCATGGTGAAAAAACAGTTCAGCAGCTACATGTTATATTGATGATATGTTCTACCTCAATATTTTTAGGTAAGACTCTGGTCAAAAGCGAAAGAGATATCAGTGGGGAAAACGAGCTGAGTGTGAGGGGGTGGGTTAACCATCCCCTCACACTCAGCTCGTTTTCCCCATTGAGACAGAGGGAGACAGAGAGAGGGAGAAAGAGGGAGAGAGAGTGAGGGCTGGGAGTTGGGCATCATGACAGAGTGCTAGCCTAGCATTTACAAAGATCCAGGATCGATTCCTGGCTACCACATACATAGAAATCACAGAAAGCCAAAGGTTGTGCTGAGGAGCAAGTGGTAGAGCTCCAGTCTTGAGGACAGAACCCAAGGACTGTGCTCAGGCCCCGAGCTCAAGACCAGGACGGGCAAAAAAATGATCCAATAAAATAAATGAATATACCTGTATTTATAGAAAGAGACAGATGTGTTTGTAGGTGTGTGTGTGCATGTGTATGTGTGTGTTTGTGTATCAGAGAGTTCAATAGGCCTTGCACATACCTAGAGTAGCCTGGTAATCCGATTTCTTACAGTTGCATCCAGTGCTTAAGTTTTGTGAACTAATGACAGTTTAAAAAGTCATCCAACTGGGAACTGGAAAACAAATTACCTTAATTTAGACTACATCTCAGGGACTGTTCTTTGTAAATGTCAGTTCAACCTTGCTAGAAAACAGCTGTAGACACTACAGTTCCCTGCAGCCAAGTATCAAAGAGAAATATCAAGCTTAAGCAGCACGGGGAGAAAGAGTCAGAGGAGGAATCTGAGAAATTGACCATTTCTATGGTTTGTAGCCAGGAATTTTAAGATACGATTTTGAAATCTCCTCCCCCCCGGAAGGAACCTAATTACAAAATCCATATCAATATCACACAGAACTTAAAAATTTGATTCAGAATCACTATTTTCTCACCCTTACTAATGTTTCTTGCAGATTTACTTCGCTCCAGACAAAATTGTAGAAATTCCTGTACAGTCTAATTTTAGAACACTCTTCCCTGCCTTTTGATTTTGATAAGAGTTGTCTTTCCTCGTAGTGATACAATCATAGAATACTCACTTGAAAAATACTGATATTACAACCGTAACTGTAGCCCCTGTTGACATCACCCTAAGAACAAAATACAATCTAAAAACCGCTAATACTGGAACTTGAGCTCAGGGTCTGGCACTCTGGCTTTCGCATTTCTCTCAAGGCTGGCACTCCAGCATTGCAGTCAGCTCTACTTGCAGATATTTCCTCTTGAATGGAGCTAAGAATCACCCAGGCCGGATTGGAAGCTCAAGCCTCCAATTTTAGACCCCAGAGGAGCTAGGACTCTATCCATTAGCTACTGCATCTGGCTTTCATTGATATTTTCAGGGTAGCTTGGCAGAATAGAAGATGCCTGCCTCTAGAACTGGAATCTTATTCTAGATTGGTCATTTTCTACAAACATCAGTCTCTAGCTTATTCATGTGTCACAGAATTCTTGGCTGTTACTCTCATTAGTATCAGATGAAATACAATGAATTTAGAGAGTGAAGAATGATAAAGTACATGATACAGTAAAAATCTTGAAAATTTCCATAACTTGTTCATGGTTTCCTCGAAATCACCTAAAACTTATGATATGGGAGAGGAACCACTTGGGTCCAAGCTATCTTCCATAGAAAGTTGTATAATATTTTAAAGACTTAAAAAAGGTTCAAATAAGACCACTCTTTAGGGGGTTTTGCTTCAAATTGCATCAGTGTATTTCTTAAGCTGTGATCCAAGAATTGTGTGAGAATTCTGTCTTTATGGCCTTAAGGGATCAATTACTTCTGTTGATGATTGAGTGAATAAACACCAAACACCGATTCAACGAGATCAGTTCTTGTTTGTTACAAATGATTAGGTCTCCAACGAGGACAAATTAGCTGTCGATGTCAAATGGCTTCCATGGCCCGTATTGTTTTCTTTTCCATGGTGAAAAAACAGTTCAGCAGCTATACTTTATATTGATGATATGTTCTACCTCCATGTTTTGATGTAGGACTCTGGTCTAAAACCGAAAGAGATATCAGTGGGGAAAACGAGCTGAGTGTGAGGGGGTGGTTAACCCACCCCCTCACACTCAGCTCGTTTTCCCCATTGAGACAGAGGGAGACAAAGAGAGGGAGAAAGAGGGAGAGAGAGTGAGGGCTGGGAGTTGGGCATCATGACAGAGTGCTAGCCTAGCATTTACAAAGATCCAGGATCGATTCCTGGCTACCACATACATAGAAATCACAGAAAGCCAAAGGTTGTGCTGAGGAGCAAGTGGTAGAGCTCTAGTCTTGAGGACAGAACCCAAGGACTGTGCTCAGGCCCCGAGCTCAAGACCAGGACGGGCAAAAAAATGATCCAATAAAATAAATGAATATACCTGTATTTATAGAAAGAGACAGATGTGTTTGTAGGTGTGTGTGTGCATGTGTATGTGTGTGTTTGTGTATCAGAGAGTTCAATAGGCCTTGCACATACCTAGAGTAGCCTGGTAATCCGATTTCTTACAGTTGCATCCAGTGCGTAAGTTTTGTGAACTAATGACAGTTTAAAAAGTCATCCAACTGGGAACTGGAAAACAAATTTCCTTAATTTAGACTACATCTCAGGGACTGTTCTTTGTAAATGTCAGTTCAACCTTGCTAGAAAAGAGCTGTAGACACTACAGTTCCCTGCAGCCAAGTATCAAAGAGAAATATCAAGCTTAAGCAGCACGGGGAGAAAGAGTCAGAGGAGGAATCTGAGAAATTGACCATTTCTATGGTTTGTAGCCAGGAATTTTAAGATACGATTTTGAAATCTCCTCCCCCCCCGGAAGGAACCTAATTACAAAATCCATATCAATATCACCCAGAGCTTAAAAATTTGATTCAGAATCACTGTTTTCTCACCCTTACTAATGTTTCTTACAGATTTACTTCGCTCCAGACCAAATTTTAGAAATTCCTGTACAGTCTAATTTTAGCAAACTCTTCCCTGCCTTTTGATTTTGATAAGAGTTGTCTTTCCTCGTAGTGATACAATCATAGAATACTCACTTGAAAAATACTGATATTACAACCATAACTGTAGCCCCTGTTGACATCACCCTAAGAACAAAATACAATCTAAAAACCGCTAATACTGGAACTTGAGCTCAGGGTCTGGCACTCTGGCTTTCGCATTTCTCTCAAGGCTGGCACTCCAGCACTGCAGTCAGCTCTACTTGCAGATATTTCCTCTTGAATGGAGCTAAGAATCACCCAGGCCGGATTGGAAGCTCAAGCCTCCAATTTTAGACCCCAGAGGAGCTAGGACTCTATCCAATAGCTACTGCATCTGGCTTTCATTGATATTTTCAGGGTAGCTTGGCAGAATAGAAGATGCCTGCCTCTAGAACCGGAATCTTATTCTAGATTGGTCATTTTCTACAAACATCAGTCTCTAGCTTATTCATGTGTCACAGAATTCTTGGCTGTTACTCTCATTAGTATAAGATGAAATACAATGAATTTAGAGAGTGAAGAATGAGAAAGTACATGTTACAGTAAAAGTCTTGAAAATTTCCATAACTTGTTCATGGTTTCCTCGAAATCACCTAAAACTTATGATATGGGAGAGGAACCACTTGGGTCCAAGCTATCTTCCATAGAAAGTTGTATAATATTTTAAAGACTTAAAAAAGGTTCAAATAAGACCACTCTTTAGGGGGTTTTGCTTCAAATTGCATCAGTGTATTTCTTAAGCTGTGATCCAAGAATTGTGTGAGAATTCTGTCTTTATGGCCTTAAGGGATCAATTACTTCTGTTGATGATTGAGTGAATAAACACCAAACACCGATTCAACGAGTTCAGTTCTTGTTTGTTACAAATGATTAGGTCTCCAACGAGGACAAATTAGCTGTCGATGTCAAATGGCTTCCATGGCCCGTATTGTTTTCTTTTCCATGGTGAAAAAACAGTTCAGCAGCTATACTTTATATTGATGATAGGTTCTACCTCCATATTTTGAGGTAGGACTCTGGTCTAAAACCGAAAGAGATATCAATGGGGAAAACGAGCTGAGTGTGAGGGGGTGCCACCCCCTCACACTCAGCTCGTTTTCCCCACTGAGACAGAGAGAGACAGAGAGAGGGAGAAAGAGGGAGAGAGAGTGAGGGCTGGGAGTTGGGCATCATGACAGAGTGCTAGCCTAGCATTTACAAAGATCCAGGATCGATTCCTGGCTACCACATACATAGAAATCACAGAAAGCCAAAGGTTGTGCTGAGGAGCAAGTGGTAGAGCTCCAGTCTTGAGGACAGAACCCAAGGACTGTGCTCAGGCCCCGAGCTCAAGACCAGGACGGGCAAAAAAATGATCCAATAAAATAAATGAATATACCTGTATTTATAGAAAGAGACAGATGTGTTTGTAGGTGTGTGTGTGCATGTGTATGTGTGTGTTTGTGTATCAGAGAGTTCAATAGGCCTTGCACATACCTAGAGTAGCCTGGTAATCCGATTTCTTACAGTTGCATCCAGTGCTTAAGTTTTGTGAACTAATGACAGTTTAAAAAGTCATCCAACTGGGAACTGGAAAACAAATTACCTTAATTTAGACTACATCTCAGGGACTGTTCTTTGTAAATGTCAGTTCAACCTTGCTAGAAAAGAGCTGTAGACACTACAGTTCCCTGCAGCCAAGTATCAAAGAGAAATATCAAGCTTAAGCAGCACGGGGAGAAAGAGTCAGAGGAGGAATCTGAGAAATTGACCATTTCTATGGTTTGTAGCCAGGAATTTTAAGATACGATTTTGAAATCTCCTCCCCCCCGGAAGGAACCTAATTACAAAATCCATATCAATATCACCCAGAGCTTAAAAATTTGATTCAGAATCACTATTTTCTCACCCTTACTAATGTTTCTTGCAGATTTACTTCGCTCCAGACAAAATTTTAGAAATTCCTGTACAGTCTAATTTTAGAACACTCTTCCCTGCCTTTTGATTTTGATAAGAGTTGTCTTTCCTCGTAGTGATACAATCATAGAATACTCACTTGAAAAATACTGATATTACAACTGTAACTGTAGCCCCTGTTGACATCACCCTAAGAACAAAATACAATCTAAAAAACGCTAATACTGGAACTTGAGCTCAGGGTCTGGCACTCTGGCTTTCGCATTTCTCTCAAGGCTGGCACTCCAGCACTGCAGTCAGCTCCACTTGCAGATATTTCCTCTTGAATGGAGCTAAGAATCACCCAGGCCGGATTGGAAGCTCAAGCCTCCAATTTTAGACCCCAGAGGAGCTAGGACTCTATCCATTAGCTACTGCATCTGGCTTTCATTGATATTTTCAGGGTAGCTTGGCAGAATAGAAGATGCCTGCCTCTAGAACTGGAATCTTATTCTAGATTGGTCATTTTCTACAAACATCAGTCTCTAGCTTATTCATGTGTCACAGAATTCTTGGCTGTTACTCTCATTAGTATCAGATGAAATACAATGAATTTAGAGAGTGAAGAATGATAAAGTACATGATACAGTAAAAATCTTGCAAATTTGCATAACTTGTTCATGGTTTCCTCGAAATCACCTAAAACTTATGATATGGGAGAGGAACCACTTGGGTCCAAGCTATCTTCCATAGAAAGTTGTATAATATTTTAAAGACTTAGAAAAGGTTCAAATAAGACCACTCTTTAGGGGGTTTTCCTTCAAATTGCATCAGTGTATTTCTTAAGCTGTGATCCAAGAATTGTGTGAGAATTCTGTCTTTATGGCCTTAAGGGATCAATTACTTCTGTTGATGATTGAGTGAATAAACACCAAACACCGATTCAACGAGATCAGTTCTTGTTTGTTACAAATGATTAGGTCTCCAACGAGGACAAATTAGCTGTCGATGTCAAATGGCTTCCATGGCCCGTATTGTTTTCTTTTCCATGGTGAAAAAACAGTTCAGCAGCTATACGTTATATTGATGATATGTTCTACCTCAATATTTTGAGGTAGGACTCTGGTCTAAAACCGAAAGAGATATCAGTGGGGAAAACGAGCTGAGTGTGAGGGGGTGGTTAACCCACCCCCTCACACTCAGCTCGTTTTCCCCATTGAGACAGAGGGAGACAGAGAGAGGGAGAAAGAGGGAGAGAGAGTGAGGGCTGGGAGTTGGGCATCATGACAGAGTGCTAGCCTAGCATTTACAAAGATCCAGGATCGATTCCTGGCTACCACATACATAGAAATCACAGAAAGCCAAAGGTTGTGCTGAGGAGCAAGTGGTAGAGCTGTAGTCTTGAGGACAGAACCCAAGGACTGTGCTCAGGCCCCGAGCTCAAGACCAGGACGGGCAAAAAAATGATCCAATAAAATAAATGAATATACCTGTATTTATAGAAAGAGACAGATGTGTTCGTAGGTGTGTGTGTGCATGTGTATGTGTGTGTTTGTGTATCAGAGAGTTCAATAGGCCTTGCACATACCTAGAGTAGCCTGGTAATCCGATTTCTTACAGTTGCATCCAGTGCTTAAGTTTTGTGAACTAATGACAGTTTAAAAAGTCATCCAACTGGGAACTGGAAAACAAATTACCTTAATTTAGACTACATCTCAGGGACTGTTCTTTGTAAATGTCAGTTCAACCTTGCTAGAAAACAGCTGTAGACACTACAGTTCCCTGCAGCCAAGTATCAAAGAGAAATATCAAGCTTAAGCAGCACGGGGAGAAAGAGTCAGAGGAGGAATCTGAGAAATTGACCATTTCTATGGTTTGTAGCCAGGAATTTTAAGATACGATTTTGAAATCTCCTCCCCCCCGGAAGTAACCTAATTACAAAATCCATATCAATATCACCCAGAGCTTAAAAATTTGATTCAGAATCACTATTTTCTCACCCTTACTAATGTTTCTTGCAGATTTACTTCGCTCCAGACAAAACTTTAGAAATTCCTGTACAGTCTAATTTTAGCAAACTCTTCCCTGCCTTTTGATTTTGATAAGAGTTGTCTTTCCTCGTAGTGATACAATCATAGAACACTCACTTGAAAAATACTGATATTACAACCGTAACTGTAGCCCCTGTTGACATCACCCTAAGAACAAAATACAATCTAAAAACTGCTAATACTGGAACTTGACCTCAGGGTCTGGCACTCTGGCTTTCGCATTTCTCTCAAGGCTGGCACTCCAGCACTGCAGTCAGCTCTACTTGCAGATATTTCCTCTTGAATGGAGCTAAGAATCACCCAGGCCGGATTGGAAGCTCAAGCCTCCAATTTTAGACCCCAGAGGAGCTAGGACTCTATCCATTAGCTACTGCATCTGGCTTTCATTGATATTTTCAGGGTAGCTTGGCAGAATAGAAGATGCCTGCCTCTAGAACTGGAATCTTATTCTAGATTGGTCATTTTCTACAAACATCAGTCTCTAGCTTATTCATGTGTCACAGAATTCTTGGCTGTTACTCTCATTAGTATCAGATGAAATACAATGAATTTAGAGAGTGAAGAATGATAAAGTACATGTTACTGTAAAAATCTTGCAAATTTGCATAACTTGTCCATGGTTTCCTCGAAATCACCTAAAACTTATGATATGGGAGAGGAACCACTTGGGTCCAAGCTATCTTCCATAGAAAGTTGTATAATATTTTAAAGACTTAAAAAAGGTTCAAATAAGACCACTCTTTAGGGGGTTTTCCTTCAAATTGCATCAGTGTATTTCTTAAGCTGTGATCCAAGAATTGTGTGAGAATTCTGTCTTTATGGCCTTAAGGGATCAATTACTTCTGTTGATGATTGAGTGAATAGACAGCAAACACCGATTCAATGAGATCAGTTCTTGTTTGTTACAAATGATTAGGTCTCCAACGAGGACAAATTAGCTGTCGATGTCAAATGGCTTCCATGGCCCGTATTGTTTTCTTTTCCATGGTGAAAAAACAGTTCAGCAGCTACATGTTATATTGATGATATGTTCTACCTCAATATTTTTAGGTAAGACTCTGGTCAAAAGCGAAAGAGATATCAGTGGGGAAAACGAGCTGAGTGTGAGGGGGTGGGTTAACCATCCCCTCACACTCAGCTCGTTTTCCCCATTGAGACAGAGGGAGACAGAGAGAGGGAGAAAGAGGGAGAGAGAGTGAGGGCTGGGAGTTGGGCATCATGACAGAGTGCTAGCCTAGCATTTACAAAGATCCAGGATCGATTCCTGGCTACCACATACATAGAAATCACAGAAAGCCAAAGGTTGTGCTGAGGAGCAAGTGGTAGAGCTGTAGTCTTGAGGACAGAACCAAAGGACTGTGCTCAGGCCCCGAGCTCGAGACCAGGACGGGCAAAAAAATGATCCCATAAAATAAATGAATATACCTGTATTTATAGAAAGAGACACATGTGTTTGTAGGTGTGTGTGTGCATGTGTATGTGTGTGTTTGTGTATCAGAGAGTTCAATAGGCCTTGCACATACCTAGAGTAGCCGGGTAATCCGATTTCTTACAGTTGCATCCAGTGCTTAAGTTTGGTGAACTAATGACAGTTTAAAAAGTCATCCAACTGGGAACTGGAAAACAAATTACCTTAATTTAGACTACATCTCAGGGACTGTTCTTTGTAAATGTCAGTTCAACCTTGCTAGAAAACAGCTGTAGACACTACAGTTCCCTGCAGCCAAGTATCAAAGAGAAATATCAAGCTTAAGCAGCACGGGGAGAAAGAGTCAGAGGAGGAATCTGAGAAATTGACCATTTCTATGGTTTGTAGCCAGGAATTTTAAGATACGATTTTGAAATCTCCTCCCACCCGGAAGTAACCTAATTACAAAATCCATATCAATATCACCCAGAGCTTAAAAATATGATTCAGAATCACTATTTTCTCAGCCTTACTAATGTTTCTTGCAGATTTACTTCGCTCCAGACAAAATTTAAGAAATTCCTGTACAGTCTAATTTTAGCAAACTCTTCCCTGCCTTTTGATTTTGATAAGAGTTGTCTTTCCTCGTAGTGATACAATCATAGAATACTCACTTGAAAAATACTGATATTACAACGGTAACTCTAGCCCCTGTTGACATCACCCTAAGAACAAAATACAATCTAAAAAACGCTAATACTGGAACTTGAGCTCAGGGTCTGGCACTCTGGCTTTCGCATTTCTCTCAAGGCTGGCACTCCAGCACTGCAGACAGCTCTACTTGCAGATATTTCCTCTTGAATGGAGCTAAGAATCACCCAGGCCGGATTGGAAGCTCAAGCCTCCAATTTTAGACCCCAGAGGAGCTAGGACTCTATCCATTAGCTACTGCATCTGGCTTTCATTGATATTTTCAGGGTAGCTTGGCAGAATAGAAGATGCCTGCCTCTAGAACTGGAATCTTATTCTAGATTGGTCATTTTCTACAAACATCAGTCTCTAGCTTATTCATGTGTCACAGAATTCTTGGCTGTTACTCTCATTAGTATCAGATGAAATACAATGAAGTTAGAGAGTGAAGAATGAGAAAGTACATGTTACAGTAAAAATCTTGCAAATTTGCATAACTTGTTCATGGTTTCCTCGAAATCACCTAAAACTTATGATATGGGAGAGGAACCACTTGGGTCCAAGCTATCTTCCATAGAAAGTTGTATAATATTTTAAAGACTTAAAAAAGGTTCAAATAAGACCACTCTATAGGGGGTTTTCCTTCAAATTGCATCAGTGTACTTCTTAAGCTGTGATCCAAGAATTGTGTGAGAATTCTGTCTTTATGGCCTTAAGGGATCAATTACTTCTGTTGATGATTGAGTGAATAAACACCAAACACCGATTCAACGAGATCAGTTCTTGTTTGTTACAAATGATTAGGTCTCCAACAGGACAAATTAGCTGTCGATGTCAAATGGCTTCCATGGCCCGTATTGTTTTCTTTTCCATGGTGAAAAAACAGTTCAGCAGCTATACGTTATATTGATGATATGTTCTACCTCAATATTTTGAGGTAAGACTCTGGTCAAAAACCGAAAGAGATATCAGTGGGGAAAACGAGCTGAGTGTGAGGGGGTGGGTTAACCACCCCCTCACACTCAGCTCGTTTTCCCCATTGAGACAGAGGGAGACAGAGAGAGGGAGAAAGAGGGAGAGAGAGTGAGGGCTGGGAGTTGGGCATCATGACAGAGTGCTAGCCTAGCATTTACAAAGATCCAGGATCGATTCCTGGCTACCACATACATAGAAATCACAGAAAGCCAAAGGTTGTGCTGAGGAGAAGTGGTAGAGCTCTAGCCTTGAGGACAGAACCCAGGACTGTGCTCAGGCCGCGAGCTCAAGACCAGGACGGGCAAAAAAATGATCCAATAAAATAAATGAATATACCTGTATTTATAGAAAGAGACAGATGTGTTTGTAGGTGTGTGTGTGCATGTGTTTGTGTGTGTTTGTGTGTCAGAGAGTTCAATAGGCCTTGCACATACCTAGAGTAGCCGGGTAATCCGATTTCTTACAGTTGCATCCAGTGCGTAAGTTTGGTGAACTAATGACAGTTTAAAAAGTCATCCAACTGGGAACTGGAAAACAAATTACCTTAATTTAGACTACATCTCAGGGACTGTTCTTTGTAAATGTCAGTTCAACCTTGGTAGAAAACAGCTGTAGACACTACAGTTCCCTGCAGCCAAGTATCAAAGAGAAATATCAAGCTTAAGCAGCACGGGGAGAAAGAGTCAGAGGAGGAATCTGAGAAATTGACCATTTCTATGGTTTGTAGCCAGGAATTTTAAGATACGATTTTGAAATCTCCTCCCCCCCGGAAGTAACTTAATTACAAAATCCATATCAATATCAACCAGAGCTTAAAACTTTGATTCAGAATCACTATTTTCTCAGCCTTACTAATGTTTCTTGCAGATTTACTTCGCTCCAGACAAAATTTTAGAAATTCCTGTACAGTCTAATTTTAGCAAACTCTTCCCTGCCTTTTGATTTTGATAAGAGTTGTCTTTCCTCGTAGTGATACAATCATAGAACACTCACTTGAAAAATACTGATATTACAACCGTAACTGTAGCCCCTGTTGACATCACCGTAAGAACAAAATACAATCTAAAAAACGCTAATACTGGAACTTGAGCTCAGGGTCTGGCACTCTGGCTTTCGCATTTCTCTCAAGGCTGGCACTCCAGCACTGCAGACAGCTCTACTTGCAGATATTTCCTCTTGAATGGAGCTAAGAATCACCCAGGCCGGATTGGAAGCTCAAGCCTCCAATTTTAGACCCCAGAGGAGCTAGGACTCTATCCATTAGCTACTGCATCTGGCTTTCATTGATATTTTCACGGTAGCTTGGCAGAATAGAAGATGCCTGCCTCTAGAGCTGGAATCTTATTCTAGATTGGTCATTTTCTACAAACATCAGTCTCTAGCTTATTCATGTGTCACAGAATTCTTGGCTGTTACTCTCATTAGTATCAGATGAAATACAATGAAGTTAGAGAGTGAAGAATGATAAAGTACATGTTACAGTAAAAATCTTGAAAATTTGCATAACTTGTTCATGGTTTCCTCAAAATCACCTAAAACTTATGATATGGGAGAGGAACCACTTGGGTCCAAGCTATCTTCCATAGAAAGTTGTATAATATTTTAAAGACTTAAAAAAGGTTCAAATAAGACCACTCTTTAGGGGGTTTTGCTTCAAATTGCATCAGTGTATTTCTTAAGCTGTGATCCAAGAATTGTGTGAGAATTCTGTCTTTATGGCCTTAAGGGATCAATTACTTCTGTTGATGATTGAGTGAATAAACACCAAACACCGATTCAACGAGATCAGTTCTTGTTTGTTACAAATGATTAGGTCTCCAACGAGGACAAATTAGCTGTCGATGTCAAATGGCTTCCATGGCCCATATTGTTTTCTTTTCCATGGTGAAAAAACAGTTCAGCAGCTATACGTTATATTGATGATATGTTCTACCTCAATATTTTGAGGTAAGACTCTGGTCAAAAACCGAAAGAGATATCAGTGGGGAAAACGAGCTGAGTGTGAGGGGGTGGTTAACCCACCCCCTCACACTCAGCTCGTTTTCCCCATTGAGACAGAGGGAGACAGAGAGAGGGAGAAAGAGGGAGAGAGAGTGAGGGCTGGGAGTTGGGCATCATGACAGAGTGCTAGCCTAGCATTTACAAAGATCCAGGATTGATTCCTGGCTACCACATACATAGAAATCACAGAAAGCCAAAGGTTGTGCTGAGGAGCAAGTGGTAGAGCTGTAGTCTTGAGGACAGAACCCAAGGACTGTGCTCAGGCCCCGAGCTCGAGACCAGGACGGGCAAAAAAATGATCCCATAAAATAAATGAATATACCTGTATTTATAGAAAGAGACAGATGTGTTTGTAGGTGTGTGTGTGCATGTGTATGTGTGTGTTTGTGTATCAGAGAGTTCAATAGGCCTTGCATATACCTAGAGTAGCCGGGTAATCCGATTTCTTACAGTTGCATCCAGTGCTTAAGTTTTGTGAACTAATGACAGTTTAAAAAGTCATCCAACTGGGAACTGGGAAACAAATTCCCTTAATTTAGACTACATCTCAGGGACTGTTCTTTGTAAATGTCAGTTCAACCTTGCTAGAAAAGAGCTGTAGACACTACAGTTCCCTGCAGCCAAGTATCAAAGAGAAATATCAAGCTTAAGCAGCACGGGGAGAAGAAAGATACGATTTTGAAATATCCTCCCCCCCAGAAGTAACCTAATTACAAAATCCATATCAATATCACCCAGAGCTTAAAAATTTGATTCAGAATCACTATTTTCTCAGCCTTACTAATGTTTCTTGCAGATTTACTTCGCTCCAGACAAAACTTTAGAAATTCCTGTACAGTCTAATTTTAGCAAACTCTTCCCTGCCTTTTGATTTTGATAAGAGTTGACTTTCCTCGTAGTGATACAATCATAGAATACTCACTTGAAAAATACTGATATTACAACCGTAACTCTAGCCCCTGTTGACATCACCCTAAGAACAAAATACAATCTAAAAAACGCTAATACTGGAACTTGAGCTCAGGGTCTGGCACTCTGGCTTTCGCATTTCTCTCAAGGCTAGCACTCCAGCACTGCAGACAGCTCTACTTGCAGATATTTCCTCTTGAATGGAGCTAAGAATCACCCAGGCCGGATTGGAAGCTCAAGCCTCCAATTTTAGACCCCAGAGGAGCTAGGACTCTATCCATTAGCTACTGCATCTGGCTTTCATTGATATTTTCAGGGTAGCTTGGCAGAATAGAAGATGCCTGCCTCTAGAACTGGAATCTTATTCTAGATTGGTCATTTTCAACAAACATCAGTCTCTAGATTATTCATGTGTCACAGAATCCTTGGCTGTTACTCTCATTAGTATCAGATGAAATACAATGAAGTTAGAGAGTGAAGAATGATAAAGTACATGTTACAGTAAAAATCTTGCAAATTTGCATAACTTGTTCATGGTTTCCTCGAAATCACCTAAAACTTATGATATGGGAGAGGAACCACTTGGGTCCAAGCTATCTTCCATAGAAAGTTGTATAATATTTTAAAGACTTAAAAAAGGTTCAAATAAGACCACTCTATAGGGGGTTTTCCTTCAAATTGCATCAGTGTATTTCTTAAGCTGTGATCCAAGAATTGTGTGAGAATTCTGTCTTTATGGCCTTAAGGGATCAATTACTTCTGTTGATGATTGAGTGAATAAACACCAAACACCGATTCAACGAGATCAGTTCTTGTTTGTTACAAATGATTAGGTATCCAACGAGGACAAATTAGCTGTCGATGTCAAATGGCTTCCATGGCCCGTATTGTTTTCTTTTCCATGGTGAAAAAACAGTTCAGCAGCTATACGTTATATTGATGATATGTTCTACCTCAATATTTTGAGGTAAGACTCTGGTCAAAAACCGAAGGAGATATCAGTGGGGAAAACGAGCTGAGTGTGAGGGGGTTAACCACCCCATTGAGACAGAGGGAGACAGAGTGAGGGAGAAAGAGGGAGAGAAAGTGAGGGCTGGGAGTTGGGCATCATGACAGAGTGCTAGCCTAGCATTTACAAGGATCCAGGATCGATTCCTGGCTACCACATACATAGAAATCACAGAAAGCCAAAGGTTGTGCTGAGGAGCAAGTGGTAGAGCTCTAGCCTTGAGGACAGAACCCAAGGACTGTGCTCAGGCCCCGAGCTCGAGACCAGGACGGGCAAAAAAATGATCCCATAAAATAAATGAATATACCTGTATTTATAGAAAGAGACAGATGTGTTTGTAGGTGTGTGTGTGCATGTGTATGTGTGGGTTTGTGTATCAGAGAGTTCAATAGGCCTTGCATATACCTAGAGTAGCCGGATAATCCGATTTCTTACAGTTGCATCCAGTGCGTAAGTTTGGTGAACTAATGACAGTTTAAAAAGTCATCCAACTGGGAACTGGAAAACAAATTACCTTAATTTAGACTACATCTCAGGGACTGTTCTTTGTAAATGTCAGTTCAACCTTGCTAGAAAAGAGCTGTAGACACTACAGTTCCCTGCAGCCAAGTATCAAAGAGAAATATCAAGCTTAAGCAGCACGGGGAGAAAGAGTCAGAGGAGGAATCTGAGAAATTGACCATTTCTATGGTTTGTAGCCAGGAATTTTAAGATACGATTTTGAAATCTCCTCCCCCCCCGGAAGTAACCTAATTACAAAATCCATATCAATATCACCCAGAGCTTAAAAATTTGATTCAGAATCACTATTTTCTCACCCTTACTAATGTTTCTTGCAGATTTACTTCGCTCCAGAGAAAACTTTAGAAATTCCTGTACAGTCTAATTTTAGCAAACTCTTCCCTGCCTTTTGATTTTGATAAGAGTTGTCTTTCCTCGTAGTGATACAATCATAGAACACTCACTTGAAAAATACTGATATTACAACCGTAACTGTAGCCCCTGTTGACATCACCCTAAGAACAAAATACAATCTAAAAACCGCTAATACTGGAACTTCTGCTTAGGGTCTGGCACTCTAGCTTTCGCATTTCTCTCAAGGCTGGCACTCCAGCACTGCAGACAGCTCTACTTGCAGATATTTCCTCTTGAATGGAGCTAAGAATCACCCAGGCCGGATTGGAAGCTCAAGCCTCCAATTTTAGACCCCAGAGGAGCTAGGACTCTATCCATTAGCTACTGCATCTGGCTTTCATTGATATTTTCAGGGTAGCTTGGCAGAATAGAAGATGCCTGCCTCTAGAACTGGAATCTTATTCTAGATTGGTCATTTTCAACAAACATCAGTCTCTAGCTTATTCATGTGTCACAGAATTCTTGGCTGTTACTCTCATTAGTATCAGATGAAATACAATGAAGTTAGAGAGTGAAGAATGATAAAGTACATGTTACAGTAAAAATCTTGCAAATTTGCATAACTTTTTCATGGTTTCCTCGAAATCACCTAAAACTTATGATATGGGAGAGGAACCACTTGGGTCCAAGCTATCTTCCATAGAAAGTTGTATAATATTTTAAAGACTTAAAAAAGGTTCAAATAAGACCACTCTATAGGGGGTTTTCCTTCAAATTGCATCAGTGTATTTCTTAAGCTGTGATCCAAGAATTGTGTGAGAATTCTGTCTTTATGGCCTTAAGGGATCAATTACTTCTGTTGATGATTGAGTGAATAAACACCAAACACCGATTCAACGAGATCAGTTCTTGTTTGTTACAAATGATTAGGTCTCCAACGAGGACAAATTAGCTGTCGATGTCAAATGGCTTCCATGGCCCGTATTGTTTTCTTTTCCATGGTGAAAAAACAGTTCAGCAGCTATACGTTATATTGATGATATGTTCTACCTCAATATTTTGAGGTAAGACTCTGGTCAAAAACCGAAAGAGATATCAGTGGGGAAAACGAGCTGAGTGTGAGGGGGTGGGTTAACCACCCCCTCACACTCAGCTCGTTTTCCCCATTGAGACAGAGGGAGACAGAGAGAGGGAGAAAGAGGGAGAGAGAGTGAGGGCTGGGAGTTGGGCATCATGACAGAGTGCTGGCCTAGCATTTACAAAGATCCAGGATCGATTCCTGGCTACCACATACATAGAAATCACAGAAAGCCAAAGGTTGTGCTGAGGAGCAAGTGGTAGAGCTGTAGTCTTGAGGACAGAACCCAAGGACTGTGCTCAGGCCCCGAGCTCAAGACCAGGACGGGCAAAAAAATGATCCCATAAAATAAATGAATATACCTGTATTTATAGAAAGAGACAGATGTGTTTGTAGGTGTGTGTGTGCATGTGTATGTGTGTGTTTGTGTATCAGAGAGTTCAATAGGCCTTGCATATACCTAGAGTAGCCGGGTAATCCGATTTCTTACAGTTGCATCCAGTGCTTAAGTTTTGTGAACTAATGACAGTTTAAAAAGTCATCCAACTGGGAACTGGAAAACAAATTACCTTAATTTAGACTACATCTCAGGGACTGTTCTTTGTAAATGTCAGTTCAACCTTGCTAGAAAACAGCTCTAGACACTACAGTTCCCTGCAGCCAAGTATCAAAGAGAAATATCAAGCTTAAGCAGCACGGGGAGAAAGAGTCAGAGGAGGAATCTGAGAAATTGACCATTTCTATGGTTTGTAGCCAGGAATTTTAAGATACGATTTTGAAATATCCTCCCACCCGGAAGTAACCTAATTACAAAATCCATATCAATATCACCCAGAGCTTAAAAATTTGATTCAGAATCACTATTTTCTCACCCTTACTAATGTTTCTTGCAGATTTACTTCGCTCCAGACAAAATTTTAGAAATTCCTGTACAGTCTAATTTTAGCAAACTCTTCCCTGCCTTTTGATTTTGATAAGAGTTGTCTTTCCTCGTAGTGATACAATCATAGAACACTCACTTGAAAAATACTGATATTACAACCGTAACTGTAGCCCCTGTTGACATCACCGTAAGAAGAAAATACAATCTAAAAAACGCTAATACTGGAACTTGAGCTCAGGGTCTGGCACTCTGGCTTTCGCATTTCTCTCAAGGCTGGCACTCCAGCACTGCAGACAGCTCTACTTGCAGATATTTCCTCTTGAATGGAGCTAAGAATCACCCAGGCCGGATTGGAAGCTCAAGCCTCCAATTTTAGACCCCAGAGGAGCTAGGACTCTATCCATTAGCTACTGCATCTGGCTTTCATTGATATTTTCAGGGTAGCTTGGCAGAATAGAAGATGCCTGCCTCTAGAGCTGGAATCTTATTCTAGATTGGTCATTTTCTACAAACATCAGTCTCTAGCTTATTTATGTGTCACAGAATTCTTGGCTGTTACTCTCATTAGTATCAGATGAAATACAATGAATTTAGAGAGTGAAGAATGATAAAGTACATGTTACAGTAAAAATCTTGCAAATTTGCATAACTTGTTCATGGTTTCCACGAAATCACCTAAAACTTATGATATGGGAGAGGAACCACTTGGGTCCAAGCTATCTTCCATAGAAAGTTGTATAATATTTTAAAGACTTAAAAAAGGTTCAAATAAGACCACTCTTTAGGGGGTTTTGCTTCAAATTGCATCAGTGTATTTCTGAAGCTGTGATCCAAGAATTGTGTGAGAATTCTGTCTTTATGGCCTTAAGGGATCAATTACTTCTGTTGATGATTGAGTGAATAAACACCAAACACCGATTCAACGAGATCACTTCTTGTTTGTTACAAATGATTAGGTCTCCAACTAGGACAAATTAGCTGTCGATGTCAAATGGCTTCCATGGCCCGTATTGTTTTCTTTTCCATGGTGAAAAAACAGTTCAGCAGCTATACGTTATATTGATGATATGTTCTACCTCAATATTTTGAGGTAAGACTCTGGTCAAAAACCGAAAGAGATATCAGTGGGGAAAACGAGCTGAGTGTGAGGGGGTGGTTAACCCACCCCCTCACACTCAGCTCGTTTTCCCCATTGAGACAGAGGGAGACAGAGAGAGGGAGAAAGAGGGAGAGAGAGTGAGGGCTGGGAGTTGGGCATCATGACAGAGTGCTAGCCTAGCATTTACAAAGATCCAGGATCGATTCCTGGCTACCACATACATAGAAATCACAGAAAGCCAAAGGTTGTGCTGAGGAGCAAGTGGTAGAGCTCTAGTCTTGAGGACAGAACCCAAGGACTGTGCTCAGGCCCCGAGCTCGAGACCAGGACGGGCAAAAAAATGATCCCATAAAATAAATGAATATACCTGTATTTATAGAAAGAGACAGATGTGTTTGTAGGTGTGTGTGTGTGCATGTGTATGTGTGTGTTTGTGTATCAGAGAGTTCAATAGGCCTTGCATATACCTAGAGTAGCCTGGTAATCCGATTTCTTACAGTTGCATCCAGTGCGTAAGTTTGGTGAACTAATGACAGTTTAAAAAGTCATCCACCTGGGAACTGGAAAACAAATTACCTTAATTTAGACTACATCTCAGGGACTGTTCTTTGTAAATGTCAGTTCAACCTTGCTAGAAAAGAGCTGTAGACACTACAGTTCCCTGCAGCCAAGTATCAAAGAGAAATATCAAGCTTAAGCAGCACGGGGAGAAAGAGTCAGAGGAGGAATCTGAGAAATTGACCATTTCTATGGTTTGTAGCCAGGAATTTTAAGATACGATTTTGAAATCTCCTCCCCCCAGGAAGTAACCTAATTACAAAATCCATATCAATATCACCCAGAGCTTAAAAATATGATTCAGAATCACTATTTTCTCAGCCTTACTAATGTTTCTTGCAGATTTACTTCGCTCCAGACAAAATTTTAGAAATTCCTGAACAGTCTAATTTTAGCAAACTCTTCCCTGCCTTTTGATTTTGATAAGAGTTGTCTTTCCTCGTAGTGATACAATCATAGAATACTCACTTGAAAAATACTGATATTACAACTGTAACTCTAGCCCCTGTTGACATCACCCTAAGAACAAAATACAATCTAAAAAACGCTAATACTGGAACTTGAGCTCAGGGTCTGGCACTCTGGCTTTCGCATTTCTCTCAAGGCTGGCACTCCAGCACTGCAGACAGCTCTACTTGCAGATATTTCCTCTTGAATGGAGTTAAGAATCACCCAGGCCGGATTGGAAGCTCAAGCCTCCAATTTTAGACCCCAGAGGAGCTAGGACTCTATCCATTAGCTACTGCATCTGGCTTTCATTGATATTTTCAGGGTAGCTTGGCAGAATAGAAGATGCCTGCCTCTAGAGCTGGAATCTTATTCTAGATTGGTCATTTTCAACAAACATCAGTCTCTAGCTTATTCATGTGTCACAGAATTCTTGGCTGTTACTCTCATTAGTATCAGATGAAATACAATGAAGTTAGAGAGTGAAGAATGATAAAGTACATGTTACAGTAAAAATCTTGCAAATTTGCATAACTTCTTCATGGTTTCCTTGAAATCACCTAAAACTTATGATATGGGAGAGGAACCACTTGGGTCCAAGCTATCTTCCATAGAAAGTTGTATAATATTTTAAAGACTTAAAAAAGGTTCAAATAAGACCACTCTTTAGGGGGTTTTCCTTCAAATTGCATCAGTGTATTTCTGAAGCTGTGATCCAAGAATTGTGTGAGAATTCTGTCTTTATGGCCTTAAGGGATCAATTACTTCTGTTGATGATTGAGTGAATAAACACCAAACACCGATTCAACGAGATCAGTTCTTGTTTGTTACAAATGATTAGGTCTCCAACGAGGACAAATTAGCTGTCGATGTCAAATGGCTTCCATGGCCCGTATTGTTTTCTTTTCCATGGTGAAAAAACAGTTCAGCAGCTATACGTTATATTGATGATATGTTCTACCTCAATATTTTGAGGTAGGACTCTGGTCTAAAACCGAAAGAGATATCAGTGGGGAAAACGAGCTGAGTGTGAGGGGGTGGTTAACCCACCCCCTCACACTCAGCTCGTTTTCCCCATTGAGACAGAGGGAGACAGAGAGAGGGAGAAAGAGGGAGAGAGAATGAGGGCTGGGAGTTGGGCATCATGACAGAGTGCTAGCCTAGCATTTACAAAGATCCAGGATCGATTCCTGTCTACCACATACATAGAAATCACAGAAAGCCAAAGGTTGTGCTGAGGAGCAAGTGGTAGAGCTCTAGTCTTGAGGACAGAACCCAAGGACTGTGCTCAGGCCCCGAGCTCAAGACCAGGACGGGCAAAAAAATGATCCAATAAAATAAATGAATATACCTGTATTTATAGAAAGAGACAGATGTGTTTGTAGGTGTGTGTGTGCATGTGTATGTGTGTGTTTGTGTATCAGAGAGTTCAATAGGCCTTGCATATACCTAGAGTAGCCGGGTAATCCGATTTCTTACAGTTGCATCCAGTGCTTAAGTTTTGTGAACTAATGACAGTTTAAAAAGTCATCCAACTGGGAACTGGAAAACAAATTACCTTAATTTAGACTACATCTCAGGGACTGTTCTTTGTAAATGTCAGTTCAACCTTGCTAGAAAAGAGCTGTAGACACTACAGTTCCCTGCAGCCAAGTATCAAAGAGAAATATCAAGCTTAAGCAGCACGGGGAGAAAGAGTCAGAGGAGGAATCTGAGAAATTGACCATTTCTATGGTTTGTAGCCAGGAATTTTAAGATACGATTTTGAAATCTCCTCCCCCCCGGAAGTAACCTAATTACAAAATCCATATCAATATCACCCAGAGCTTAAAAATTTGATTCAGAATCACTATTTTCTCAGCCTTACTAATGTTTCTTGCAGATTTACTTCGCTCCAGACAAAATTTTAGAAATTCCTGTACAGTCTAATTTTAGCAAACTCTTCCCTGCCTTTTGATTTTGATAAGAGTTGTCTTTCCTCGTAGTGATACAATCATAGAACACTCACTTGAAAAATACTGATATTACAACCGTAACTGTAGCCCCTGTTGACATCACCCTAAGAACAAAATACAATCTAAAAACCGCTAATACTGGAACTTGAGCTCAGGGTCTGGCACTCTGGCTTTCGCATTTCTCTCAAGGCTGGCACTCCAGCACTGCAGTCAGCTCTACTTGCAGATATTTCCTCTTGAATGGAGCTAAGAATCACCCAGGCCGGATTGGAAGCTCAAGCCTCCAATTTTAGACCCCAGAGGAGCTAGGACTCTCCATTAGCTACTGCATCTGGCTTTCATTGATATTTTCAGGGTAGCTTGGCACAATAGAAGATGCCTGCCTCTAGAACTGGAATCTTATTCTAGATTGGTCATTTTCAACAAACATCAGTCTCTAGCTTATTCATGTGTCACAGAATTCTTGGCTGTTACTCTCATTAGTATCAGATGAAATACAATGAATTTAGAGATTGAAGAATGATAAAGTACATGTTACAGTAAAAATCTTGCAAATTTGCATAACTTGTTCATGGTTTCCTCAAAATCACCTAAAACTTATGATATGGGAGAGGAACCACTTGGGTCCAAGCTATCTTCCATAGAAAGTTGTATAATATTTTAAAGACTTAAAAAAGGTTCAAATAAGACCACTCTTTAGGGGGTTTTGCTTCAAATTGCATCAGTGTATTTCTGAAGCTGTGATCCAAGAATTGTGTGAGAATTCTGTCTTTATAGCCTTAAGGGATCAATTACTTCTGTTGATGATTGAGTGAATAAACACCAAACACCGATTCAACGAGATCAGTTCTTGTTTGTTACAAATGATTAGGTCTCCAACGAGGACAAATTAGCTGTCGATGTCAAATAGCTTCCATTGCCCGTATTGTTTTCTTTTCCATGGTGAAAAAACAGTTCAGCAGCTATACGTTATATTGATGATATGTTCTACCTCAATATTTTGAGGTAAGACTCTGGTCAAAAACCGAAAGAGATATCAGTGGGGAAAACGAGCTGAGTGTGAGGGGGTGGGTTAACCACCCCCTCACACTCAGCTCGTTTTCCCCATTGAGACAGAGGGAGACAGAGAGAGGGAGAAAGAGGGAGAGAGAGTGAGGGCTGGGAGTTGGGCATCATGACAGACTGCTAGCCTAGCATTTACAAAGATCCAGGATCGATTCCTGGCTACCACATACATAGAAATCACAGAAAGCCAAAGGTTGTGCTGAGGAGCAAGTGGTAGAGCTCTAGTCTTGAGGACAGAACCCAAGGACTGTGCTCAGGCCCCGAGCTCGAGACCAGGACGGGCAAAAAAATGATCCCATAAAATAAATGAATATACCTGTATTTATAGAAAGAGACAGATGTGTTTGTAGGTGTGTGTGTGCATGTGTATGTGTGTGTTTGTGTGTCAGAGAGTTCAATAGGCCTTGCATATACCTAGAGTAGCCTGGTAATCCGATTTCTTACAGTTGCATCCAGTGCTTAAGTTTTGTGAACTAATGACAGTTTAAAAAGTCATCCAACTGGGAACTGGAAAACAAATTACCTTAATTTAGACTACATCTCAGGGACTGTTCTTTGTAAATGTCAGTTCAACCTTGGTAGAAAACAGCTGTAGACACTACAGTTCCCTGCAGCCAAGTATCAAAGAGAAATATCAAGCTTAAGCAGCACGGGGAGAAAGAGTCAGAGGAGGAATCTGAGAAATTGACCATTTCTATGGTTTGTAGCCAGGAATTTTAAGATACTATTTTGAAATCTCCTCCCCCCCGGAAGTAACTTAATTACAAAATCCATATCAATATCACCCAGAGCTTAAAACTTTGATTCAGAATCACTATTTTCTCAGCCTTACTAATGTTTCTTGCAGATTTACTTCGCTCCAGACAAAATTTTAGAAATTCCTGTACAGTCTAATTTTAGCAAACTCTTCCCTGCCTTTTGATTTTGATAAGAGTTGTCTTTCCTCGTAGTGATACAATCATAGAACACTCACTTGAAAAATACTGATATTACAACCGTAACTGTAGCCCCTGTTGACATCACCCTAAGAACAAAATACAATCTAAAAAACGCTAATACTGGAACTTGAGCTCAGGGTCTGGCACTCTGGCTTTCGCATTTCTCTCAAGGCTGGCACTCCAGCACTGCAGTCAGCTCTACTTGCAGATATTTCCTCTTGAATGGAGCTAAGAATCACCCAGGCCGGATTGGAAGCTCAAGCCTCCAATTTTAGACCCCAGAGGAGCTAGGACTCTATCCATTAGCTACTGCATCTGGCTTTCATTGATATTTTCAGGGTAGCTTGGCAGAATAGAAGATGCCTGCCTCTAGAACTGGAATCTTATTCTAGATTGGTCATTTTCTACAAACATCAGTCTCTAGCTTATTCATGTGTCACAGAATTCTTGGCTGTTACTCTCATTAGTATCAGATGAAATACAATGAATTTAGAGAGTGAAGAATGAGAAAGTACATGTTACAGTAAAAATCTTGCAAATTTGCATAACTTGTTCATGGTTTCCTCGAAATCACCTAAAACTTATGATATGGGAGAGGAACCACTTGGGTCCAAGCTATCTTCCATAGAAAGTTGTATAATATTTTAAAGACTTAAAAAAGGTTCAAATAAGACCACTCTTTAGGGGGTTTTCCTTCAAATTGCATCAGTGTATTTCTGAAGCTGTGATCCAAGAATTGTGTGAGAATTCTGTCTTTATGGCCTTAAGGGATCAATTACTTCTGTTGATGATTGAGTGAATAAACACCAAACACCGATTCAACGAGATCAGTTCTTGTTTGTTACAAATGATTAGGTCTCCAACGAGGACAAATTAGCTGTCGATGTCAAATGGCTTCCATGGCCCGTATTGTTTTCTTTTCCATGGTGAAAAAACAGTTCAGCAGCTATACGTTATAATGATGATATGTTCTACCTCCATATTTTGAGGTAGGACTCTGGTCTAAAACCGAAAGAGATATCAGTGGGAAAAACGACCTGAGTGTGAGGGGGTGGGTTAACCACCCACTGAGACAGAGGGAGACAGAGAGAGGGAGAAAGAGGGAGAGAGAGTGAGGGCTGGGAGTTGGGCATCATGACAGAGTGCTAGCCTAGCATTTACAAAGATCCAGGATCGATTCCTGGCTACCACATACATAGAAATCACAGAAAGCCAAAGGTTGTGCTGAGGAGCAAGTGGTAGAGCTCTAGTCTTGAGGACAGAACCCAAGGACTGTGCTCAGGCCCCGAGCTCGAGACCAGGACGGGCAAAAAAATGATCCCATAAAATAAATGAATATACCTGTATTTATAGAAAGAGACAGATGTGTTCGTAGGTGTGTGTGTGCATGTGTATGTGTCTGTTTGTGTATCAGAGAGTTCAATAGGCCTTGCATATACCTAGAGTAGCCTGGTCATCCGATTTCTTACAGTTGCATCCAGTGCTTAAGTTTTGTGAACTAATGACATTTTAAAAAGTCATCCAACTGGGAACTGGAAAACAAATTACCTTAATTTAGACTACATCTCAGGTACTGTTCTTTGTAAATGTCAGTTCAACCTTGCTAGAAAAGAGCTGTAGACACTACAGTTCCCTGCAGCCAAGTATCAAAGAGAAATATCAAGCTTAAGCAGCACGGGGAGAAAGAGTCACAGGAGGAATCTGAGAAATTGACCATTTCTATGGTTTGTAGCCAGGAATTTTAAGATACGATTTTGAAATCTTCTCCCCCCCGGAAGTAACCTAATTACAAAATCCATATCAATATCACCCAGAGCTTAAAAATTTGATTCAGAATCACTATTTTCTCAGCCTTACTAATGTTTCTTGCAGATTTACTTCGCTCCAGACAAAACTTTAGAAATTCCTGTACAGTCTAATTTTAGCAAACCCTTCCCTGCCTTTTGATTTTGATAAGAGTTGTCTTTCCTCGTAGTGATACAATCATACAACACTCACTTGAAAAATACTGATATTACAACCGTAACTGTAGCCCCAGTTGACATCACCCTAAGAACAAAATACAATCTAAAAACCGCTAATACTGGAATTGAGCTCAGGGTCTGGCACTCTGGCTTTCGCATTTCTCTCAAGGCTGGCACTCCAGCACTGCAGACAGCTCTACTTGCAGATATTTCCTCTTGAATGGAGCTAAGAATCACCCAGGCCGGATTGGAAGCTCAAGCCTCCAATTTTAGACCCCAGAGGAGCTAGGACTCTATCCATTAGCTACTGCATCTGGCTTTCATTGATATTTTCAGGGTAGCTTGGCAGAATAGAAGATGCCTGCCTCTAGAACTGGAATCTTATTCTAGATTGGTCATTTTCTACAAACATCAGTCTCTAGCTTATTTATGTGTCACAGAATTCTTGGCTGTTACTCTCATTAGTATCAGATGAAATACAATGAATTTAGAGAGTGAAGAATGAGAAAGTACATGTTACAGTAAAAATCTTGCAAATTTGCATAACTTGTTCATGGTTTCCTCGAAATCACCTAAAACTTATGATATGGGAGAGGAACCACTTGGGTCCAAGCTATCTTCCATAGAAAGTTGTATAATATTTTAAAGACTTAAAAAAGGTTCAAATAAGACCACTCTTTAGGGGGTTTTCCTTCAAATTGCATCAGTGTATTTCTGAAGCTGTGATCCAAGAATTGTGTGAGAATTCTGTCTTTATGGCCTTAAGGGATCAATTACTTCTGTTGATGATTGAGTGAATAAACACCAAACACCGATTCAACGAGATCAGTTCTTGTTTGTTACAAATGATTAGGTCTCCAACGAGGACAAATTAGCTGTCGATGTCAAATGGCTTCCATGGCCCGTATTGTTTTCTTTTCCATGGTGAAAAAACAGTTCAGCAGCTATACGTTATATTGATGATATGTTCTACCTCCATATTTTGAGGTAGGACTCTGGTCTAAAACCGAAAGAGATATCAGTGGGAAAAACGACCTGAGTGTGAGGGGGTGGGTTAACCACCCACTGAGACAGAGGGAGACAGAGAGAGGGAGAAAGAGGGAGAGAGAGTGAGGGCTGGGAGTTGGGCATCATGACAGAGTGCTAGCCTAGCATTTACAAAATCCAGGATCGATTCCTGGCTACCACATACATAGAAATCACAGAAAGCCAAAGGTTGTGCTGAGGAGCAAGTGGTAGAGCTCTAGTCTTGAGGACAGAACCCAAGGACTGTGCTCAGGCCCCGAGCTCGAGACCAGGACGGGCAAAAAAATGATCCCATAAAATAAATGAATATACCTGTATTTATAGAAAGAGACAGATGTGTTCGTAGGTGTGTGTGTGCATGTGTATGTGTCTGTTTGTGTATCAGAGAGTTCAATAGGCCTTGCATATACCTAGAGTAGCCTGGTCATCCGATTTCTTACAGTTGCATCCAGTGCTTAAGTTTTGTGAACTAATGACATTTTAAAAAGTCATCCAACTGGGAACTGGAAAACAAATTACCTTAATTTAGACTACATCTCAGGTACTGTTCTTTGTAAATGTCAGTTCAACCTTGCTAGAAAAGAGCTGTAGACACTACAGTTCCCTGCAGCCAAGTATCAAAGAGAAATATCAAGCTTAAGCAGCACGGGGAGAAAGAGTCACAGGAGGAATCTGAGAAATTGACCATTTCTATGGTTTGTAGCCAGGAATTTTAAGATACGATTTTGAAATCTTCTCCCCCCCGGAAGTAACCTAATTACAAAATCCATATCAATATCACCCAGAGCTTAAAAATTTGATTCAGAATCACTATTTTCTCAGCCTTACTAATGTTTCTTGCAGATTTACTTCGCTCCAGACAAAACTTTAGAAATTCCTGTACAGTCTAATTTTAGCAAACCCTTCCCTGCCTTTTGATTTTGATAAGAGTTGTCTTTCCTCGTAGTGATACAATCATACAACACTCACTTGAAAAATACTGATATTACAACCGTAACTGTAGCCCCAGTTGACATCACCCTAAGAACAAAATACAATCTAAAAACCGCTAATACTGGAATTGAGCTCAGGGTCTGGCACTCTGGCTTTCGCATTTCTCTCAAGGCTGGCACTCCAGCACTGCAGACAGCTCTACTTGCAGATATTTCCTCTTGAATGGAGCTAAGAATCACCCAGGCCGGATTGGAAGCTCAAGCCTCCAATTTTAGACCCCAGAGGAGCTAGGACTCTATCCATTAGCTACTGCATCTGGCTTTCATTGATATTTTCAGGGTAGCTTGGCAGAATAGAAGATGCCTGCCTCTAGAACTGGAATCTTATTCTAGATTGGTCATTTTCTACAAACATCAGTCTCTAGCTTATTCATGTGTCACAGAATTCTTGGCTGTTACTCTCATTAGTATCAGATGAAATACAATGAATTTAGATAGTGAAGAATGATAAAGTACATGTTACAGTAAAAATCTTGCAAATTTGCATAACTTGTTCATGGTTTCCTCGAAATCACCTAAAACTTATGATATGGGAGAGGAACCACTTGGGTCCAAGCTATCTTCCATAGAAAGTTGTATAATATTTTAAAGACTTAAAAAAGGTTCAAATAAGACCAATCTTTAGGGGGTTTTGCTTCAAATTGCATCAGTGTATTTCTTAAGCTGTGATCCAAGAATTGTGTGAGAATTCTGTCTTTATGGCCTTAAGGGATCAATTACTTCTGTTGATGATTGAGTGAATAAACACCAAACACCGATTCAACGAGATCAGTTCTTGTTTGTTACAAATGATTAGGTCTCCAACGAGGACAAATTAGCTGTCGATGTCAAATGGCTTCCATGGCCCGTATTGTTTTCTTTTCCATGGTGAAAAAACAGTTCAGCAGCTATACGTTATATTGATGATATGTTCTACCTCAATATTTTGAGGTAAGACTCTGGTCAAAAACCGAAAGAGATATCAGTGGGGAAAACGAGCTGAGTGTGAGGGGGTGGTTAACCCACCCCCTCACACTCAGCTCGTTTTCCCCATTGAGACAGAGGGAGACAGAGAGAGGGAGAAAGAGGGAGAGAGAGTGAGGGCTGGGAGTTGGGCATCATGACAGAGTGCTAGCCTAGCATTTACAAAGATCCAGGATCGATTCCTGGCTACCACATACATAGAAATCACAGAAAGCCAAAGGTTGTGCTGAGGAGCAAGTGGTAGAGCTCTAGTCTTGAGGACAGAACCCAAGGACTGTGCTCAGGCCCCGAGCTCGAGACCAGGACGGGCAAAAAAATGATCCCATAAAATAAATGAATATACCTGTATTTATAGAAAGAGACAGATGTGTTTGTAGGTGTGTGTGTGCATGTGTATGTGTGTGTTTGTGTATCAGAGAGTTCAATAGGCCTTGCATATACCTAGAGTAGCCGGGTAATCCGATTTCTTACAGTTGCATCCAGTGCTTAAGTTTTGTGAACTAATGACAGTTTAAAAAGTCATCCAACTGGGAACTGGAAAACAAATTACCTTAATTTAGACTACATCTCAGGGACTGTTCTTTGTAAATGTCAGTTCAACCTTGCTAGAAAACAGCTCTAGACACTACAGTTCCCTGCAGCCAAGTATCAAAGAGAAATATCAAGCTTAAGCAGCACGGGGAGAAAGAGTCAGAGGAGGAATCTGAGAAATTGACCATTTCTATGGTTTGTAGCCAGGAATTTTAAGATACGATTTTGAAATATCCTCCCACCCGGAAGTAACCTAATTACAAAATCCATATCAATATCACCCAGAGCTTAAAAATTTGATTCAGAATCACTATTTTCTCACCCTTACTAATGTTTCTTGCAGATTTACTTCGCTCCAGACAAAATTTTAGAAATTCCTGTACAGTCTAATTTTAGCAAACTCTTCCCTGCCTTTTGATTTTGATAAGAGTTGTCTTTCCTCGTAGTGATACAATCATACAACACTCACTTGAAAAATACTGATATTACAACCGTAACTGTAGCCCCTGTTGACATCACCCTAAGAACAAAATACAATCTAAAAAACGCTAATACTGGAACTTGAGCTCAGGGTCTGGCACTCTGGCTTTCGCATTTCTCTCAAGGCTGGCACTCCAGCACTGCAGACAGCTCTACTTGCAGATATTTCCTCTTGAATGGAGCTAAGAATCACCCAGGCCGGATTGGAAGCTCAAGCCTCCAATTTTAGACCCCAGAGGAGCTAGGACTCTATCCATTAGCTACTGCATCTGGCTTTCATTGATATTTTCAGGGTAGCTTGGCAGAATAGAAGATGCCTGCCTCTAGAGCTGGAATCTTATTCTAGATTGGTCATTTTCTACAAACATCAGTCTCTAGCTTATTTATGTGTCACAGAATTCTTGGCTGTTACTCTCATTAGTATCAGATGAAATACAATGAATTTAGAGAGTGAAGAATGATAAAGTACATGTTACAGTAAAAATCTTGCAAATTTGCATAACTTGTTCATGGTATCCACGAAATCACCTAAAACTTATGATATGGGAGAGGAACCACTTGGGTCCAAGCTATCTTCCATAGAAAGTTGTATAATATTTTAAAGACTTTAAAAAGGTTCAAATAAGACCACTCTTTAGGGGGTTTTGCTTCAAATTGCATCAGTGTATTTCTGAAGCTGTGATCCAAGAATTGTGTGAGAATTCTGTCTTTATGGCCTTAAGGGATCAATTACTTCTGTTGATGATTGAGTGAATAAACACCAAACACCGATTCAACGAGATCACTTCTTGTTTGTTACAAATGATTAGGTCTCCAACTAGGACAAATTAGCTGTCGATGTCAAATGGCTTCCATGGCCCGTATTGTTTTCTTTTCCATGGTGAAAAAACAGTTCAGCAGCTATACGTTATATTGATGATATGTTCTACCTCAATATTTTGAGGTAAGACTCTGGTCAAAAACCGAAAGAGATATCAGTGGGGAAAACGAGCTGAGTGTGAGGGGGTGGTTAACCCACCCCCTCACACTCAGCTCGTTTTCCCCATTGAGACAGAGGGAGACAGAGAGAGGGAGAAAGAGGGAGAGAGAGTGAGGGCTGGGAGTTGGGCATCATGACAGAGTGCTAGCCTAGCATTTACAAAGATCCAGGATCGATTCCTGGCTACCACATACATAGAAATCACAGAAAGCCAAAGGTTGTGCTGAGGAGCAAGTGGTAGAGCTCTAGTCTTGAGGACAGAACCCAAGGACTGTGCTCAGGCCCCGAGCTCGAGACCAGGACGGGCAAAAAAATGATCCCATAAAATAAATGAATATACCTGTATTTATAGAAAGAGACAGATGTGTTTGTAGGTGTGTGTGTGTGCATGTGTATGTGTGTGTTTGTGTATCAGAGAGTTCAATAGGCCTTGCATATACCTAGAGTAGCCTGGTAATCCGATTTCTTACAGTTGCATCCAGTGCGTAAGTTTCGTGAACTAATGACAGTTTAAAAAGTCATCCACCTGGGAACTGGAAAACAAATTACCTTAATTTAGACTACATCTCAGGGACTGTTCTTTGTAAATGTCAGTTCAACCTTGCTAGAAAAGAGCTGTAGACACTACAGTTCCCTGCAGCCAAGTATCAAAGAGAAATATCAAGCTTAAGCAGCACGGGGAGAAAGAGTCAGAGGAGGAATCTGAGAAATTGACCATTTCTATGGTTTGTAGCCAGGAATTTTAAGATACGATTTTGAAATCTCCTCCCCCCGGGATTTAACCTAATTACAAAATCCATATCAATATCACCCAGAGCTTAAAAATATGATTCAGAATCACTATTTTCTCAGCCTTACTAATGTTTCTTGCAGATTTACTTCGCTCCAGACAAAATTTTAGAAATTCCTGAACAGTCTAATTTTAGCAAACCCTTCCCTGCCTTTTGATTTTGATAAGAGTTGTCTTTCCTCGTAGTGATACAATCATAGAATACTCACTTGAAAAATACTGATATTACAACTGTAACTCTAGCCCCTGTTGACATCACCCTAAGAACAAAATACAATCTAAAAAACGCTAATACTGGAACTTGAGCTCAGGGTCTGGCACTCTGGCTTTCGCATTTCTCTCAAGGCTGGCACTCCAGCACTGCAGACAGCTCTACTTGCAGATATTTCCTCTTGAATGGAGCTAAGAATCATCCAGGCCGGATTGGAAGCTCAAGCCTCCAATTTTAGACCCCAGAGGAGCTAGGACTCTATCCATTAGCTACTGCATCTGGCTTTCATTGATATTTTCAGGGTAGCTTGGCAGAATAGAAGATGCCTGCCTCTAGAACTGGAATCTTATTCTAGATTGGTCATTTTCTACAAACATCAGTCTCTAGCTTATTCATGTGTCACAGAATTCTTGGCTGTTACTCTCATTAGTATCAGATGAAATACAATGAAGTTAGAGAGTGAAGAATGATAAAGTACATGTTACAGTAAAAATCTTGCAAATTTGCATAACTTGTTCATGGTTTCCTCGAAATCACCTAAAACTTATGATATGGGAGAGGAACCACTTGGGTCCAAGCTATCTTCCATAGAAAGTTGTATAATATTTTAAAGACTTAAAAAAGGTTCAAATAAGACCACTCTTTAGGGGGTTTTCCGTCAAATTGCATCAGTGTATTTCTGAAGCTGTGATCCAAGAATTGTGTGAGAATTCTGTCTTTATGGCCTTAAGGGATCGATTACTTCTGTTGATGATTGAGTGAATAAACACCAAACACCGATTCAACGAGATCAGTTCTTGTTTGTTACAAATGATTAGGTCTCCAACGAGGACAAATTAGCTGTCGATGTCAAATGGCTTCCATGGCCCGTATTGTTTTCTTTTCCATGGTGAAAAAACAGTTCAGCAGCTATACGTTATATTGATGATATGTTCTACCTCAATATTTTGAGGTAAGACTCTGGTCAAAAACCGAAACAGATATCAGTGGGGAAAACGAGCTGAGTGTGAGGGGGTGGGTTAACCACCCCCTCACACTCAGCTCGTTTTCCCCATTGAGACAGAGGGAGACAGAGAGAGGGAGAAAGAGGGAGAGAGAGTGAGGGCTGGGAGTTGGGCATCATGACAGAGTGCTAGCCTAGCATTTACAAAGATCCAGGATCGATTCCTGGCTACCACATACATAGAAATCACAGAAAGCCAAAGGTTGTGCTGAGGAGCAAGTGGTAGAGCTGTGGTCTTGAGGACAGAACCCAAGGACTGTGCTCAGGCCCCGAGCTCAAGTCCAGGACGGGCAAAAAAATGATCCAATAAAATAAATGAATATACCTGTATTTATAGAAAGAGACAGATGTGTTCGTAGGTGTGTGTGTGCATGTGTATGTGTGTGTTTGTGTATCAGAGAGTTCAATAGGCCTTGCATATACCTAGAGTAGCCGGGTAATCCGATTTCTTACAGTTGCATCCAGTGCTTAAGTTTTGTGCACTAATGACAGTTTAAAAAGTCATCCAACTGGGAACTGGAAAACAAATTACCTTAATTTAGACTACATCTCAGGGACTGTTCTTTGTAAAT
The DNA here is from genome assembly GCF_031878675.1 of Megascapheus bottae. Taxonomy (NCBI): domain Eukaryota; kingdom Metazoa; phylum Chordata; class Mammalia; order Rodentia; family Geomyidae; genus Megascapheus; species Megascapheus bottae. Next base: position 1,022,312 of record NW_028327551.1, on the reverse strand, counting down.
GTCAGTTCAACCTTGCTAGAAAAGAACTGTAGACATTACAGTTCCCTGCAGCCAAGTATCAAAGAGAAATATCAAGCTTAAGCAGCACGGGGAGAAAGAGTCAGAGGAGGAATCTGAGAAATTGACCATTTCTATGGTTTGTAGCCAGGAATTTTAAGATACGATTTTGAAATCTCCTCCCCCCCGGAAGTAACCTAATTACAAAATCCATATCAATATCACCCAGAGCTTAAAAATTTGATTCAGAATCACTATTTTCTCAGCCTTACTAATGTTTCTTGCAGATTTACTTCGCTCCAGACAAAACTTTAGAAATTCCTGTACAGTCTAATTTTAGCAAACTCTTCCCTGCCTTTTGATTTTGATAAGAGTTGTCTTTCCTCGTAGTGATACAATCATAGAACACTCACTTGAAAAATACTGATATTACAACCGTAACTGTAGCCCCTGTTGACATCACCCTAAGAACAAAATACAATCTAAAAAACGCTAATACTGGAACTTGAGCTCAGGGTCTGGCACTCTGGCTTTCGCATTTCTCTCAAGGCTGGCACTCCAGCACTGCAGTCAGCTCTACTTGCAGATATTTCCTCTTGAATGGAGCTAAGAATCACCCAGGCCGGATTGGAAGCTCAAGCCTCCAATTTTAGACCCCAGAGGAGCTAGGACTCTATCCATTAGCTACTGCATCTGGCTTTCATTGATATTTTCAGGGTAGCTTGGCAGAATAGAAGATGCCTGCCTCTAGAACTGGAATCTTATTCTAGATTGGTCATTTTCTACAAACATCAGTCTCTAGCTTATTCATGTGTCACAGAATTCTTGGCTGTTACTCTCATTAGTATCAGATGAAATACAATGAAGTTAGAGAGTGAAGAATGATAAAGTACATGTTACAGTAAAAATCTTGCAAATTTGCATAACTTGTTCATGGTTTCCTTGAAATCATCTAAAACTTATGATATGGGAGAGGAACCACTTGGGTCCAAGCTATTTTCCATAGAAAGTTGTATTTTAAGATACGATTTTGAAATCTCCTCCCCCCCAGAAGTAACCTAATTACAAAATCCATATCAATATCACCCAGAGCTATCTTCCATAGAAAGTTGTATAATATTTTAAAGACTTAAAATAGGTTCAAATAAGACCACTCTTTAGGGGATTTCCTTCAAATTGTATCAGTGTATTTCTTAAGCTGTGATCCAAGAATTGTGTGAGAATTCTGTGTTTATGGCCTTAAGGGATCAATTACTTCTGTTGATGATTGAGTGAATAAACACCAAACACCGATTCAACGAGATCAGTTCTTGTTTGTTACAAATGATTAGGTCTCCAACGAGGACAAATTAGCTGTCGATGTCAAATGGCTTCCATGGCCCGTATTGTTTTCTTTTCCATGGTGAAAAAACAGTTCAGCAGCTATACGTTATATTGATGATATGTTCTACCTCAATATTTTGAGGTAAGACTCTGGTCAAAAACCGAAAGAGATATCAGTGGGGAAAACGAGCTGAGTGTGAGGGGGTGGTTAACCCACCCCCTCACACTCAGCTCGTTTTCCCCATTGAGACAGAGGGAGACAGAGAGAGGGAGAAAGAGGGAGAGAGAGTGAGGGCTGGGAGTTGGGCATCATGACAGAGTGCTAGCCTCGCATTTACAAAGATCCAGGATCGATTCCTGGCTACCACATACATAGAAATCACAGAAAGCCAAAGGTTGTGCTGAGGAGCAAGTGGTAGAGCTCTAGTCTTGAGGACAGAACCCAAGGACTGTGCTCAGGCCCCGAGCTCGAGACCAGGACGGGCAAAAAAATGATCCCATAAAATAAATGAATATACCTGTATTTATAGAAAGAGACAGATGTGTTTGTAGGTGTGTGTGTGCATGTGTATGTGTGTGTTTGTGTATCAGAGAGTTCAATAGGCCTTGCATATACCTAGAGTAGCCTGGTAATCCGATTTCTTACAGTTGCATCCAGTGCGTAAGTTTGGTGAACTAATGACAGTTTAAAAAGTCATCCAACTGGGAACTGGAAAACAAATTACCTTAATTTAGACTACATCTCAGGGACTGTTCTTTGTAAATGTCAGTTCAACCTTGCTAGAAAAGAGCTGTAGACACTACAGTTCCCTGCAGCCAAGTATCAAAGAGAAATATCAAGCTTAAGCAGCACGGGGAGAAAGAGTCAGAGGAGGAATCTGAGAAATTGACCATTTCTATGGTTTGTAGCCAGGAATTTTAAGATACGATTTTGAAATCTCCTCCCCCCGGGATTTAACCTAATTACAAAATCCATATCAATATCACCCAGAGCTTAAAAATATGATTCAGAATCACTATTTTCTCAGCCTTACTAATGTTTCTTGCAGATTTACTTCGCTCCAGACAAAATTTTAGAAATTCCTGAACAGTCTAATTTTAGCAAACCCTTCCCTGCCTTTTGATTTTGATAAGAGTTGTCTTTCCTCGTAGTGATACAATCATAGAATACTCACTTGAAAAATACTGATATTACAACTGTAACTCTAGCCCCTGTTGACATCACCCTAAGAACAAAATACAATCTAAAAAACGCTAATACTGGAACTTGAGCTCAGGGTCTGGCACTCTGGCTTTCGCATTTCTCTCAAGGCTGGCACTCCAGCACTGCAGACAGCTCTACTTGCAGATATTTCCTCTTGAATGGAGCTAAGAATCACCCAGGCCGGATTGGAAGCTCAAGCCTCCAATTTTAGACCCCAGAGGAGCTAGGACTCTATCCATTAGCTACTGCATCTGGCTTTCATTGATATTTTCAGGGTAGCTTGGCAGAATAGAAGATGCCTGCCTCTAGAACTGGAATCTTATTCTAGATTGGTCATTTTCTACAAACATCAGTCTCTAGCTTATTCATGTGTCACAGAATTCTTGGCTGTTACTCTCATTAGTATCAGATGAAATACAATGAAGTTAGAGAGTGAAGAATGATAAAGTACATGTTACAGTAAAAATCTTGCAAATTTGCATAACTTCTTCATGGTTTCCTCGAAATCACCTAAAACTTATGATATGGGAGAGGAACCACTTGGGTCCAAGCTATCTTCCATAGAAAGTTGTATAATATTTTAAAGACTTAAAAAAGGTTCAAATAAGACCACTCTTTAGGGGGTTTTCCGTCAAATTGCATCTGTGTATTTCTGAAGCTGTGATCCAAGAATTGTGTGAGAATTCTGTCTTTATGGCCTTAAGGGATCGATTACTTCTGTTGATGATTGAGTGAATAAACACCAAACACCGATTCAACGAGATCAGTTCTTGTTTGTTACAAATGATTAGGTCTCCAACGAGGACAAATTAGCTGTCGATGTCAAATGGCTTCCATGGCCCGTATTGTTTTCTTTTCCATGGTGAAAAAACAGTTCAGCAGCTATACGTTATATTGATGATATGTTCTACCTCAATATTTTGAGGTAAGACTCTGGTCAAAAACCGAAAGAGATATCAGTGGGGAAAACGAGCTGAGTGTGAGGGGGTGGGTTAACCACCCCCTCACACTCAGCTCGTTTTCCCCATTGAGACAGAGGGAGACAGAGAGAGGGAGAAAGAGGGAGAGAGAGTGAGGGCTGGGAGTTGGGCATCATGACAGAGTGCTAGCCTAGCATTTACAAAGATCCAGGATCGATTCCTGGCTACCACATACATAGAAATCACAGAAAGCCAAAGGTTGTGCTGAGGAGCAAGTGGTAGAGCTGTGGTCTTGAGGACAGAACCCAAGGACTGTGCTCAGGCCCCGAGCTCAAGTCCAGGACGGGCAAAAAAATGATCCAATAAAATAAATGAATATACCTGTATTTATAGAAAGAGACAGATGTGTTCGTAGGTGTGTGTGTGCATGTGTATGTGTGTGTTTGTGTATCAGAGAGTTCAATAGGCCTTGCATATACCTAGAGTAGCCGGGTAATCCGATTTCTTACAGTTGCATCCAGTGCTTAAGTTTTGTGCACTAATGACAGTTTAAAAAGTCATCCAACTGGGAACTGGAAAACAAATTACCTTAATTTAGACTACATCTCAGGGACTGTTCTTTGTAAATGTCAGTTCAACCTTGCTAGAAAAGAACTGTAGACATTACAGTTCCCTGCAGCCAAGTATCAAAGAGAAATATCAAGCTTAAGCAGCACGGGGAGAAAGAGTCAGAGGAGGAATCTGAGAAATTGACCATTTCTATGGTTTGTAGCCAGGAATTTTAAGATACGATTTTGAAATCTCCTCCCCCCCGGAAGTAACCTAATTACAAAATCCATATCAATATCACCCAGAGCTTAAAAATTTGATTCAGAATCACTATTTTCTCAGCCTTACTAATGTTTCTTGCAGATTTACTTCGCTCCAGACAAAACTTTAGAAATTCCTGTACAGTCTAATTTTAGCAAACTCTTCCCTGCCTTTTGATTTTGATAAGAGTTGTCTTTCCTCGTAGTGATACAATCATAGAACACTCACTTGAAAAATACTGATATTACAACCGTAACTGTAGCCCCTGTTGACATCACCCTAAGAACAAAATACAATCTAAAAAACGCTAATACTGGAACTTGAGCTCAGGGTCTGGCACTCTGGCTTTCGCATTTCTCTCAAGGCTGGCACTCCAGCACTGCAGTCAGCTCTACTTGCAGATATTTCCTCTTGAATGGAGCTAAGAATCACCCAGGCCGGATTGGAAGCTCAAGCCTCCAATTTTAGACCCCAGAGGAGCTAGGACTCTATCCATTAGCTACTGCATCTGGCTTTCATTGATATTTTCAGGGTAGCTTGGCAGAATAGAAGATGCCTGCCTCTAGAACTGGAATCTTATTCTAGATTGGTCATTTTCTACAAACATCAGTCTCTAGCTTATTCATGTGTCACAGAATTCTTGGCTGTTACTCTCATTAGTATCAGATGAAATACAATGAAGTTAGAGAGTGAAGAATGATAAAGTACATGTTACAGTAAAAATCTTGCAAATTTGCATAACTTGTTCATGGTTTCCTTGAAATCACCTAAAACTTATGATATGGGAGAGGAACCACTTGGGTCCAAGCTATTTTCCATAGAAAGTTGTATTTTAAGATACGATTTTGAAATCTCCTCCCCCCCGGAAGTAACCTAATTACAAAATCCATATCAATATCACCCAGAGCTATCTTCCATAGAAAGTTGTATAATATTTTAAAGACTTAAAATAGGTTCAAATAAGACCACTCTTTAGGGGATTTCCTTCAAATTGCATCAGTGTATTTCTTAAGCTGTGATCCAAGAATTGTGTGAGAATTCTGTATTTATGGCCTTAAGGGATCAATTACTTCTGTTGATGATTGAGTGAATAAACACCAAACACCGATTCAACGAGATCAGTTCTTGTTTGTTACAAATGATTAGGTCTCCAACGAGGACAAATTAGCTGTCGATGTCAAATGGCTTCCATGGCCCGTATTGTTTTCTTTTCCATGGTGAAAAAACAGTTCAGCAGCTATACGTTATATTGATGATATGTTCTACCTCAATATTTTGAGGTAAGACTCTGGTCAAAAACCGAAAGAGATATCAGTGGGGAAAACGAGCTGAGTGTGAGGGGGTGGTTAACCCACCCCCTCACACTCAGCTCGTTTTCCCCATTGAGACAGAGGGAGACAGAGAGAGGGAGAAAGAGGGAGAGAGAGTGAGGGCTGGGAGTTGGGCATCATGACAGAGTGCTAGCCTAGCATTTACAAAGATCCAGGATCGATTCCTGGCTACCACATACATAGAAATCACAGAAAGCCAAAGGTTGTGCTGAGGAGCAAGTGGTAGAGCTCTAGTCTTGAGGACAGAACCCAAGGACTGTGCTCAGGCCCCGAGCTCGAGACCAGGACGGGCAAAAAAATGATCCCATAAAATAAATGAATATACCTGTATTTATAGAAAGAGACAGATGTGTTTGTAGGTGTGTGTGTGCATGTGTATGTGTGTGTTTGTGTATCAGAGAGTTCAATAGGCCTTGCATATACCTAGAGTAGCCTGGTAATCCGATTTCTTACAGTTGCATCCAGTGCGTAAGTTTGGTGAACTAATGACAGTTTAAAAAGTCATCCACCTGGGAACTGGAAAACAAATTACCTTAATTTAGACTACATCTCAGGGACTGTTCTTTGTAAATGTCAGTTCAACCTTGCTAGAAAAGAGCTGTAGACACTACAGTTCCCTGCAGCCAAGTATCAAAGAGAAATATCAAGCTTAAGCAGCACGGGGAGAAAGAGTCAGAGGAGGAATCTGAGAAATTGACCATTTCTATGGTTTGTAGCCAGGAATTTTAAGATACGATTTTGAAATCTCCTCCCCCCGGGATTTAACCTAATTACAAAATCCATATCAATATCACCCAGAGCTTAAAAATATGATTCAGAATCACTATTTTCTCAGCCTTACTAATGTTTCTTGCAGATTTACTTCGCTCCAGACAAAATTTTAGAAATTCCTGAACAGTCTAATTTTAGCAAACCCTTCCCTGCCTTTTGATTTTGATAAGAGTTGTCTTTCCTCGTAGTGATACAATCATAGAATACTCACTTGAAAAATACTGATATTACAACTGTAACTCTAGCCCCTGTTGACATCACCCTAAGAACAAAATACAATCTAAAAAACGCTAATACTGGAACTTGAGCTCAGGGTCTGGCACTCTGGCTTTCGCATTTCTCTCAAGGCTGGCACTCCAGCACTGCAGACAGCTCTACTTGCAGATATTTCCTCTTGAATGGAGCTAAGAATCACCCAGGCCGGATTGGAAGCTCAAGCCTCCAATTTTAGACCCCAGAGGAGCTAGGACTCTATCCATTAGCTACTGCATCTGGCTTTCATTGATATTTTCAGGGTAGCTTGGCAGAATAGAAGATGCCTGCCTCTAGAACTGGAATCTTATTCTAGATTGGTCATTTTCTACAAACATCAGTCTCTAGCTTATTCATGTGTCACAGAATTCTTGGCTGTTACTCTCATTAGTATCAGATGAAATACAATGAAGTTAGAGAGTGAAGAATGATAAAGTACATGTTACAGTAAAAATCTTGCAAATTTGCATAACTTGTTCATGGTTTCCTCGAAATCACCTAAAACTTATGATATGGGAGAGGAACCACTTGGGTCCAAGCTATCTTCCATAGAAAGTTGTATAATATTTTAAAGACTTAAAAAAGGTTCAAATAAGACCACTCTTTAGGGGGTTTTCCGTCAAATTGCATCAGTGTATTTCTGAAGCTGTGATCCAAGAATTGTGTGAGAATTCTGTCTTTATGGCCTTAAGGGATCGATTACTTCTGTTGATGATTGAGTGAATAAACACCAAACACCGATTCAACGAGATCAGTTCTTGTTTGTTACAAATGATTAGGTCTCCAACGAGGACAAATTAGCTGTCGATGTCAAATGGCTTCCATGGCCCGTATTGTTTTCTTTTCCATGGTGAAAAAACAGTTCAGCAGCTATACGTTATATTGATGATATGTTCTACCTCAATATTTTGAGGTAAGACTCTGGTCAAAAACCGAAAGAGATATCAGTGGGGAAAACGAGCTGAGTGTGAGGGGGTGGGTTAACCACCCCCTCACACTCAGCTCGTTTTCCCCATTGAGACAGAGGGAGACAGAGAGAGGGAGAAAGAGGGAGAGAGAGTGAGGGCTGGGAGTTGGGCATCATGACAGAGTGCTAGCCTAGCATTTACAAAGATCCAGGATCGATTCCTGGCTACCACATACATAGAAATCACAGAAAGCCAAAGGTTGTGCTGAGGAGCAAGTGGTAGAGCTGTGGTCTTGAGGACAGAACCCAAGGACTGTGCTCAGGCCCCGAGCTCAAGTCCAGGACGGGCAAAAAAATGATCCAATAAAATAAATGAATATACCTGTATTTATAGAAAGAGACAGATGTGTTTGTAGGTGTGTGTGTGCATGTGTATGTGTGTGTTTGTGTATCAGAGAGTTCAATAGGCCTTGCATATACCTAGAGTAGCCGGGTAATCCGATTTCTTACAGTTGCATCCAGTGCTTAAGTTTTGTGCACTAATGACAGTTTAAAAAGTCATCCAACTGGGAACTGGAAAACAAATTACCTTAATTTAGACTACATCTCAGGGACTGTTCTTTGTAAATGTCAGTTCAACCTTGCTAGAAAAGAACTGTAGACATTACAGTTCCCTGCAGCCAAGTATCAAAGAGAAATATCAAGCTTAAGCAGCACGGGGAGAAAGAGTCAGAGGAGGAATCTGAGAAATTGACCATTTCTATGGTTTGTAGCCAGGAATTTTAAGATAACATTTTGAAATCTCCTCCCCCCCGGAAGTAACCTAATTACAAAATCCATATCAATATCACCCAGAGCTTAAAAATTTGATTCAGAATCACTATTTTCTCAGCCTTACTAATGTTTCTTGCAGATTTACTTCGCTCCAGACAAAACTTTAGAAATTCCTGTACAGTCTAATTTTAGCAAACTCTTCCCTGCCTTTTGATTTTGATAAGAGTTGTCTTTCCTCGTAGTGATACAATCATAGAACACTCACTTGAAAAATACTGATATTACAACCGTAACTGTAGCCCCTGTTGACATCACCCTAAGAACAAAATACAATCTAAAAAACGCTAATACTGGAACTTGAGCTCAGGGTCTGGCACTCTGGCTTTCGCATTTCTCTCAAGGCTGGCACTCCAGCACTGCAGTCAGCTCTACTTGCAGATATTTCCTCTTGAATGGAGCTAAGAATCACCCAGGCCGGATTGGAAGCTCAAGCCTCCAATTTTAGACCCCAGAGGAGCTAGGACTCTATCCATTAGCTACTGCATCTGGCTTTCATTGATATTTTCAGGGTAGCTTGGCAGAATAGAAGATGCCTGCCTCTAGAACTGGAATCTTATTCTAGATTGGTCATTTTCTACAAACATCAGTCTCTAGCTTATTCATGTGTCACAGAATTCTTGGCTGTTACTCTCATTAGTATCAGATGAAATACAATGAAGTTAGAGAGTGAAGAATGATAAAGTACATGTTACAGTAAAAATCTTGCAAATTTGCATAACTTGTTCATGGTTTCCTTGAAATCACCTAAAACTTATGATATGGGAGAGGAACCACTTGGGTCCAAGCTATTTTCCATAGAAAGTTGTATTTTAAGATACGATTTTGAAATCTCCTCCCCCCCGGAAGTAACCTAATTACAAAATCCATATCAATATCACCCAGAGCTATCTTCCATAGAAAGTTGTATAATATTTTAAAGACTTAAAATAGGTTCAAATAAGACCACTCTTTAGGGGATTTCCTTCAAATTGCATCAGTGTATTTCTTAAGCTGTGATCCAAGAATTGTGTGAGAATTCTGTATTTATGGCCTTAAGGGATCAATTACTTCTGTTGATGATTGAGTGAATAAACACCAAACACCGATTCAACGAGATCAGTTCTTGTTTGTTACAAATGATTAGGTCTCCAACGAGGACAAATTAGCTGTCGATGTCAAATGGCTTCCATGGCCCGTATTGTTTTCTTTTCCATGGTGAAAAAACAGTTCAGCAGCTATACGTTATATTGGTGATATGTTCTACCTCAATATTTTGAGGTAAGACTCTGGTCAAAAACCGAAATAGATATCAGTGGGGAAAACGAGCTGAGTGTGAGGGGGTGGGTTAACCACCCCCTCACACTCAGCTCGTTTTCCGCACTGAGACAGAGGGAGACAGAGAGAGGGAGAAAGAGGGAGAGAAAGTGAGGGCTGGGAGTTGGGCATCATGACAGAGTGCTAGCCTAGCATTTACAAAGATCCAGAATCGATTCCTGGCTACCACATACATAGAAATCACAGAAAGCCAAAGGTTGTGCTGAGGAGCAAGTGGTAGAGCTCTAGTCTTGAGGACAGAACCCAAGGACTGTGCTCAGGCCCCGAGCTCAAGACCAGGACGGGCAAAAAAATGATCCCATAAAATAAATGAATATACCTGTATTTATAGAAAGAGACAGATGTGTTTGTAGGTGTGTGTGTGCATGTGTATGTGTGTGTTTGTGTATCAGAGAGTTCAATAGTCCTTGCACATACCTAGAGTAGCCTGGTAATCCGATTTCTTACAGTTGCATCCAGTGCGTAAGTTTGGTGAACTAATGACAGTTTAAAAAGTCATCCAACTGGGAACTGGAAAACAAATTCCCTTAATTTAGACTACATCTCAGGGACTGTTCTTTGTAAATGTCAGTTCAACCTTGCTAGAAAAGAGCTGTAGACACTACAGTTCCCTGCAGCCAAGTATCAAAGAGAAATATCAAGCTTAAGCAGCACGGGGAGAAAGAGTCAGAGGAGGAATCTGAGAAATTGACCATTTCTATGGTTTGTAGCCAGGAATTTTAAGATACGATTTTGAAATCTCCTCCCACCCGGAAGGAACCTAATTACAATATCCATATCAATTTCACCCAGAGCTCAAAAATTTGATTCAGAATCACTATTTTCTCAGCCTTACTAATGTTTCTTGCAGATTTACTTCGCTCCAGACAAAATATTAGAAATTCCTGTACAGTCTAATTTCAGCAAACTCTTCCCTGCCTTTTGATTTTGATAAGAGTTGTCTTTCCTCGTAGTGATACAATCATAGAACACTCACTTGAAAAATACTGATATTACAACCGTAACTGTAGCCCCTGTTGACATCACCCTAAGAACAAAATACAATCTAAAAACCGCTAATACTGGAACTTGAGCTCAGGGTCTGGCACTCTGGCTTTCGCATTTCTCTCAAGGCTGGCACTCCAGCACTGCAGTCAGCTCTACTTGCAGATATTTCCTCTTGAATGGAGCTAAGAATCACCCAGGCCGGATTGGAAGCTCAAGCCTCCAATTTTAGACCCCAGAGGAGCTAGGACTCTATCCATTAGCTACTGCATCTGGCTTTCATTGATATTTTCAGGGTAGCTTGGCAGAATAGAAGATGCCTGCCTCTAGAACTGGAATCTTATTCTAGATTGGTCATTTTCTACAACATCAGTCTCTAGCTTATTCATGTGTCACAGAATTCTTGGCTGTTACTCTCATTACTATCAGATGAAATACAATGAATTTAGAGAGTGAAGAATGATAAAGTACATGTTACAGTAAAAATCTTGCAAATTTGCATAACTTGTTCATGGTTTCCTCGAAATCACCTAAAACTTATGATATGGGAGAGGAACCACTTGGGTCCAAGCTATCTTCCATAGAAAGTTGTATAATATTTTAAAGACTTAAAAAAGGTTCAAATAAGACCACTCTTTAGGGGGTTTTGCTTCAAATTGCATCAGTGTATTTCTGAAGCTGTGATCCAAGAATTGTGTGAGAATTCTGTCTTTATGGCCTTAAGGGATCAATTACTTCTGTTGATGATTGAGTGAATAAACACCAAACACCGATTCAACGAGATCAGTTCTTGTTTGTTACAAATGATTAGGTCTCCAACGAGGACAAATTAGCTGTCGATGTCAAATGGCTTCCATGGCCCGTATTGTTTTCTTTTCCATGGTGAAAAAACAGTTCAGCAGCTATACGTTATATTGATGATATGTCCTACCTAAATATTTTGAGGTAAGACTCTGGTCAAAAACCGAAAGAGATATCAGTGGGGAAAACGAGCTGAGTGTGAGGGTGTGGGTTAACCACCCCCTCACACTCAGCTCGTTTTCCCCATTGAGACAGAGGGAGACAGAGAGAGGGAGAAAGAGGGAGAGAAAGTGAGGGCTGGGAGTTGGGCATCATGACAGAGTGCTAGCCTAGCATTTACAAAGATCCAGGATCGATTCCTGGCTACCACATACATAGAAATCACAGAAAGCCAAAGGTTGTGCTGAGGAGCAAGTGGTAGAGCTGTAGTCTTGAGGACAGAACCCAAGGACTGTGCTCAGGCCCCGAGCTCAAGACCAGGACGGGCAAAAAAATGATCCAATAAAATAAATGAATATACCTGTATTTATAGAAAGAGACAGATGTGTTTGTAGGTGTGTGTGTGCATGTGTATGTGTGTGTTTGTGTATCAGAGAGTTCAATAGGCCTTGCATATACCTAGAGTAGCCTGGTAATCCGATTTCTTACAGTTGCATCCAGTGCTTAAGTTTTGTGAACTAATGACAGTTTAAAAAGTCATCCAACTGGGAACTGGAAAACAAATTACCTTAATTTAGACTACATCTCAGGGACTGTTCTTTGTAAATGTCAGTTCAACCTTGCTAGAAAAGAGCTGTAGACACTACAGTTCCCTGCAGCCAAGTATCAAAGAGAAATATCAAGCTTAAGCAGCACGGGGAGAAAGAGTCAGAGGAGGAATCTGAGAAATTGACCATTTCTATGGTTTGTAGCCAGGAATTTTAAGATACGATTTTGAAATCTCCTCCCCCCCGGAAGTAACCTAATTACAAAATCCATATCAATATCACCCAGAGCTTAAAAATTTGATTCAGAATCACTATTTTCTCACCCTTACTAATGTTTCTTGCAGATTTACTTCGCTCCAGACAAAACTTTAGAAATTCCTGTACAGTCTAATTTTAGCAAACCCTTCCCTGCCTTTTGATTTTGATAAGAGTTGTCTTTCCTCGTAGTGATACAATCATAGAACACTCACTTGAATAATACTGATATTACAACCGTAACTGTAGCCCCTGTTGACATCACCCTAAGAACAAAATACAATCTAGAAACCACAAATACTGGAACTTGAGCTCAGGGTCTGGCACTCTGGCTTTCGCATTTCTCTCAAGGCTGGCACTCCAGCACTGCAGACAGCTCTACTTGCAGATATTTCCTCTTGAATGGAGCTAAGAATCACCCAGGCCGGATTGGAAGCTCAAGCCTCCAATTTTAGACCCCAGAGGAGCTAGGACTCTATCCATTAGCTACTGCATCTGGCTTTCATTGATATTTTCAGGGTAGCTTGGCAGAATAGAAGATGCCTGCCTCTAGAGCTGGAATCTTATTCTAGATTGGTTATTTTCTACAAACATCAGTCTCTAGCTTATTCATGTGTCACAGAATTCTTGGCTGTTACTCTCATTAGTATCAGATGAAATACAATGAATTTAGAGATTGAAGAATGATAAAGTACATGTTACAGTAAAAATCTTGAAAATTTCCATAACTTGTTCATGGTTTCCACGAAATCACCTAAAACTTATGATATGGGAGAGGAACCACTTGGGTCCAAGCTATCTTCCATAGAAAGTTGTATAATATTTTAAAGACTTAAGAAAGGTTCAAATAAGACCACTCTTTAGGGGGTTTTCCTTCAAATTGCATCAGTGTATTTCTTAAGCTGTGATCCAAGAATTGTGTGAGAATTCTGTCTGTATGGCCTTAAGGGATCAATTACTTCTGTTGATGATTGAGTGAATAAACACCAAACACCGATTCAACGAGATCAGTTCTTGTTTGTTACAAATGATTAGGTCTCCAACGAGGACAAATTAGCTGTCGATGTCAAATGGCTTCCATGGCCCGTATTGTTTTCTTTTCCATGGTGAAAAAACAGTTCAGCAGCTATACGTTATATTGGTGATATGTTCTACCTCAATATTTTGAGGTAAGACTCTGGTCAAAAACCGAAAGAGATATCAGTGGGGAAAACGAGCTGAGTGTGAGGGGGTTTTCACTCAGCTCGTTTTCCCCATTGAGACAGAGGGAGACAGAGAGAGGGAGAAAGAGGGAGAGAGAGTGAGGGCTGGGAGTTGAGCATCATGAGAGAGTGCTGGCCTAGCATTTACAAAGATCCAGGATCGATTCCTGGCTACCACATACATAGAAATCACAGAAAGCCAAAGGTTGTGCTGAGGAGCAAGTGGTAGAGCTCTAGTCTTGAGGACAGAACCCAAGGACTGTGCTCAGGCCCCGAGCTCAAGACCAGGACGGGCAAAAAAATGATCCAATAAAATAAATGAATATACCTGTATTTATAGAAAGAGACAGATGTGTTTGTAGGTGTGTGTGTGCATGTGTATGTGTGTGTTTGTGTATCAGAGAGTTCAATAGGCCTTGCACATACCTAGAGTAGCCTGGTAATCCGATTTCTTACAGTTGCATCCAGTGCGTAAGTTTGGTGAACTAATGACAGTTTAAAAAGTCATCCAACTGGGAACTGGAAAACAAATTACCTTAATTTAGACTACATCTCAGGGACTGTTCTTTGTAAATGTCAGTTCAACCTTACTAGAAAAGAGCTGTAGACACTACAGTTCCCTGCAGCCAAGTATCAAAGAGAAATATCAAGCTTAAGCAGCACGGGGAGAAAGAGTCAGAGGAGGAATCTGAGAAATTGACCATTTCTATGGTTTGTAGCCAGGAATTTTAAGATACGATTTTGAAATCTCCTCCCCCCCGGAAGTAACCTAATTACAAAATCCATATCAATATCACCCAGAGCTTAAAAATTTGATTCAGAATCACTATTTTCTCACCCTTACTAATGTTTCTTGCAGATTTACTTCGCTCCAGAGAAAACTTTAGAAATTCCTGTACAGTCTAATTTTAGCAAACTCTTCCCTGCCTTTTGATTTTGATAAGAGTTGTCTTTCCTCGTAGTGATACAATCATAGAACACTCACTTGAAAAATACTGATATTACAACCGTAACTGTAGCCCCTGTTGACATCACCCTAAGAACAAAGTACAATCTAAAAACCGCTAATACTGGAACTTCTGCTCAGGGTCTGGCACTCTGGCTTTCGCATTTCTCTCAAGGCTGGCACTCCAGCACTGCAGTCAGCTCTACTTGCAGATATTTCCTCTTGAATGGAGCTAAGAATCACCCAGGCCGGATTGGAAGCTCAAGCCTCCAATTTTAGACCCCAGAGGAGCTAGGACTCTATCCATTAGCTACTGCATCTGGCTTTCATTGATATTTTCAGGGTAGCTTGGCAGAATAGAAGATGCCTGCCTCTAGAACTGGAATCTTATTCTAGATTGGTCATTTTCAACAAACATCAGTCTCTAGCTTATTCATGTGTCTCAGAATTCTTGGCTGTTACTCTCATTAGTATCAGATGAAATACAATTAATTTAGAGAGTGAAGAATGATAAAGTACATGTTACAGTAAAAATCTTGCAAATTTGCATAACTTGTTCATGGTTTCCTCGAAATCACCTAAAACTTATGATATGGGAGAGGAACCACTTGGGTCCAAGCTATCTTCCATAGAAAGTTGTATAATATTTTAAAGACTTAAAAAAGGTTCAAATAAGACCACTCTTTAGGGGGTTTTCCTTCAAATTGCATCAGTGTATTTCTGAAGCTGTGATCCAAGAATTGTGTGAGAATTCTGTCTTTATGGCCTTAAGGGATCAATTACTTCTGTTGATGATTGAGTGAATAAACACCAAACACCGATTCAACGAGATCAGTTCTTGTTTGTTACAAATGATTAGGTCTCCAACGAGGACAAATTAGCTGTCGATGTCAAATGGCTTCCATGGCCCGTATTGTTTTCTTTTCCATGGTGAAAAAACAGTTCAGCAGCTATACGTTATATTGATGATATGTTCTACCTCAATATTTTGAGGTAAGACTCTGGTCAAAAACCGAAAGAGATATCA
Organism: Megascapheus bottae; assembly: GCF_031878675.1. Lineage (NCBI taxonomy): Eukaryota > Metazoa > Chordata > Mammalia > Rodentia > Geomyidae > Megascapheus > Megascapheus bottae. The sequence goes on along the minus strand of NW_028327551.1, from coordinate 1,006,727 downwards.
GTGGGGAAAACGAGCTGAGTGTGAGGGGGTGGGTTAACCACCCCCTCACACTCAGCTCGTTTTCCCCACTGAGACAGAGGGAGACAGAGAGAGGGAGAAAGAGGGAGAGAGAGTGAGGGCTGGGAGTTGGGCATCATGACAGAGTGCTAGCCTAGCATTTACAAAGATCCAGGATCGATTCCTGGCTACCACATACATAGAAATCACAGAAAGCCAAAGGTTGTGCTGAGGAGCAAGTGGTAGAGCTCTAGTCTTGAGGACAGAACCCAAGGACTGTGCTCAGGCCCCGAGCTCGAGACCAGGACGGGCAAAAAAATGATCCCATAAAATAAATGAATATACCTGTATTTATAGAAAGAGACAGATGTGTTTGTAGGTGTGTGTGTGCATGTGTATGTGTCTGTTTGTGTATCAGAGTGTTCAATAGGCCTTGCATATACCTAGAGTATCCTGGTAATCCGATTTCTTACAGTTGCATCCAGTGCTTAAGTTTTGTGAACTAATGACAGTTTAAAAAGTCATCCAACTGGGAACTGGAAAACAAATTCCCTTAATTTAGACTACATCTCAGGGACTGTTCTTTGTAAATGTCAGTTCAACCTTGCTAGAAAAGAGCTGTAAACACTACAGTTCCCTGCAGCCAAGTATCAAAGAGAAATATCAAGCTTAAGCAGCACGGGGAGAAAGAGTCAGAGGAGGAATCTGAGAAATTGACCATTTCTATGGTTTGTAGCCAGGAATTTTAAGATACGATTTTGAAATCTCCTCCCCCCCGGAAGTAACCTAATTTCAAAATCCATATCAATATCACCCAGAGCTTAAAAATTTGATTCAGAATCACTATTTTCTCAGCCTTACTAATGTTTCTTGCAGATTTATTTCGCTCCAGACAAAACTTTAGAAATTCCTGTACAGTCTAATTTTAGCAAACTCTTCCCTGCCTTTTGATTTTGATAAGAGTTGTCTTTCCTCGTAGTGATACAATCTTAGAACACTCACTTGAAAAATACTGATATTACAACCGTAACTGTAGCCCCTGTTGACATCACCCTAAGAACAAAATACAATCTAAAAAACGCTAATACTGGAACTTGAGCTCAGGGTCTGGCACTCTGGCTTTCGCATTACTCTCAAGGCTGGCACTCCAGCACTGCAGTCAGCTCTACTTGCAGATATTTCCTCTTGAATGGAGCTAAGAATCACCCAGGCCAGATTGGAAGCTCAAGCCTCCAATTTTAGAACCCAGAGGAGCTAGGACTCTATCCATTAGCTACTGCATCTGGCTTTCATTGATATTTTCAGGGTAGCTTGGCAGAATAGAAGATGCCTGCCTCTAGAACTGGAATCTTATTCTAGATTGGTCATTTTCAACAAACATCAGTCTCTAGCTTATTCATGTGTCTCAGAATTCTTGGCTGTTACTCTCATTAGTATCAGATGAAATACAATGAAGTTAGAGAGTGAAGAATGATAAAGTACATGTTACAGTAAAAATCTTGCAAATTTGCATAACTTGTTCATGGTTTCCTCGAAATCACCTAAAACTTATGATATGGGAGAGGAACCACTTGGGTCCAAGCTATCTTCCATAGAAAGTTGTATAATATTTTAAAGACTTAAAAAAGGTTCAAATAAGACCACTCTTTAGGGGGTTTTCCTTCAAATTGCATCAGTGTATTTCTGAAGCTGTGATCCAAGAATTGTGTGAGAATTCTGTCTTTATGGCCTTAAGGGATCAATTACTTCTGTTGATGATTGAGTGAATAAACACCAAACACCGATTCAACGAGATCAGTTCTTGTTTGTTACAAATGATTAGGTCTCCAACGAGGACAAATTAGCTGTCGATGTCAAATGGCTTCCATGGCCCGTATTGTTTTCTTTTCCATGGTGAAAAAACAGTTCAGCAGCTATACGTTATATTGATGATATGTTCTACCTCAATATTTTGAGGTAAGACTCTGGTCAAAAACCGAAAGAGATATCAATGGGGAAAACGAGCTGAGTGTGAGGGGTGGTTAACCCACCCCCTCACACTCAGCTCGTTTTCCCCATTGAGACAGAGGGAGACAGAGAGAGGGAGAAAGAGGGAGAGAGAGTGAGGGCTGGGAGTTGGGCATCATGACAGAGTGCTAGCCTAGCATTTACAAAGATCCAGGATCGATTCCTGGCTACCACATACATAGAAATCACAGAAAGCCAAAGGTTGTGCTGAGGAGCAAGTGGTAGAGCTGTAGTCTTGAGGACAGAACCCAAGGACTGTGCTCAGGCCCCGAGCTCGAGACCAGGACGGGCAAAAAAATGATCCCATAAAATAAATGAATATACCTGTATTTATAGAAAGAGACAGATGTGTTTGTAGGTGTGTGTGTGCATGTGTATGTGTCTGTTTGTGTATCAGAGAGTTCAATAGACCTTGCATATACCTAGAGTAGCCTGGTAATCCGATTTCTTACAGTTGCATCCAGTGCTTAAGTTTTGTGAACTAATGACAGTTTAAAAAGTCATCCAACTGGGAACTGGAAAACAAATTCCCTTAATTTAGACTACATCTCAGGGACTGTTCTTTGTAAATGTCAGTTCAACCTTGCTAGAAAAGAGCTGTAAACACTACAGTTCCCTGCAGCCAAGTATCAAAGAGAAATATCAAGCTTAAGCAGCACGGGGAGAAAGAGTCAGAGGAGGAATCTGAGAAATTGACCATTTCTATGGTTTGTAGCCAGGAATTTTAAGATACGATTTTGAAATCTCCTCCCCCCCGGAAGTAACCTAATTTCAAAATCCATATCAATATCACCCAGAGCTTAAAAATTTGATTCAGAATCACTATTTTCTCAGCCTTACTAATGTTTCTTGCAGATTTATTTCGCTCCAGACAAAACTTTAGAAATTCCTGTACAGTCTAATTTTAGCAAACTCTTCCCTGCCTTTTGATTTTGATAAGAGTTGTCTTTCCTCGTAGTGATACAATCATAGAACACTCACTTGAAAAATACTGATATTACAACCGTAACTGTAGCCCCTGTTGACATCACCCTAAGAACAAAATACAATCTAAAAAACGCTAATACTGGAACTTGAACTCAGGGTCTGGCACTCTGGCTTTCGCATTACTCTCAAGGCTGGCACTCCAGCACTGCAGTCAGCTCTACTTGCAGATATTTCCTCTTGAATGGAGCTAAGAATCACCCAGGCCGGATTGGAAGCTCAAGCCTCCAATTTTAGACCCCAGAGGAGCTAGGACTCTATCCATTAGCTACTGCATCTGGCTTTCATTGATATTTTCAGGGTAGCGTGGCAGAATAGAAGATGCCTGCCTCTAGAACTGGAATCTTATTCTAGATTGCTCATTTTCTACAAACATCAGTCTCTAGCTTATTCATGTGTCACAGAATTCTTGGCTGTTACTCTCATTAGTATCAGATGAAATACAATGAATTTAGAGATTGAAGAATGATAAAGTACATGTACAGTAAAAATCTTGCAAATTTGCATAACTTGTTCATGGTTTCCTCGAAATCACCTAAAACTTATGATATGGGAGAGGAACCACTTGGGTCCAAGCTATCTTCCATAGAAAGTTGTATAATATTTTAAAGACTTAAAAAAGGTTCAAATAAGACCACTCTTTAGGGGGTTTTGCTTCAAATTGCATCAGTGTATTTCTTAAGATGTGATCCAAGAATTCTGTGAGAATTCTGTCTTTATGGCCTTAAGGGATCAATTACTTCTGTTGATGATTGAGTGAATAAACACCAAACACCGATTCAACGAGATCAGTTCTTGTTTGTTACAAATGATTAGGTCTCCAAAGAGGACAAATTAGCTGTCGATGTCAAATGGCTTCCATGGCCCGTATTGTTTTCTTTTCCATGGTGAAAAAACAGTTCAGCAGCTATACGTTATATTGATGATATGTTCTACCTCAATATTTTGAGGTAAGACTCTGGTCAAAAACCGAAAGAGATATCAGTGGGGAAAACGAGCTGAGTGTGAGGGGGTGGGTTAACCACCCCCTCACACTCAGCTCGTTTTACCCATTGAGACAGAGGGAGACAGAGAGAGGGAGAAAGAGGGAGAGAAAGTGAGGGCTGGGAGTTGGGCATCATGACAGAGTGCTATCCTAGCATTTACAAAGATCCAGGATCGATTCCTGGCTACCACATACATAGAAATCACAGAAAGCCAAAGGTTGTGCTGAGGAGCAAGTGGTAGAGCTCTAGTCTTGAGGACAGAACCCAAGGACTGTGCTCATGCCCCGAGCTCAAGACCAGGACCGGCAAAAAAATGATCCAATAAAATAAATGAATATACCTGTATTTATAGAAAGAGACAGATGTGTTTGTAGGTGTGTGTGTGCATGTGTATGTGTCTGTTTGTGTATCAGAGAGTTCAATAGGCCTTGCATATACCTAGAGTAGCCTGGTAATCCGATTTCTTACAGTTGCATCCAGTGCTTAAGTTTTGTGAACTAATGACATTTTAAAAAGTCATCCAACTGGGAACTGGAAAACAAATTCCCTTAATTTAGACTACATCTCAAGGACTGTTCTTTGTAAATGTCAGTTCAACCTTGCTAGAAAAGAGCTGTAAACACTACAGTTCCCTGCAGCCAAGTATCAAAGAGAAATATCAAGCTTAAGCAGCACGGGGAGAAAGAGTCAGAGGAGGAATCTGAGAAATTGACCATTTCTATGGTTTGTAGCCAGGAATTGTAAGATACGATTTTGAAATCTCCTCCCTCCCGGAAGTAACCTAATTTCAAAATCCATATCAATATCACCCAGAGCTTAAAAATTTGATTCAGAATCACTATTTTCTCAGCCTTACTAATGTTTCTTGCAGATTTATTTCGCTCCAGACAAAACTTTAGAAATTCCTGTACAGTCTAATTTTAGCAAACTCTTCCCTGCCTTTTGATTTTGATAAGAGTTGTCTTTCCTCGTAGTGATACAATCATAGAACACTCACTTGAAAAATACTGATATTACAACCGTAACTGTAGCCCCTGTTGACATCACCCTAAGAACAAAATACAATCTAAAAAACGCTAATACTGGAACTTGAACTCAAGGTCTGGCACTCTGGCTTTCGCATTACTCTCAAGGCTGGCACTCCAGCACTGCAGTCAGCTCTACTTGCAGATATTTCCTCTTGAATGGAGCTAAGAATCACCCAGGCCGGATTGGAAGCTCAAGCCTCCAATTTTAGACCCCAGAGGAGCTAGGACTCTATCCATTAGCTACTGCATCTGGCTTTCATTGATATTTTCAGGGTAGCTTGGCAGAATAGAAGATGCCTGCCTCTAGAGCTGGAATCTTATTCTAGATTGCTCATTTTCTACAAACATCAGTCTCTAGCTTATTCATGTGTCACAGAATTCTTGGCTGTTACTCTCATTAGTATCAGATGAAATACAATGAAGTTAGAGAGTGAAGAATGATAAAGTACATGTTACAGTAAAAATCTTGCAAATTTGCATAACTTGTTCATGGTTTCCTCGAAATCACCTAAAACTTATGATATGGGAGAGGAACCACTTGGGTCCAAGCTATCTTCCATAGAAAGTTGTATAATATTTTAAAGACTTAAAAAAGGTTCAAATAAGACCACTCTTTAGGGGGTTTTCCTTCAAATTGCATCAGTGTATTTCTGAAGCTGTGATCCAAGAATTGTGTGAGAATTCTGTCTTTATGGCCTTAAGGGATCAATTACTTCTGTTGATGATTGAGTGAATAAACACCAAACACCGATTCAACGAGATCAGTTCTTGTTTGTTACAAATGATTAGGTCTCCAACGAGGACAAATTAGCTGTCGATGTCAAATGGCTTCCATGGCCCGTATTGTTTTCTTTTCCATGGTGAAAAAACAGTTCAGCAGCTATACGTTATATTGATGATATGTTCTACCTCCATATTTTGAGGTAGGACTCTGGTCTAAAACCGAAAGAGATATCAGTGGGGAAAACGAGCTGAGTGTGAGGGGGTGGGTTAACCACCCCCTCACACTCAGCTCGTTTTCCCCACTGAGACAGAGGGAGACAGAGAGAGGGAGAAAGAGGGAGAGAGAGTGAGGGCTGGGAGTTGGGCATCATGACAGAGTGCTAGCCTAGCATTTACAAAGATCCAGGATCGATTCCTGGCTACCACATACATAGAAATCACAGAAAGCCAAAGGTTGTGCTGAGGAGCAAGTGGTAGAGCTCTAGTCTTGAGGACAGAACCCAAGGACTGTGCTCAGGCCCCGAGCTCAAGACCAGGATGGGCAAAAAAATGATCCAATAAAATGAATGAATATACCTGTATTTATAGAAGAGACAGATGTGTTTGTAGGTGTGTGTGTGCATGTGTATGTGTGTGTTTGTGTATCAGAGAGGTCAATAGGCCTTGCATATACCTAGAGTAGCCGGGTAATCCGATTTCTTACAGTTGCATCCAGTGCTTAAGTTTTGTGAACTAATGACAGTTTAAAAAGTCATCCAACTGGGAACTGGAAAACAAATTACCTTAATTTAGACTACATCTCAGGGACTGTTCTTTGTAAATGTCAGTTCAACCTTGCTAGAAAAGAGCTGTAGAAACTACAGTTCCCTGCAGCCAAGTATCAAAGAGAAATATCAAGCTTAAGCAGCATGGGGAGAAAGAGTCAGAGGAGGAATCTGAGAAATTGACCATTTCTATGGTTTGTAGCCAGGAATTTTAAGATACGATTTTGAAATCTCCTCCCACCCGGAAGTAACCTAATTACAAAATCCATATCAATATCACCCAGAGCTTAAAAATTTGATTCAGAATCACTAGTTTCTCACCCTTACTAATGTTTCTTGCAGATTTACTTCGCTCCAGACAAAACTTTAGAAATTCCTGTACAGTCTAATTTTAGCAAACTCTTCCCTGCCTTTTGATTTTGATAAGAGTTGTCTTTCCTCGTAGTGATACAATCATAGAACACTCACTTGAAAAATACTGATATTACAACCGTAACTGTAGCCCCTGTTGACATCACCCTAAGAACAAAATACAATCTAAAGACCGCTATTACTGGAACTTGAGCACAGGGTCTGGCACTCTGGCTTTCGCATTTCTCTCAAGGCTGGCACTCCAGCACTGCAGTCAGCTCTACTTGCAGATATTTCCTCTTGAATGGAGCTAAGAATCACCCAGGCCGGATTGGAAGCTCAAGCCTCCAATTTTAGACCCCAGAGGAGCTAGGACTCTATCCATTAGCTACTGCATCTGGCTTTCATTGATATTTTCAGGGTAGCTTGGCAGAATAGAAGATGCCTGCCTCTAGAACTGGAATCTTACTCTAGATTGGTCATTTTCTACAAACATCAGTCTCTAGCTTATTCATGTGTCACAGAATTCTTGGCTGTTACTCTCATTAGTATCAGATGAAATACAATGAATTTAGAGAGTGAAGAATGATAAAGTACATGTTAGAGTAAAAATCTTGCAAATTTTCATAACTTGTTCAAATTTGCATTACTTGTTCATGGTTTCCTCGAAATCACCTAAAACTTATGATATGGGAGAGGAACCACTTGGGTCCAAGCTATCTTCCATAGAAAGTTGTATAATATTTTAAAGACTTAAAAAAGGTTCAAATAAGACCACTCTTTAGGGGGTTTTCCTTCAAATTGCATCAGTGTATTTCTGAAGCTGTGATCCAAGAATTGTGTGAGAATTCTGTCTTTATGGCCTTAAGGGATCAATTACTTCTGTTGATGATTGAGTGAATAAACACCAAACACCGATTCAACGAGATCAGTTCTTGTTTGTTACAAATGATTAGGTCTCCAACGAGGACAAATTAGCTGTCGATGTCAAATGGCTTCCATGGCCCGTATTGTTTTCTTTTCCATGGTGAAAAAACAGTTCAGCAGCTATACGTTATATTGATGATATGTTCTACCTCAATATTTTGAGGTAAGACTCTGGTCAAAAACCGAAAGAGATATCAATGGGGAAAACGAGCTGAGTGTGAGGGGTGGTTAACCCACCCCCTCACACTCAGCTCGTTTTCCCCATTGAGACAGAGGGAGACAGAGAGAGGGAGAAAGAGGGAGAGAGAGTGAGGGCTGGGAGTTGGGCATCATGACAGAGTGCTAGCCTAGCATTTACAAAGATCCAGGATCGATTCCTGGCTACCACATACATAGAAATCACAGAAAGCCAAAGGTTGTGCTGAGGAGCAAGTGGTAGAGCTGTAGTCTTGAGGACAGAACCCAAGGACTGTGCTCAGGCCCCGAGCTCGAGACCAGGACGGGCAAAAAAATGATCCCATAAAATAAATGAATATACCTGTATTTATAGAAAGAGACAGATGTGTTTGTAGGTGTGTGTGTGCATGTGTATGTGTCTGTTTGTGTATCAGAGAGTTCAATAGACCTTGCATATACCTAGAGTAGCCTGGTAATCCGATTTCTTACAGTTGCATCCAGTGCTTAAGTTTGGTGAACTAATGACAGTTTAAAAAGTCATCCAACTGGGAACTGGAAAACAAATTCCCTTAATTTAGACTACATCTCAGGGACTGTTCTTTGTAAATGTCAGTTCAACCTTGCTAGAAAAGAGCTGTAAACACTACAGTTCCCTGCAGCCAAGTATCAAAGAGAAATATCAAGCTTAAGCAGCACGGGGAGAAAGAGTCAGAGGAGGAATCTGAGAAATTGACCATTTCTATGGTTTGTAGCCAGGAATTTTAAGATACGATTTTGAAATCTCCTCCCCCCCGGAAGTAACCTAATTTCAAAATCCATATCAATATCACCCAGAGCTTAAAAATTTGATTCAGAATCACTATTTTCTCAGCCTTACTAATGTTTCTTGCAGATTTATTTCGCTCCAGACAAAACTTTAGAAATTCCTGTACAGTCTAATTTTAGCAAACTCTTCCCTGCCTTTTGATTTTGATAAGAGTTGTCTTTCCTCGTAGTGATACAATCATAGAACACTCACTTGAAAAATACTGATATTACAACCGTAACTGTAGCCCCTGTTGACATCACCCTAAGAACAAAATACAATCTAAAAAACGCTAATACTGGAACTTGAACTCAGGGTCTGGCACTCTGGCTTTCGCATTACTCTCAAGGCTGGCACTCCAGCACTGCAGTCAGCTCTACTTGCAGATATTTCCTCTTGAATGGAGCTAAGAATCACCCAGGCCGGATTGGAAGCTCAAGCCTCCAATTTTAGACCCCAGAGGAGCTAGGACTCTATCCATTAGCTACTGCATCTGGCTTTCATTGATATTTTCAGGGTAGCGTGGCAGAATAGAAGATGCCTGCCTCTAGAACTGGAATCTTATTCTAGATTGCTCATTTTCTACAAACATCAGTCTCTAGCTTATTCATGTGTCACAGAATTCTTGGCTGTTACTCTCATTAGTATCAGATGAAATACAATGAATTTAGAGATTGAAGAATGATAAAGTACATGTACAGTAAAAATCTTGCAAATTTGCATAACTTGTTCATGGTTTCCTCGAAATCACCTAAAACTTATGATATGGGAGAGGAACCACTTGGGTCCAAGCTATCTTCCATAGAAAGTTGTATAATATTTTAAAGACTTAAAAAAGGTTCAAATAAGACCACTCTTTAGGGGGTTTTGCTTCAAATTGCATCAGTGTATTTCTTAAGATGTGATCCAAGAATTCTGTGAGAATTCTGTCTTTATGGCCTTAAGGGATCAATTACTTCTGTTGATGATTGAGTGAATAAACACCAAACACCGATTCAACGAGATCAGTTCTTGTTTGTTACAAATGATTAGGTCTCCAAAGAGGACAAATTAGCTGTCGATGTCAAATGGCTTCCATGGCCCGTATTGTTTTCTTTTCCATGGTGAAAAAACAGTTCAGCAGCTATACGTTATATTGATGATATGTTCTACCTCAATATTTTGAGGTAAGACTCTGGTCAAAAACCGAAAGAGATATCAGTGGGGAAAACGAGCTGAGTGTGAGGGGGTGGGTTAACCACCCCCTCACACTCAGCTCGTTTTACCCATTGAGACAGAGGGAGACAGAGAGAGGGAGAAAGAGGGAGAGAAAGTGAGGGCTGGGAGTTGGGCATCATGACAGAGTGCTATCCTAGCATTTACAAAGATCCAGGATCGATTCCTGGCTACCACATACATAGAAATCACAGAAAGCCAAAGGTTGTGCTGAGGAGCAAGTGGTAGAGCTCTAGTCTTGAGGACAGAACCCAAGGACTGTGCTCATGCCCCGAGCTCAAGACCAGGACCGGCAAAAAAATGATCCAATAAAATAAATGAATATACCTGTATTTATAGAAAGAGACAGATGTGTTTGTAGGTGTGTGTGTGCATGTGTATGTGTCTGTTTGTGTATCAGAGAGTTCAATAGGCCTTGCATATACCTAGAGTAGCCTGGTAATCCGATTTCTTACAGTTGCATCCAGTGCTTAAGTTTTGTGAACTAATGACATTTTAAAAAGTCATCCAACTGGGAACTGGAAAACAAATTCCCTTAATTTAGACTACATCTCAAGGACTGTTCTTTGTAAATGTCAGTTCAACCTTGCTAGAAAAGAGCTGTAAACACTACAGTTCCCTGCAGCCAAGTATCAAAGAGAAATATCAAGCTTAAGCAGCACGGGGAGAAAGAGTCAGAGGAGGAATCTGAGAAATTGACCATTTCTATGGTTTGTAGCCAGGAATTTTAAGATACGATTTTGAAATCTCCTCCCCCCCGGAAGTAACCTAATTTCAAAATCCATATCAATATCACCCAGAGCTTAAAAATTTGATTCAGAATCACTATTTTCTCAGCCTTACTAATGTTTCTTGCAGATTTATTTCGCTCCAGACAAAACTTTAGAAATTCCTGTACAGTCTAATTTTAGCAAACTCTTCCCTGCCTTTTGATTTTGATAAGAGTTGTCTTTCCTCGTAGTGATACAATCATAGAACACTCACTTGAAAAATACTGATATTACAACCGTAACTGTAGCCCCTGTTGACATCACCCTAAGAACAAAATACAATCTAAAAAACGCTAATACTGGAACTTGAACTCAAGGTCTGGCACTCTGGCTTTCGCATTACTCTCAAGGCTGGCACTCCAGCACTGCAGTCAGCTCTACTTGCAGATATTTCCTCTTGAATGGAGCTAAGAATCACCCAGGCCGGATTGGAAGCTCAAGCCTCCAATTTTAGACCCCAGAGGAGCTAGGACTCTATCCATTAGCTACTGCATCTGGCTTTCATTGATATTTTCAGGGTAGCTTGGCAGAATAGAAGATGCCTGCCTCTAGAGCTGGAATCTTATTCTAGATTGCTCATTTTCTACAAACATCAGTCTCTAGCTTATTCATGTGTCACAGAATTCTTGGCTGTTACTCTCATTAGTATCAGATGAAATACAATGAAGTTAGAGAGTGAAGAATGATAAAGTACATGTTACAGTAAAAATCTTGCAAATTTGCATAACTTGTTCATGGTTTCCTCGAAATCACCTAAAACTTATGATATGGGAGAGGAACCACTTGGGTCCAAGCTATCTTCCATAGAAAGTTGTATAATATTTTAAAGACTTAAAAAAGGTTCAAATAAGACCACTCTTTAGGGGGTTTTCCTTCAAATTGCATCAGTGTATTTCTGAAGCTGTGATCCAAGAATTGTGTGAGAATTCTGTCTTTATGGCCTTAAGGGATCAATTACTTCTGTTGATGATTGAGTGAATAAACACCAAACACCGATTCAACGAGATCAGTTCTTGTTTGTTACAAATGATTAGGTCTCCAACGAGGACAAATTAGCTGTCGATGTCAAATGGCTTCCATGGCCCGTATTGTTTTCTTTTCCATGGTGAAAAAACAGTTCAGCAGCTATACGTTATATTGATGATATGTTCTACCTCCATATTTTGAGGTAGGACTCTGGTCTAAAACCGAAAGAGATATCAGTGGGGAAAACGAGCTGAGTGTGAGGGGGTGGGTTAACCACCCCCTCACACTCAGCTCGTTTTCCCCACTGAGACAGAGGGAGACAGAGAGAGGGAGAAAGAGGGAGAGAGAGTGAGGGCTGGGAGTTGGGCATCATGACAGAGTGCTAGCCTAGCATTTACAAAGATCCAGGATCGATTCCTGGCTACCACATACATAGAAATCACAGAAAGCCAAAGGTTGTGCTGAGGAGCAAGTGGTAGAGCTCTAGTCTTGAGGACAGAACCCAAGGACTGTGCTCAGGCCCCGAGCTCAAGACCAGGATGGGCAAAAAAATGATCCAATAAAATGAATGAATATACCTGTATTTATAGAAGAGACAGATGTGTTTGTAGGTGTGTGTGTGCATGTGTATGTGTGTGTTTGTGTATCAGAGAGGTCAATAGGCCTTGCATATACCTAGAGTAGCCGGGTAATCCGATTTCTTACAGTTGCATCCAGTGCTTAAGTTTTGTGAACTAATGACAGTTTAAAAAGTCATCCAACTGGGAACTGGAAAACAAATTACCTTAATTTAGACTACATCTCAGGGACTGTTCTTTGTAAATGTCAGTTCAACCTTGCTAGAAAAGAGCTGTAGAAACTACAGTTCCCTGCAGCCAAGTATCAAAGAGAAATATCAAGCTTAAGCAGCATGGGGAGAAAGAGTCAGAGGAGGAATCTGAGAAATTGACCATTTCTATGGTTTGTAGCCAGGAATTTTAAGATACGATTTTGAAATCTCCTCCCACCCGGAAGTAACCTAATTACAAAATCCATATCAATATCACCCAGAGCTTAAAAATTTGATTCAGAATCACTAGTTTCTCACCCTTACTAATGTTTCTTGCAGATTTACTTCGCTCCAGACAAAACTTTAGAAATTCCTGTACAGTCTAATTTTAGCAAACTCTTCCCTGCCTTTTGATTTTGATAAGAGTTGTCTTTCCTCGTAGTGATACAATCATAGAACACTCACTTGAAAAATACAGATATTACAACCGTAACTGTAGCCCCTGTTGACATCACCCTAAGAACAAAATACAATCTAAAGACCGCTATTACTGGAACTTGAGCACAGGGTCTGGCACTCTGGCTTTCGCATTTCTCTCAAGGCTGGCACTCCAGCACTGCAGTCAGCTCTACTTGCAGATATTTCCTCTTGAATGGAGCTAAGAATCACCCAGGCCGGATTGGAAGCTCAAGCCTCCAATTTTAGACCCCAGAGGAGCTAGGACTCTATCCATTAGCTACTGCATCTGGCTTTCATTGATATTTTCAGGGTAGCTTGGCAGAATAGAAGATGCCTGCCTCTAGAACTGGAATCTTACTCTAGATTGGTCATTTTCTACAAACATCAGTCTCTAGCTTATTCATGTGTCACAGAATTCTTGGCTGTTACTCTCATTAGTATCAGATGAAATACAATGAATTTAGAGAGTGAAGAATGATAAAGTACATGTTAGAGTAAAAATCTTGCAAATTTTCATAACTTGTTCAAATTTGCATTACTTGTTCATGGTTTCCTCGAAATCACCTAAAACTTATGATATGGGAGAGGAACCACTTGGGTCCAAGCTATCTTCCATAGAAAGTTGTATAATATTTTAAAGACTTAAAAAAGGTTCAAATAAGACCACTCTTTAGGGGGTTTTCCTTCAAATTGCATCAGTGTATTTCTGAAGCTGTGATCCAAGAATTGTGTGAGAATTCTGTCTTTATGGCCTTAAGGGATCAATTACTTCTGTTGATGATTGAGTGAATAAACATCAAACACCGATTCAACGAGATCAGTTCTTGTTTGTTACAAATGATTAGGTCTCCAACGAGGACAAATTAGCTGTCGATGTCAAATGGCTTCCATGGCCCGTATTGTTTTCTTTTCCATGGTGAAAAAACAGTTCAGCAGCTATACGTTATATTGATGATATGTTCTACCTCAATATTTTGAGGTAAGACTCTGGTCAAAAACCGAAAGAGATATCAGTGGGGAAAACGAGCTGAGTGTGAGGGGGTGGGTTAACCACCCCCTCACACTCAGCTCGTTTTCCCCATTGAGACAGAGGGAGACAGAGAGAGGGAGAAAGAGGGAGAGAGAGGGAGGGCTGGGAGTTGGGCATCATGACAGAGTGCTAGCCTAGCATTTACAAAGATCCAGGATCGATTCCTGGCTACCACATACATAGAAATCACAGAAAGCCAAAGGTTGTGCTGAGGAGCAAGTGGTAGAGCTCTAGTCTTGAGGACAGAACCCAAGGACTGTGCTCAGGCCCCGAGCTCAAGACCAGGACGGGCAAAAAAATGATCCAATAAAAGAAATGAATATACCTGTATTTATAGAAAGAGACAGATGTGTTTGTAGGTGTGTGTGTGCATGTGTATGTGTGTGTTTGTGTATCAGAGAGTTCAATAGGCCTTGCATATACCTAGAGTAGCCGGGTAATCCGATTTCTTACAGTTGTATGTAGTGCTTAAGTTTTGTGAACTAATGACAGTTTAAAAAGTCATCCAACTGGGAACTGGAAAACAAATTACCTTAATTTAGACTACATCTCAGGGACTGTTCTTTGTAAATGTCAGTTCAACCTTGCTAGAAAAGAGCTGTAGACACTACAGTTCCCTGCAGCCAAGTATCAAAGAGAAATATCAAGCTTAACCAGCACGGGGAGAAAGAGTCAGAGGAGGAATCTGAGAAATTGACCATTTCTATGGTTTGTAGCCAGGAATTTTAAGATACGATTTTGAAATCTCCTCCCCCCCGGAAGTAACCTAATTACAAAATCCATATCAATATCACCCAGAGCTTAAAAATTTGATTCAGAATCACTATTTTCTCATCCTTAGTAATGTTTCTTGCAGATTTACTTCGCTCCAGACAAAACTTTAGAAATTCCTGTACAGTCTAATTTTAGCAAACTCTTCCCTGCCTTATGATTTTGATAAGAGTTGTCTTTCCTCGTAGTGATACAATCATAGAACACTCACTTGAATAATACTGATATTACAACCGTAACTGTAGCCCCTGTTGACATCACCCTAAGAACAAAATACAATCTAAAAACCGCTAATACTGGAACTTGAGCTCAGGGTCTGGCACTCTGGCTTTCCCATTTCTTTCAAGGCTGGCACTCCAGCACTGCAGTCAGCTCTACTTGCAGATATTTCCTCTTGAATGGAGCTAAGAATCACCCAGGCCGGATTGGAAGCTCAAGCCTCCAATTTTAGACCCCAGAGAAGCTAGGACTCTATCCATTAGCTACTGCATCTGGCTTTCATTGATATTTTCAGGGTAGCTTGGCAGAATAGAAGATGCCTGCCTCTAGAACTGGAATCTTATTCTAGATTGGTCATTTTCAACAAACATCAGTCTCTAGCTTATTCATGTGTCACAGAATTCTTGGCTGTTACTCTCATTAGTATCAGATGAAATACAATGAATTTAGAGAGTGAAGAATGATAAAGTACATGTTACAGTAAAAATCTTGCAAATTTGCATAACTTGTTCATGGTTTCCTCGAAATCACCTAAAACTTATGATATGGGAGAGGAACCACTTGGGTCCAAGCTATCTTCCATAGAAAGTTGTTTAATATTTTAAAGACTTAAAAAAGGTTCAAATAAGACCACTCTTTAGGGGGATTCCTTCAAATTGCATCAGTGTATTTCTGAAGCTGTGATCCAAGAATTGTGTGAGAATTCTGTCTTTATGGCCTTAAGGGATCAATTACTTCTGTTGATGATTGAGTGAATAAACACCAAACACCGATTCAACGAGATCAGTTCTTGTTTGTTACAAATGATTAGGTCTCCAACGAGGACAAATTAGCTGTTGATGTCAAATGGCTTCCATGGCCCGTATTGTTTTCTTTTCCATGGTGAAAAAACAGTTCAGCAGCTATACGTTATATTGATGATATGTTCTACCTCAATATTTTGAGGTAAGACTCTGGTCAAAAACCGAAAGAGATATCAGTGGGGAAAACGAGCTGAGTGTGAGGGGGTGGGTTAACCACCCCCTCACACTCAGCTCGTTTTCCCCATTGAGACAGAGGGAGACAGAGAGAGGGAGAAAGAGGGAGAGAGAGGGAGGGCTGGGAGTTGGGCATCATGACAGAGTGCTAGCCTAGCATTTACAAAGATCCAGGATCGATTCCTGGCTACCACATACATAGAAATCACAGAAAGCCAAAGGTTGTGCTGAGGAGCAAGTGGTAGAGCTCTAGTCTTGAGGACAGAACCCAAGGACTGTGCTCAGGCCCCGAGCTCAAGACCAGGACGGGCAAAAAAATGATCCAATAAAATAAATGAATATACCTGTATTTATAGAAAGAGACAGATGTGTTTGTAGGTGTGTGTGTGCATGTGTATGTGTGTGTTTGTGTATCAGAGAGTTCAATAGGCCTTGCATATACCTAGAGTAGCCGGGTAATCCGATTTCTTACAGTTGTATGTAGTGTTTAAGTTTTGTGAACTAATGACAGTTTAAAAAGTCATCCAACTGGGAACTGGAAAAAAAATTACCTTAATTTAGACTACATCTCAGGGACTGTTCTTTGTAAATGTCAGTTCAACCTTGCTAGAAAAGAGCTGTAGACACTACAGTTCCCTGCAGCCAAGTATCAAAGAGAAATATCAAGCTTAAGCAGCACGGGGAGAAAGAGTCAGAGGAGGAATCTGAGAAATTGACCATTTCTATGGTTTGTAGCCAGGAATTTTAAGATACGATTTTGAAATCTCCTCCCCCCCGGAAGTAACCTAATTACAAAATCCATATCAATATCACCCAGAGCTTAAAAATTTGATTCAGAATCACTATTTTCTCAGCCTTAGTAATGTTTCTTGCAGATTTACTTCGCTCCAGACAAAACTTTAGAAATTCCTGTACAGTCTAATTTTAGCAAACTCTTCCCTGCCTTTTGATTTTGATAAGAGTTGTCTTTCCTCGTAGTGATACAATCATAGAACACTCACTTGAATAATACTGATATTACAACCGTAACTGTAGCCCCTGTTGACATCACCCTAAGAACAAAATACAATCTAAAAACCGCTAATACTGGAACTTGAGCTCAGGGTCTGGCACTCTGGCTTTCGCATTTCTCTCAAGGCTGGCACTCCAGCACTGCAGTCAGCTCTACTTGCAGATATTTCCTCTTGAATGGAGCTAAGAATCACCCAGGCCGGATTGGAAGCTCAAGCCTCCAATTTTAGACCCCAGAGGAGCTAGGACTCTATCCATTAGCTACTGCATCTGGCTTTCATTGATATTTTCAGGGTAGCTTGGCAGAATAGAAGATGTCTGCCTCTAGAACTGGAATCTTATTCTAGATTGGTCATTTTCAACAAACATCAGTCTCTAGCTTATTCATGTGTCACAGAATTCTTGGCTGTTACTCTCATTAGTATCAGATGAAATACAATGAATTTAGAGAGTGAAGAATGATAAAGTACATGTTACAGTAAAAATCTTGCAAATTTGCATAACTTGTTCATGGTTTCCTCGAAATCACCTAAAACTTATGATATGGGAGAGGAACCACTTAGGTCCAAGCTATCTTCCATAGAAAGTTGTATAATATTTTAAAGACTTAAAAAAAGGTTCAAATAAGACCACTCTTTAGGGGGATTCCTTCAAATTGCATCAGTGTATTTCTGAAGCTGTGATCCAAGAATTGTGTGAGAATTCTGTCTTTATGGCCTTAAGGGATCAATTACTTCTGTTGATGATTGAGTGAATAAACACCAAACACCGATTCAACGAGATCAGTTCTTGTTTGTTACAAATGATTAGGTCTCCAACGAGGACAAATTAGCTGTCGATGTCAAATGGCTTCCATGGCCCGTATTGTTTTCTTTTCCATGGTGAAAAAACAGTTCAGCAGCTATACGTTATATTGATGATATGTTCTACCTCAATATTTTGAGGTAAGACTCTGGTCAAAAACCGAAAGAGATATCAGTGGGGAAAACGAGCTGAGTGTGAGGGGGTGGGTTAACCACCCCCTCACACTCAGCTCGTTTTCCCCATTGAGACAGAGGGAGACAGAGAGAGGGAGAAAGAGGGAGAGAAAGTGAGGGCTGGGAGTTGGGCATCATGACAGAGTGCTAGCCTAGCATTTACAAAGATCCAGGATCGATTCCTGGCTACCACATACATAGAAATCACAGAAAGCCAAAGGTTGTGCTGAGGAGCAAGTGGTAGAGCTCTAGTCTTGAGGACAGAACCCAAGGACTGTGCTCAGGCCCCGAGCTCGAGACCAGGACGGGCAAAAAAATGATCCCATAAAATAAATGAATATACCTGTATTTATAGAAAGAGACAGATGTGTTTGTAGGTGTGTGTGTGTGCATGTGTATGTGTGTGTTTGTGTATCAGAGAGTTAACTAGGCCTTGCATATACCTAGAGTAGCCTGGTAATCCGATTTCTTACAGTTGCATCCAGTGCTTAAGTTTTGTGAACTAATGACAGTTTAAAAAGTCATCCAACTGGGAACTGGAAAACAAATTACCTTAATTTAGACTACATCTCAGGGACTGTTCTTTGTAAATGTCAGTTCAACCTTGCTAGAAAAGAGCTGTAGACACTACAGTTCCCTGCAGCCAAGTATCAAAGAGAAATATCAAGCTTAAGCAGCACGGGGAGAAAGAGTCAGAGGAGGAATCTGAGAAATTGACCATTTCTATGGTTTGTAGCCAGGAATTTTAAGATACGATTTTGAAATCTCCTCCCCCCCGGAAGTAACGTAATTTCAAAATCCATATCAATATCACCCAGAGCTTAAAAATTTGATTCAGAATCACTATTTTCTCAGCCTTACTAATGTTTCTTGCAGATTTACTTCGCTCCAGACAAAATTTTAGAAATTCCTGTACAGTCTAATTTTAGCAAACTCTTCCCTGCCTTTTGATTTTGATAAGAGTTGTCTTTCCTCGTAGTGATACAATCATAGAACACTCACTTGAAAAATACTGATATTACAACCGTAACTGTAGCCCCTGTTGACATCACCCTAAGAACAAAATACAATCTAAAAACCGCTAATACTGGAACTTGAGCTCAGGGTCTGGCACTCTGGCTTTCGCATTACTCTCAAGGCTGGCACTCCAGCACTGCAGTCAGCTCTACTTGCAGATATTTCCTCTTGAATGGAGCTAAGAATCACCCAGGCCGGATTGGAAGCTCAAGCCTCCAATTTTAGACCCCAGAGGAGCTAGGACTCTATCCATTAGCTACTGCATCTGGCTTTCATTGATATTTTCAGGGTAGCTTGGCAGAATAGAAGATGCCTGCCTCTAGAACTGGAATCTTATTCTAGATTGGTCATTTTCAACAAACATCAGTCTCTAGCTTATTCATGTGTCACAGAATTCTTGGCTGTTACTCTCATTAGTATCAGATGAAATACAATGAATTTAGAGAGTGAAAAATGATAAAGTACATGTTACAGTGAAAATCTTGCAAATTTGCATAACTTGTTCATGGTTTCCTCGAAATCACCTAAAACTTATGATATGGGAGAGGAACCACTTGGGTCCAAGCTATCTTCCATAGAAAGTTGTATAATATTTTAAAGACTTAAAAAAGGTTCAAATAAGACCACTCTTTAGGGGGTTTTGCTTCAAATTGCATCAGTGTATTTCTTAAGCTGTGATCCAAGAATAGTGTGAGAATTCTGTCTTTATGGCCTTAAGGGATCAATTACTTCTGTTGATGATTGAGTGAATAAACACCAAACACCGATTCAACGAGATCAGTTCTTGTTTGTTACAAATGATTAGGTCTCCAACGAGGACAAATTAGCTGTCGATGTCAAATGGCTTCCATGGCCCGTATTGTTTTCTTTTCCATGGTGAAAAAACAGTTCAGCAGCTATACGTTATATTGATGATATGTTCTACCTCCATATTTTGAGGTAGGACTCTGGTCTAAAACCGAAAGAGATGTCAGTGGTTAACCCACCCCCTCACACTCAGCTCGTTTTCCCCATTGAGACAGAGGGAGACAGAGAGAGGGAGAAAGAGGGAGAGAGAGTGAGGGCTGGGAGTTGGGCATCATGACAGAGTGCTAGCCTAGCATTTACAAAGATCCAGGATCGATTCCTGGCTACCACATACATAGAAATCACAGAAAGCCAAAGGTTGTGCTGAGGAGCAAGTGGTAGAGCTCTAGTCTTGAGGACAGAACCCAAGGACTGTGCTCAGGCCCCGAGCTCGAGACCAGGACGGGCAAAAAAATGATCCCATAAAATAAATGAATATACCTGTATTTATAGAAAGAGACAGATGTGTTTGTAGGTGTGTGTGTGCATGTGTATGTGTGTGTTTGTGTATCAGAGAGTTCAATAGGCCTTGCATATACCTAGAGTAGCCGGGTAATCCGATTTCTTACAGTTGCATCCAGTGCTTAAGTTTTGTGAACTAATGACAGTTTAAAAAGTCATCCAACTGGGAACTGGAAAAAAAATTACCTTAATTTAGACTACATCTCAGGGACTGTTCTTTGTAAATGTCAGTTCAACCTTGCTAGAAAAGAGCTGTAGACACTACAGTTCCCTGCAGCCAAGTATCAAAGAGAAATACAAGCTTAAGCAGCACGGGGAGAAAGAGTCAGAGGAGGAATCTGAGAAATTGACCATTTCTATGGTTTGTAGCCAGGAATTTTAAGATACGATTTTGAAATCTCCTCCCCCCCGGAAGTAACCTAATTACAAAATCCATATCAATATCACCCAGAGCTTAAAACTTTGATTCAGAATCACTATTTTCTCAGCCTTACTAATGTTTCTTGCAGATTTACTTCGCTCCAGACAAAATTTTAGAAATTCCTGTACAGTCTAATTTTAGCAAACTCTTCCCTGCCTTTTGATTTTGAGAAGAGTTGTCTTTCCTCGTAGTGATACAATCATAGAACACTCACTTGAAAAATACTGATATTACAACCGTAACTGTAGCCCCTGTTGACATCACCCTAAGAACAAAATACAATCTAAAAACCGCTAATACTGGAACTTGAGCTCAGGGTCTGGCACTCTGGCTTTCGCATTTCTCTCAAGGCTGGCACTCCAGCACTGCAGACAGCTCTACTTGCAGATATTTCCTCTTGAATGGAGCTAAGAATCACCCAGGCCGGATTGGAAGCTCAAGCCTCCAATTTTAGACCCAGAGGAGCTAGGACTCTATCCATTAGCTACTGCATCTGGCTTTCATTGATATTTTCAGGGTAGCTTGGCAGAATAGAAGATGCCTGCCTCTAGAACTGGAATCTTATTCTAGATTGGTCATTTTCTACAAACATCAGTCTCTAGCTTATTCATGTGTCACAGAATTCTTGGCTGTTACTCTCATTAGTATCAGATGAAATACAATGAATTTAGAGAGTGAAGAATGAGAAAGTACATGTTACAGTAAAAATCTTGCAAATTTGCATAACTTGTTCATGGTTTCCTCGAAATCACCTAAAACTTATGATATGGGAGAGGAACCACTTGGGTCCAAGCTATCTTCCATAGAAAGTTGTATAATATTTTAAAGACTTAAAAAAGGTTCAAATAAGACCACTCTATAGGGGGTTTTCCTTCAAATTGCATCAGTGTATTTCTTAAGCTGTGATCCAAGAATTGTGTGAGAATTCTGTCTTTATGGCCTTAAGGGATCAATTACTTCTGTTGATGATTGAGTGAATAAACACCAAACACCGATTCAACGAGATCAGTTCTTGTTTGTTACAAATGATTAGGTCTCCAACGAGGACAAATTAGCTGTCGATGTCAAATGGCTTCATGGCCCATATTGTTTTCTTTTCCATGGTGAAAAAACAGTTCAGCAGCTATACGTTATATTGATGATATGTTCTACCTCAATATTTTCAGGTAAGACTCTGGTCAAAAACCGAAAGAGATATCAGTGGGGAAAACGAGCTGAGTGTGAGGGGGTGGGTTAACCACCCCCTCACACTCAGCTCGTTTTCCCCATTGAGACAGAGGGAGACAGAGAGAGGGAGAAAGAGGGAGAGAGAGTGAGGGCTGGGAGTTGGGCATCATGACAGAGTGCTAGCCTAGCATTTACAAAGATCCAGGATCGATTCCTGGCTACCACATACATAGAAATCACAGAAAGCCAAAGGTTGTGCTGAGGAGCAAGTGGTAGAGCTCTAGTCTTGAGGACAGAACCCAAGGACTGTGCTCAGGCCCCGAGCTCAAGACCAGGACGGGCAAAAAAATGATCCAATAAAATAAATGAATATACCTGTATTTATAGAAAGAGACAGATGTGTTTGTAGGTGTGTGTGTGCATGTGTATGTGTGTGTTTGTGTATCAGAGAGTTCAATAGGCCTTGCACATACCTAGAGTAGCCGGGTAATCCGATTTCTTACAGTTGCATCCAGTGCTTAAGTTTGGTGAACTAATGACAGTTTAAAAAGTCATCCAACTGGGAACTGGAAAACAAATTACCTTAATTTAGACTACATCTCAGGGACTGTTCTTTGTAAATGTCAGTTCAACCTTACTAGAAAAGAGCTGTAGACACTACAGTTCCCTGCAGCCAAGTATCAAAGAGAAATATCAAGCTTAAGCAGCACGGGGAGAAAGAGTCAGAGGAGGAATCTGAGAAATTGACCATTTCTATGGTTTGTAGCCAGGAATTTTAAGATACGATTTTGAAATCTCCTCCCCCCCGGAAGTAACGTAATTTCAAAATCCATATCAATATCACCCAGAGCTTAAAAATTTGATTCAGAATCACTATTTTCTCAGCCTTACTAATGTTTCTTGCAGATTTACTTCGCTCCAGACAAAATTTTAGAAATTCCTGTACAGTCTAATTTTAGCAAACTCTTCCCTGCCTTTTGATTTTGATAAGAGTTGTCTTTCCTCGTAGTGATACAATCATAGAACACTCACTTGAAAAATACTGATATTACAACCGTAACTGTAGCCCCTGTTGACATCACCCTAAGAACAAAATACAATCTAAAAACCGCTAATACTGGAACTTGAGCTCAGGGTCTGGCACTCTGGCTTTCGCATTACTCTCAATGCTGGCACTCCAGCACTGCAGTCAGCTCTACTTGCAGATATTTCCTCTTGAATGGAGCTAAGAATCACCCAGGCCGGATTGGAAGCTCAAGCCTCCAATTTTAGACCCCAGAGGAGCTAGGACTCTATCCATTAGCTACTGCATCTGGCTTTCATTGATATTTTCAGGGTAGCTTGGCAGAATAGAAGATGCCTGCCTCTAGAACTGGAATCTTATTCTAGATTGGTCATTTTCAACAAACATCAGTCTCTAGCTTATTCATGTGTCACAGAATTCTTGGCTGTTACTCTCATTAGTATCAGATGAAATACAATGAATTTAGAGAGTGAAGAATGATAAAGTACATGTTACAGTGAAAATCTTGCAAATTTGCATAACTTGTTCATGGTTTCCTCGAAATCACCTAAAACTTATGATATGGGAGAGGAACCACTTGGGTCCAAGCTATCTTCCATAGAAAGTTGTATAATATTTTAAAGACTTAAAAAAGGTTCAAATAAGACCACTCTTTAGGGGGTTTTGCTTCAAATTGCATCAGTGTATTTCTTAAGCTGTGATCCAAGAATAGTGTGAGAATTCTGTCTTTATGGCCTTAAGGGATCAATTACTTCTGTTGATGATTGAGTGAATAAACACCAAACACCGATTCAACGAGATCAGTTCTTGTTTGTTACAAATGATTAGGTCTCCAACGAGGACAAATTAGCTGTCGATGTCAAATGGCTTCCATGGCCCGTATTGTTTTCTTTTCCATGGTGAAAAAACAGTTCAGCAGCTATACGTTATATTGATGATATGTTCTACCTCCATATTTTGAGGTAGGACTCTGGTCTAAAACCGAAAGAGATGTCAGTGGTTAACCCACCCCCTCACACTCAGCTCGTTTTCCCCATTGAGACAGAGGGAGACAGAGAGAGGGAGAAAGAGGGAGAGAGAGTGAGGGCTGGGAGTTGGGCATCATGACAGAGTGCTAGCCTAGCATTTACAAAGATCCAGGATCGATTCCTGGCTACCACATACATAGAAATCACAGAAAGCCAAAGGTTGTGCTGAGGAGCAAGTGGTAGAGCTCTAGTCTTGAGGACAGAACCCAAGGACTGTGCTCAGGCCCCGAGCTCGAGACCAGGACGGGCAAAAAAATGATCCCATAAAATAAATGAATATACCTGTATTTATAGAAAGAGACAGATGTGTTTGTAGGTGTGTGTGTGCATGTGTATGTGTGTGTTTGTGTATCAGAGAGTTCAATAGGCCTTGCATATACCTAGAGTAGCCTGGTAATCCGATTTCTTACCGTTGCATCCAGTGCTTAAGTTTTGTGAACTAATGACAGTTTAAAAAGTCATCCAACTGGGAACTGGAAAAAAATTACCTTAATTTAGACTACATCTCAGGGACTGTTCTTTGTAAATGTCAGTTCAACCTTGCTAGAAAAGAGCTGTAGACACTACAGTTCCCTGCAGCCAAGTATCAAAGAGAAATATCAAGCTTAAGCAGCACGGGGAGAAAGAGTCAGAGGAGGAATCTGAGAAATTGACCATTTCTATGGTTTGTAGCCAGGAATTTTAAGATACGATTTTGAAATCTCCTCCCCCCCGGAAGTAACCTAATTACAAAATCCATATCAATATCACCCAGAGCTTAAAACTTTGATTCAGAATCACTATTTTCTCAGCCTTACTAATGTTTCTTGCAGATTTACTTCGCTCCAGACAAAATTTTAGAAATTCCTGTACAGTCTAATTTTAGCAAACTCTTCCCTGCCTTTTGATTTTGAGAAGAGTTGTCTTTCCTCGTAGTGATACAATCATAGAACACTCACTTGAAAAATACTGATATTACAACCGTAACTGTAGCCCCTGTTGACATCACCCTAAGAACAAAATACAATCTAAAAACCGCTAATACTGGAACTTGAGCTCAGGGTCTGGCACTCTGGCTTTCGCATTTCTCTCAAGGCTGGCACTCCAGCACTGCAGACAGCTCTACTTGCAGATATTTCCTCTTGAATGGAGCTAAGAATCACCCAGGCCGGATTGGAAGCTCAAGCCTCCAATTTTAGACCCAGAGGAGCTAGGACTCTATCCATTAGCTACTGCATCTGGCTTTCATTGATATTTTCAGGGTAGCTTGGCAGAATAGAAGATGCCTGCCTCTAGAACTGGAATCTTATTCTAGATTGGTCATTTTCTACAAACATCAGTCTCTAGCTTATTCATGTGTCACAGAATTCTTGGCTGTTACTCTCATTAGTATCAGATGAAATACAATGAATTTAGAGAGTGAAGAATGAGAAAGTACATGTTACAGTAAAAATCTTGCAAATTTGCATAACTTGTTCATGGTTTCCTCGAAATCACCTAAAACTTATGATATGGGAGAGGAACCACTTGGGTCCAAGCTATCTTCCATAGAAAGTTGTATAATATTTTAAAGACTTAAAAAAGGTTCAAATAAGACCACTCTATAGGGGGTTTTCCTTCAAATTGCATCAGTGTATTTCTTAAGCTGTGATCCAAGAATTGTGTGAGAATTCTGTCTTTATGGCCTTAAGGGATCAATTACTTCTGTTGATGATTGAGTGAATAAACACCAAACACCGATTCAACGAGATCAGTTCTTGTTTGTTACAAATGATTAGGTCTCCAACGAGGACAAATTAGCTGTCGATGTCAAATGGCTTCATGGCCCATATTGTTTTCTTTTCCATGGTGAAAAAACAGTTCAGCAGCTATACGTTATATTGATGATATGTTCTACCTCAATATTTTCAGGTAAG
The DNA here is from genome assembly GCF_031878675.1 of Megascapheus bottae. Taxonomy (NCBI): domain Eukaryota; kingdom Metazoa; phylum Chordata; class Mammalia; order Rodentia; family Geomyidae; genus Megascapheus; species Megascapheus bottae. The sequence continues at coordinate 980,954 of NW_028327551.1, read as the reverse complement.
ACTCTGGTCAAAAACTGAAAGAGATATCAGTGGGGAAAACGAGCTGAGTGTGAGGGGGTGGGTTAACCACCCCCTCACACTCAGCTCGTTTTCCCCATTGAGACAGAGGGAGACAGAGAGAGGGAGAAAGAGGGAGAGAGAGTGAGGGCTGGGAGTTGGGCATCATGACAGAGTGCTAGCCTAGCATTTACAAAGATCCAGGATCGATTCCTGGCTACCACATACATAGAAATCACAGAAAGCCAAAGGTTGTGCTGAGGAGCAAGTGGTAGAGCTGTAGTCTTGAGGACAGAACCCAAGGACTGTGCTCAGGCCCCGAGCTCAAGACCAGGACGGGCAAAAAAATGATCCCATAAAATAAATGAATATACCTGTATTTATAGAAAGAGACAGATGTGTTTGTAGGTGTGTGTGTGCATGTGTATGTGTGTGTTTGTGTATCAGAGAGTTCAATAGGCCTTGCACATACCTAGAGTAGCCGGGTAATCCGATTTCTTACAGTTGCATCCAGTGCTTAAGTTTGGTGAACTAATGACAGTTTAAAAAGTCATCCAACTGGGAACTGGAAAACAAATTACCTTAATTTAGACTACATCTCAGGGACTGTTCTTTGTAAATGTCAGTTCAACCTTACTAGAAAAGAGCTCTAGACACTACAGTTACCTGCAGCCAAGTATCAAAGAGAAATATCAAGCTTAAGCAGCACGGGGAGAAAGAGTCAGAGGAGGAATCTGAGAAATTGACCATTTCTATGGTTTGTAGCCAGGAATTTTAAGATACGATTTTGAAATATCCTCCCACCCGGAAGTAACCTAATTACAAAATCCATATCAATATCATCCAGAGCTTAAAAATTTGATTCAGAATCACTATTTTCTCAGCCTTACTAATGTTTCTTGCAGATTTACTTCGCTCCAGAGAAAACTTTAGAAATTCCTGTACAGTCTAATTTTAGCAAACTCTTCCCTGCCTTTTGATTTTGATAAGAGTTGTCTTTCCTCGTAGTGATACAATCATAGAACACTCACTTGAAAAATACTGATATTACAACCGTAACTGTAGCCCCTGTTGACATCACCCTAAGAACAAAATACAATCTAAAAAACGCTAATACTGGAACTTGAGCTCAGGGTCTGGCACTCTGGCTTTCGCATTTCTCTCAAGGCTGGCACTCCAGCACTGCAGTCAGCTCTACTTGCAGATATTTCCTCTTGAATGGAGCTAAAAATCACCCAGGCCGGATTGGAAGCTCAAGCCTCCAATTTTAGACCCCAGAGGAGCTAGGACTCTATCCATTAGCTACTGCATCTGGCTTTCATTGATATTTTCAGGGTAGCTTGGCAGAATAGAAGATGCCTGCCTCTAGAACTGGAATCTTATTCTAGATTGGTCATTTTCTACAAACATCAGTCTCTAGCTTATTCATGTGTCACAGAATTCTTGGCTGTTACTCTCATTAGTATCAGATGAAATACAATGAAGTTAGAGAGTGAAGAATGATAAAGTACATGTTACAGTAAAAATCTTGCAAATTTGCATAACTTGTTCATGGTTTCCTCGAAATCACCTAAAACTTATGATATGGGAGAGGAACCACTTGGGTCCAAGCTATCTTCCATAGAAAGTTGTATAATATTTTAAAGACTTAAAAAAGGTTCAAATAAGACCACTCTTTAGGGGGTTTTGCTTCAAATTGCATCAGTGTATTTCTTAAGCTGTGATCCAAGAATTGTGTGAGAATTCTGTCTTTATGGCCTTAAGGGATCAATTACTTCTGTTGATGATTGAGTGAATAAACACCAAACACCGATTCAACGAGATCAGTTCTTGTTTGTTACAAATGATTAGGTCTCCAACGAGGACAAATTAGCTGTCGATGTCAAATGGCTTCCATGGCCCGTATTGTTTTCTTTTCCATGGTGAAAAAACAGTTCAGCAGCTATACGTTATATTGATGATATGTTCTACCTCAATATTTTGAGGTAAGACTCTGGTCAAAAACCGAAAGAGATATCAGTGGGGAAAACGAGCTGAGTGTGAGGGGGTGGGTTAACCACCCCCTCACACTCAGCTCGTTTTCCCCATTGAGACAGAGGGAGACAGAGAGAGGGAGAAAGAGGGAGAGAGAGTGAGGGCTGGGAGTTGGGCATCATGACAGAGTGCTAGCCTAGCATTTACAAAGATCCAGGATCGATTCCTGGCTACCACATACATAGAAATCACAGAAAGCCAAAGGTTGTGCTGAGGAGCAAGTGGTAGAGCTCTAGTCTTGAGGACAGAACCCAAGGACTGTGCTCAGGCCCCGAGCTCGAGACCAGGACGGGCAAAAAAATGATCCCATAAAATAAATGAATATACCTGTATTTATAGAAAGAGACAGATGTGTTTGTAGGTGTGTGTGTGCATGTGTATGTGTGTGTTTGTGTATCAGAGAGTTCAATAGGCCTTGCATATACCTAGAGTATCCTGGTAATCCGATTTCTTACAGTTGCATCCAGTGCTTAAGTTTTGTGAACTAATGACAGTTTAAAAAGTCATCCAACTGGGAACTGGAAAACAAATTCCCTTAATTTAGACTACATCTCAGGGACTGTTCTTTGTAAATGTCAGTTCAACCTTGCTAGAAAAGAGCTGTAGACACTACAGTTCCCTGCAGCCAAGTATCAAATAGAAATATCAAGCTTAAGCAGCACGGGGAGAAAGAGTCAGAGGAGGAATCTGAGAAATTGACCATTTCTATGGTTTGTAGCCAGGAATTTTAAGATACGATTTTGAAATCTCCTCCCCCCCGGAAGTAACCTAATTACAAAATCCATATCAATATCACCCAGAGCTTAAAAATTTGATTCAGAATCACTATTTTCTCAGCCTTACTAATGTTTCTTGCAGATTTACTTCGCTCCAGACAAAACTGTAGAAATTCCTGTACAGTCTAATTTTAGCAAACTCTTCCCTGCCTTTTGATTTTGATAAGAGTTGTCTTTCCTTGTAGTGATACAATCATAGAATACTCACTTGAAAAATACTGATATTACAACTGTAACTCTAGCCCCTGTTGACATCACCCTAAGAACAAAATACAATCTAAAAAACGCTAATACTGGAACTTGAGCTCAGGGTCTGGCACTCTGGCTTTCGCATTTCTCTCAAGGCTGGCACTCCAGCATTGCAGACAGCTCTACTTGCAGATATTTCCTCTTGAATGGAGCTAAGAATCACCCAGGCCGGATTGGAAGCTCAAGCCTCCAATTTTAGACCCCAGAGGAGCTAGGACTCTATCCATTAGCTACTGCATCTGGCTTTCATTGATATTTTCAGGGTAGCTTGGCAGAATAGAAGATGCCTGCCTCTAGAACTGGAATCTTATTCTAGATTGGTCATTTTCTACAAACATCAGTCTCTAGCTTATTCATGTGTCACAGAATTCTTGGCTGTTACTCTCATTAGTATCAGATGAAATACAATGAAGTTAGAGAGTGAAGAATGATAAAGTACATGTTACAGTAAAAATCTTGCAAATTTGCATAACTTGTTCATGGTTTCCTCGAAATCACCTAAAACTTATGATATGGGAGAGGAACCACTTGGGTCCAAGCTATCTTCCATAGAAAGTTGTATAATATTTTAAAGACTTAAAAAAGGTTCAAATAAGACCACTCTTTAGGGGGTTTTGCTTCAAATTGCATCAGTGTATTTCTTAAGCTGTGATCCAAGAATTGTGTGAGAATTCTGTCTTTATGGCCTTAAGGGATCAATTACTTCTGTTGATGATTGAGTGAATAAACACCAAACACCGATTCAACGAGATCAGTTCTTGTTTGTTACAAATGATTAGGTCTCCAACGAGGAAAAATTAGCTGTCGATGTCAAATGGCTTCCATGGCCCGTATTGTTTTCTTTTCCATGGTGAAAAAACAGTTCAGCAGCTATACGTTATATTGATGATATGTTCTACCTCAATATTTTGAGGTAAGACTCTGGTCAAAAACCGAAAGAGATATCAGTGGGGAAAACGAGCTGAGTGTGAGGGGGTGGGTTAACCACCCCCTCACACTCAGCTCGTTTTCCCCATTGAGACAGAGGGAGACAGAGAGAGGGAGAAAGAGGGAGAGAGAGTGAGGGCTGGGAGTTGGGCATCATGACAGAGTGCTAGCCTAGCATTTACAAAGATCCAGGATCGATTCCTGGCTACCACATACATAGAAATCACAGAAAGCCAAAGGTTGTGCTGAGGAGCAAGTGGTAGAGCTCTAGTCTTGAGGACAGAACCCAAGGACTGTGCTCAGGCCCCGAGCTCGAGACCAGGACGGGCAAAAAAATGATCCCATAAAATAAATGAATATACCTGTATTTATAGAAAGAGACAGATGTGTTTGTAGGTGTGTGTGTGCATGTGTATGTGTGTGTTTGTGTATCAGAGAGTTCAATAGGCCTTGCATATACCTAGAGTATCCTGGTAATCCGATTTCTTACAGTTGCATCCAGTGCTTAAGTTTTGTGAACTAATGACAGTTTAAAAAGTCATCCAACTGGGAACTGGAAAACAAATTCCCTTAATTTAGACTACATCTCAGGGACTGTTCTTTGTAAATGTCAGTTCAACCTTGCTAGAAAAGAGCTGTAGACACTACAGTTCCCTGCAGCCAAGTATCAAATAGAAATATCAAGCTTAAGCAGCACGGGGAGAAAGAGTCAGAGGAGGAATCTGAGAAATTGACCATTTCTATGGTTTGTAGCCAGGAATTTTAAGATACGATTTTGAAATCTCCTCCCCCCCGGAAGTAACCTAATTACAAAATCCATATCAATATCACCCAGAGCTTAAAAATTTGATTCAGAATCACTATTTTCTCAGCCTTACTAATGTTTCTTGCAGATTTACTTCGCTCCAGACAAAACTGTAGAAATTCCTGTACAGTCTAATTTTAGCAAACTCTTCCCTGCCTTTTGATTTTGATAAGAGTTGTCTTTCCTTGTAGTGATACAATCATAGAATACTCACTTGAAAAATACTGATATTACAACTGTAACTCTAGCCCCTGTTGACATCACCCTAAGAACAAAATACAATCTAAAAAACGCTAATACTGGAACTTGAGCTCAGGGTCTGGCACTCTGGCTTTCGCATTTCTCTCAAGGCTGGCACTCCAGCATTGCAGACAGCTCTACTTGCAGATATTTCCTCTTGAATGGAGCTAAGAATCACCCAGGCCGGATTGGAAGCTCAAGCCTCCAATTTTAGACCCCAGAGGAGCTAGGACTCTATCCATTAGCTACTGCATCTGGCTTTCATTGATATTTTCAGGGTAGCTTGGCAGAATAGAAGATGCCTGCCTCTAGAACTGGAATCTTATTCTAGATTGGTCATTTTCTACAAACATCAGTCTCTAGCTTATTCATGTGTCACAGAATTCTTGGCTGTTACTCTCATTAGTATCAGATGAAATACAATGAAGTTAGAGAGTGAAGAATGATAAAGTACATGTTACAGTAAAAATCTTGCAAATTTGCATAACTTGTTCATGGTTTCCTCGAAATCACCTAAAACTTATGATATGGGAGAGGAACCACTTGGGTCCAAGCTATCTTCCATAGAAAGTTGTATAATATTTTAAAGACTTAAAAAGGTTCAAATAAGACCACTCTTTAGGGGGTTTTGCTTCAAATTGCATCAGTGTATTTCTTAAGCTGTGATCCAAGAATTGTGTGAGAATTCTGTCTTTATGGCCTTAAGGGATCAATTACTTCTGTTGATGATTGAGTGAATAAACACCAAACACCGATTCAACGAGATCAGTTCTTGTTTGTTACAAATGATTAGGTCTCCAACGAGGACAAATTAGCTGTCGATGTCAAATGGCTTCCATGGCCCGTATTGTTTTCTTTTCCATGGTGAAAAAACAGTTCAGCAGCTATACGTTATATTGATGATATGTTCTACCTCAATATTTTGAGGTAAGACTCTGGTCAAAAACCGAAAGAGATATCAGTGGGGAAAACGAGCTGAGTGTGAGGGGGTGGGTTAACCACCCCCTCACACTCAGCTCGTTTTCCCCATTGAGACAGAGGGAGACAGAGAGAGGGAGAAAGAGGGAGAGAGAGTGAGGGCTGGGAGTTGGGCATCATGACAGAGTGCTAGCCTAGCATTTACAAAGATCCAGGATCGATTCCTGGCTACCACATACATAGAAATCACAGAAAGCCAAAGGTTGTGCTGAGGAGCAAGTGGTAGAGCTCTAGTCTTGAGGACAGAACCCAAGGACTGTGCTCAGGCCCCGAGCTCGAGACCAGGACGGGCAAAAAAATGATCCCATAAAATAAATGAATATACCTGTATTTATAGAAAGAGACAGATGTGTTTGTAGGTGTGTGTGTGCATGTGTATGTGTGTGTTTGTGTATCAGAGAGTTCAATAGGCCTTGCATATACCTAGAGTATCCTGGTAATCCGATTTCTTACAGTTGCATCCAGTGCTTAAGTTTTGTGAACTAATGACAGTTTAAAAAGTCATCCAACTGGGAACTGGAAAACAAATTCCCTTAATTTAGACTACATCTCAGGGACTGTTCTTTGTAAATGTCAGTTCAACCTTGCTAGAAAAGAGCTGTAGACACTACAGTTCCCTGCAGCCAAGTATCAAATAGAAATATCAAGCTTAAGCAGCACGGGGAGAAAGAGTCAGAGGAGGAATCTGAGAAATTGACCATTTCTATGGTTTGTAGCCAGGAATTTTAAGATACGATTTTGAAATCTCCTCCCCCCCGGAAGTAACCTAATTACAAAATCCATATCAATATCACCCAGAGCTTAAAAATTTGATTCAGAATCACTATTTTCTCAGCCTTACTAATGTTTCTTGCAGATTTACTTCGCTCCAGACAAAACTGTAGAAATTCCTGTACAGTCTAATTTTAGCAAACTCTTCCCTGCCTTTTGATTTTGATAAGAGTTGTCTTTCCTTGTAGTGATACAATCATAGAATACTCACTTGAAAAATACTGATATTACAACTGTAACTCTAGCCCCTGTTGACATCACCCTAAGAACAAAATACAATCTAAAAAACGCTAATACTGGAACTTGAGCTCAGGGTCTGGCACTCTGGCTTTCGCATTTCTCTCAAGGCTGGCACTCCAGCATTGCAGACAGCTCTACTTGCAGATATTTCCTCTTGAATGGAGCTAAGAATCACCCAGGCCGGATTGGAAGCTCAAGCCTCCAATTTTAGACCCCAGAGGAGCTAGGACTCTATCCATTAGCTACTGCATCTGGCTTTCATTGATATTTTCAGGGTAGCTTGGCAGAATAGAAGATGCCTGCCTCTAGAACTGGAATCTTATTCTAGATTGGTCATTTTCTACAAACATCAGTCTCTAGCTTATTCATGTGTCACAGAATTCTTGGCTGTTACTCTCATTAGTATCAGATGAAATACAATGAAGTTAGAGAGTGAAGAATGATAAAGTACATGTTACAGTAAAAATCTTGCAAATTTGCATAACTTGTTCATGGTTTCCTCGAAATCACCTAAAACTTATGATATGGGAGAGGAACCACTTGGGTCCAAGCTATCTTCCATAGAAAGTTGTATAATATTTTAAAGACTTAAAAAAGGTTCAAATAAGACCACTCTTTAGGGGGTTTTGCTTCAAATTGCATCAGTGTATTTCTTAAGCTGTGATCCAAGAATTGTGTGAGAATTCTGTCTTTATGGCCTTAAGGGATCAATTACTTCTGTTGATGATTGAGTGAATAAACACCAAACACCGATTCAACGAGATCAGTTCTTGTTTGTTACAAATGATTAGGTCTCCAACGAGGAAAAATTAGCTGTCGATGTCAAATGGCTTCCATGGCCCGTATTGTTTTCTTTTCCATGGTGAAAAAACAGTTCAGCAGCTATACGTTATATTGATGATATGTTCTACCTCAATATTTTGAGGTAAGACTCTGGTCAAAAACCGAAAGAGATATCAGTGGGGAAAACGAGCTGAGTGTGAGGGGGTGGGTTAACCACCCCCTCACACTCAGCTCGTTTTCCCCATTGAGACAGAGGGAGACAGAGAGAGGGAGAAAGAGGGAGAGAGAGTGAGGGCTGGGAGTTGGGCATCATGACAGAGTGCTAGCCTAGCATTTACAAAGATCCAGGATCGATTCCTGGCTACCACATACATAGAAATCACAGAAAGCCAAAGGTTGTGCTGAGGAGCAAGTGGTAGAGCTCTAGTCTTGAGGACAGAACCCAAGGACTGTGCTCAGGCCCCGAGCTCGAGACCAGGACGGGCAAAAAAATGATCCCATAAAATAAATGAATATACCTGTATTTATAGAAAGAGACAGATGTGTTTGTAGGTGTGTGTGTGCATGTGTATGTGTGTGTTTGTGTATCAGAGAGTTCAATAGGCCTTGCATATACCTAGAGTATCCTGGTAATCCGATTTCTTACAGTTGCATCCAGTGCTTAAGTTTTGTGAACTAATGACAGTTTAAAAAGTCATCCAACTGGGAACTGGAAAACAAATTCCCTTAATTTAGACTACATCTCAGGGACTGTTCTTTGTAAATGTCAGTTCAACCTTGCTAGAAAAGAGCTGTAGACACTACAGTTCCCTGCAGCCAAGTATCAAATAGAAATATCAAGCTTAAGCAGCACGGGGAGAAAGAGTCAGAGGAGGAATCTGAGAAATTGACCATTTCTATGGTTTGTAGCCAGGAATTTTAAGATACGATTTTGAAATCTCCTCCCCCCCGGAAGTAACCTAATTACAAAATCCATATCAATATCACCCAGAGCTTAAAAATTTGATTCAGAATCACTATTTTCTCAGCCTTACTAATGTTTCTTGCAGATTTACTTCGCTCCAGACAAAACTGTAGAAATTCCTGTACAGTCTAATTTTAGCAAACTCTTCCCTGCCTTTTGATTTTGATAAGAGTTGTCTTTCCTTGTAGTGATACAATCATAGAATACTCACTTGAAAAATACTGATATTACAACTGTAACTCTAGCCCCTGTTGACATCACCCTAAGAACAAAATACAATCTAAAAAACGCTAATACTGGAACTTGAGCTCAGGGTCTGGCACTCTGGCTTTCGCATTTCTCTCAAGGCTGGCACTCCAGCATTGCAGACAGCTCTACTTGCAGATATTTCCTCTTGAATGGAGCTAAGAATCACCCAGGCCGGATTGGAAGCTCAAGCCTCCAATTTTAGACCCCAGAGGAGCTAGGACTCTATCCATTAGCTACTGCATCTGGCTTTCATTGATATTTTCAGGGTAGCTTGGCAGAATAGAAGATGCCTGCCTCTAGAACTGGAATCTTATTCTAGATTGGTCATTTTCTACAAACATCAGTCTCTAGCTTATTCATGTGTCACAGAATTCTTGGCTGTTACTCTCATTAGTATCAGATGAAATACAATGAAGTTAGAGAGTGAAGAATGATAAAGTACATGTTACAGTAAAAATCTTGCAAATTTGCATAACTTGTTCATGGTTTCCTCGAAATCACCTAAAACTTATGATATGGGAGAGGAACCACTTGGGTCCAAGCTATCTTCCATAGAAAGTTGTATAATATTTTAAAGACTTAAAAAGGTTCAAATAAGACCACTCTTTAGGGGGTTTTGCTTCAAATTGCATCAGTGTATTTCTTAAGCTGTGATCCAAGAATTGTGTGAGAATTCTGTCTTTATGGCCTTAAGGGATCAATTACTTCTGTTGATGATTGAGTGAATAAACACCAAACACCGATTCAACGAGATCAGTTCTTGTTTGTTACAAATGATTAGGTCTCCAACGAGGACAAATTAGCTGTCGATGTCAAATGGCTTCCATGGCCCGTATTGTTTTCTTTTCCATGGTGAAAAAACAGTTCAGCAGCTATACGTTATATTGATGATATGTTCTACCTCAATATTTTGAGGTAAGACTCTGGTCAAAAACCGAAAGAGATATCAGTGGGGAAAACGAGCTGAGTGTGAGGGGGTGGGTTAACCACCCCCTCACACTCAGCTCGTTTTCCCCACTGAGACAGAGGGAGACAGAGAGAGGGAGAAAGAGGGAGAGAGAGTGAGGGCTGGGAGTTGGGCATCATGACAGAGTGCTAGCCTAGCATTTACAAAGATCCAGGATCGATTCCTGGCTACCACATACATAGAAATCACAGAAAGCCAAAGGTTGTGCTGAGGAGCAAGTGGTAGAGCTCTAGTCTTGAGGACAGAACCCAAGGACTGTGCTCAGGCCCCGAGCTCGAGACCAGGACGGGCAAAAAAAATGATCCCATAAAATAAATGAATATACCTGTATTTATAGAAAGAGACAGATGTGTTTGTAGGTGTGTGTGTGCATGTGTATGTGTGTGTTTGTGTATCAGAGAGTTCAATAGGCCTTGCATATACCTAGAGTAGCCTGGTAATCCGATTTCTTACAGTTGCATCCAGTGCGTAAGTTTGGTGAACTAATGACAGTTTAAAAAGTCATCCACCTGGGAACTGGAAAACAAATTACCTTAATTTAGACTACATCTCAGGGACTGTTCTTTGTAAATGTCAGTTCAACCTTGCTAGAAAAGAGCTGTAGACACTACAGTTCCCTGCAGCCAAGTATCAAAGAGAAATATCAAGCTTAAGCAGCACGGGGAGAAAGAGTCAGAGGAGGAATCTGAGAAATTGACCATTTCTATGGTTTGTAGCCAGGAATTTTAAGATACGATTTTGAAATCTCCTCCCCCCGGGAAGTAACCTAATTACAAAATCCATATCAATATCACCCAGAGCTTAAAAATATGATTCAGAATCACTATTTTCTCAGCCTTACTAATGTTTCTTGCAGATTTACTTCGCTCCAGACAAAATTTTAGAAATTCCTGAACAGTCTAATTTTAGCAAACTCTTCCCTGCCTTTTGATTTTGATAAGAGTTGTCTTTCCTCGTAGTGATACAATCATAGAATACTCACTTGAAAAATACTGATATTACAACTGTAACTCTAGCCCCTGTTGACATCACCCTAAGAACAAAATACAATCTAAAAAACGCTAATACTGGAACTTGAGCTCAGGGTCTGGCACTCTGGCTTTCGCATTTCTCTCAAGGCTGGCACTCCAGCACTGCAGACAGCTCTACTTGCAGATATTTCCTCTTGAATGGAGCTAAGAATCACCCAGGCCGGATTGGAAGCTCAAGCCTCCAATTTTAGACCCCAGAGGAGCTAGGACTCTATCCATTAGCTACTGCATCTGGCTTTCATTGATATTTTCAGGGTAGCTTGGCAGAATAGAAGATGCCTGCCTCTAGAACTGGAATCTTATTCTAGATTGGTCATTTTCTACAAACATCAGTCTCTAGCTTATTCATGTGTCACAGAATTCTTGGCTGTTACTCTCATTAGTATCAGATGAAATACAATGAAATTAGAGAGTGAAGAATGATAAAGTACATGTTACAGTAAAAATCTTGCAAATTTGCATAACTTGTTCATGGTTTCCTCGAAATCACCTAAAACTTATGATATGGGAGAGGAACCACTTGGGTCCAAGCTATCTTCCATAGAAAGTTGTATAATATTTTAAAGACTTAAAAAAGGTTCAAATAAGACCACTCTTTAGGGGGTTTTCCGTCAAATTGCATCAGTGTATTTCTGAAGCTGTGATCCAAGAATTGTGTGAGAATTCTGTCTTTATGGCCTTAAGGGATCAATTACTTCTGTTGATGATTGAGTGAATAAACACCAAACACCGATTCAACGAGATCAGTTCTTGTTTGTTACAAATGATTAGGTCTCCAACGAGGACAAATTAGCTGTCGATGTCAAATGGCTTCCATGGCCCGTATTGTTTTCTTTTCCATGGTGAAAAAACAGTTCAGCAGCTATACGTTATATTGATGATATGTTCTACCTCCATATTTTGAGGTAGGACTCTGGTCAAAAACCGAAAGAGATATCAGTGGGGAAAACGAGCTGAGTGTGAGGGGGTGGTTAACCCACCCCCTCACACTCAGCTCGTTTTCCCCATTGAGACAGAGGGAGACAGAGAGAGGGAGAAAGAGGGAGAGAGAGTGAGGGCTGGGAGTTGGGCATCATGACAGAGTGCTAGCCTAGCATTTACAAAGATCCAGGATCGATTCCTGGCTACCACATACATAGAAATCACAGAAAGCCAAAGGTTGTGCTGAGGAGCAAGTGGTAGAGCTCTAGTCTTGAGAACAGAACCCAAGGACTGTGCTCAGGCCCCGAGCTCAAGACCAGGACGGGCAAAAAAATGATCCAATAAAATAAATGAATATACCTGTATTTATAGAAAGAGACAGATGTGTTTGTAGGTGTGTGTGTGCATGTGTATGTGTGTGTTTGTGTATCAGAGAGTACAATAGGCCTTGCATATACCTAGAGTAGCCGGATAATCCGATTTCTTACAGTTGCATCCAGTGCTTAAGTTTTGTGAACTAATGACAGTTTAAGAAGTCATCCAACTGGGAACTGGAAAACAAATTACCTTAATTTAGACTACATCTCAGGGACTGTTCTTTGTAAATGTCAGTTCAACCTTACTAGAAAAGAGCTGTAGACACTACAGTTCCCTGCAGCCAAGTATCAAAGAGAAATATCAAGCTTAAGCAGCACGGGGAGAAAGAGTCAGAGGAGGAATCTGAGAAATTGACCATTTCTATGGTTTGTAGCCAGGAATTTTAAGATACGATTTTGAAATCTCCTCCCCCCCGGAAGTAACGTAATTACAAAATCCATATCAATGTCACCCAGAGCTTAAAAATTTGATTCAGAATCACTATTTTCTCAGCCTTACTAATGTTTCTTGCAGATTTACTTCGCTCCAGAGAAAACTTTCGAAATTCCTGTACAGTCTAATTTCAGCAAACTCTTCCCTGCCTTTTGATTTTGATAAGAGTTGTCTTTCCTCGTAGTGATACAATCATAGAACACTCACTTGAAAAATACTGATATTACAACCGTAACTGTGGCCCCTGTTGACATCACCCTAAGAACAAAATACAATCTAAAAACCGCTAATACTGGAACTTGAGCTCAGGGTCTGGCACTCTGGCTTTCGCATTACTCTCAAGGCTGGCACTCCAGCACTGCAGTCAGCTCTACTTGCAGATATTTCCTCTTGAATGGAGCTAAGAATCACCCAGGTCGGATTGGAAGCTCAAGCCTCCAATTTTAGACCCCAGAGGAGCTAGGACTCTATCCATTAGGTACTGCATCTGGCTTTCATTGATATTTTCAGGGTAGCTTGGCAGAATAGAAGATGCCTGCCTCTAGAACTGGAATCTTATTCTAGATTGGTCATTTTCTACAAACATCAGTCTCTAGCTTATTCATGTGTCACAGAATTCTTGGCTGTTACTCTCATTAGTATCAGATGAAATACAATGAAGTTAGAGAGTGAAGAATGATAAAGTACATGTTACAGTAAAAATCTTGCAAATTTGCATAACTTGTTCATGGTTTCCTCAAAATCACCTAAAACTTATGATATGGGAGAGGAACCACTTGGGTCCAAGCTATTTTCCATAGAAAGTTGTATAATATTTTAAAGACTTAAAAAAGGTTCAAATAAGACCACTCTTTAGGGAGGTTTGCTTCAAATTGCATCTGTGTATTTCTTAAGCTGTGATCCAAGAATTGTGTGAGAATTCTGTCTTTATGGCCTTAAGGGATCAATTACTTCTGTTGATGATTGAGTGAATAAACACCAAACACCGATTCAACGAGATCAGTTCTTGTTTGTTACAAATGATTAGGTCTACAACGAGGACAAATTAGCTGTCGATGTCAAATGGCTTCCATGGCCCGTATTGTTTTCTTTTCCATGGTGAAAAAACAGTTCAGCAGCTATACGTTATATTGATGATATGTTCTACCTCAATATTTTGAGGTAAGACTCTGGTCAAAAACCGAAAGAGATATCAGTGGGGAAAACGAGCTGAGTGTGAGGGGGTGGTTAACCCACCCCCTCACACTCAGCTCGTTTTCCCCATTGAGACAGAGGGAGACAGAGAGAGGGAGAAAGAGGGAGAGAGAGTGAGGGCTGGGAGTTGGGCATCATGACAGAGTGCTAGCCTAGCATTTACAAAGATCCAGGATCGATTCCTGGATACCACATACATAGAAATCACAGAAAGCCAAAGGTTGTGCTGAGGAGCAAGTGGTAGAGCTCTAGTCTTGAGGACAGAACCCAAGGACTGTGCTCAGGCCCCGAGCTCGAGACCAGGACGGGCAAAATAATGATCCCATAAAATAAATGAATATACCTGTATTTATAGAAAGAGACAGATGTGTTTGTAGGTGTGTGTGTGCATGTGTATGTGTGTGTTTGTGTATCAGAGAGTTCAATAGGCCTTGCATATACCTAGAGTAGCCGGGTAATCCGATTTTTTACAGTTGCATCCAGTGCGTAAGTTTGGTGAACTAATGACAGTTTAAAAAGTCATCCAACTGGGAACTGGAAAACAAATTCCCTTAATTTAGACTACATCTCAGGGACTGTTCTTTGTAAATGTCAGTTCAACCTTGCTAGAAAAGAGCTGTAGACACTACAGTTCCCTGCAGCCAAGTATCAAAGAGAAATATCAAGCTTAAGCAGCACGGGGAGAAAGAGTCAGAGGAGGAATCTGAGAAATTGACCATTTCTATGGTTTGTAGCCAGGAATTTTAAGATACGATTTTGAAATCTCCTCCCCCCCGGAAGTAACCTAATTACAAAATCCATATCAAAATCACCCAGAGCTTAAAAATATGATTCAGAATCACTATTTTCTCAGCCTTACTAATGTTTCTTGCAGATTTACTGCGCTCCAGACAAAATTTAAGAAATTCCTGTACAGTCTAATTTTAGCAAACTCTTCCCTGCCTTTTGATTTTGATAAGAGTTGTCTTTCCTTGTAGTGATACAATCATAGAATACTCACTTGAAAAATACTGATATTACAACCGTAACTGTAGCCCCTGTTGACATCACCCTAAGAACAAAATACAATCTAAAAAACGCTAATACTGGAACTTGAGCTCAGGGTCTGGCACTCTGGCTTTCGCATTTCTCTCAAGGCTGGCACTCCAGCACTGCAGTCAGCTCTACTTGCAGATATTTCCTCTTGAATGGAGCTAAGAATGACCCAGGCCGGATTGGAAGCTCAAGCCTCCAATTTTAGACCCCAGAGGAGCTAGGACTCTATCCATTAGCTACTGCATCTGGCTTTCATTGATATTTTCAGGGTAGCTTGGCAGAATTTAAGATGCCTGCCTCTAGAACTGGAATCTTATTCTAGATTGGTCATTTTCTACAAACATCAGTCTCTAGCTTATTCATGTGTCACAGAATTCTTGGCTGTTACTCTCATTAGTATCAGATGAAATACAATGAAGTTAGAGAGTGAAGAATGATAAAGTACATGTTACAGTAAAAATCTTGCAAATTTGCATAACTTGTTCATGGTTTCCTCGAAATCACCTAAAACTTATGATATGGGAGAGGAACCACTTGGGTCCAAGCTATCTTCCATAGAAAGTTGTATAATATTATAAAGACTTAAAAAAGGTTCAAATAAGACCACTCTTTAGGGGGTTTTGCTTCAAATTGCATCAGTGTATTTCTTAAGCTGTGATCCAAGAATTGTGTGAGAATTCTGTCTTTATGGCCTTAAGGGATCAATTACTTCTGTTGATGATTGAGTGAATAAACACCAAACACCGATTCAACGAGATCAGTTCTTGTTTGTTACAAATGATTAGGTCTCCAACGAGGACAAATTAGCTGTCGATGTCAAATGGCTTCCATGGCCCGTATTGTTTTCTTTTCCATGGTGAAAAAACAGTTCAGCAGCTATACGTTATATTGATGATATGTTCTACCTCAATATTTTGAGGTAAGACTCTGGTCAAAAACCGAAAGAGATATCAGTGGGGAAAACGAGCTGAGTGTGAGGGGGTGGGTTAACCACCCCCTCACACTCAGCTCGTTTTCCCCATTGAGACAGGGGGAAGACAGAGAGAGGGAGAAAGAGGGAGAGAGCGTGAGGGCTGGGAGTTGGGCATCATGACAGAGTGCTAGCCTAGCATTTACAAAGATCCAGGATCGATTCCTGGCTACCACATACATAGAAATCACAGAAAGCCAAAGGTTGTGCTGAGGAGCAAGTGGTAGAGCTCTAGTCTTGAGGACAGAACCCAAGGACTGTGCTCAGGCCCCGAGCTCGAGACCAGGACGGGCAAAAAAATGATCCCATAAAATAAATGAATATACCTGTATTTATAGAAAGAGACAGATGTGTTTGTAGGTGTGTGTGTGCATGTGTATGTGTCTGTTTGTGTATCAGAGAGTTCAATAGGCCTTGCATATACCTAGAGTATCCTGGTAATCCGATTTCTTACAGTTGCATCCAGTGCTTAAGTTTTGTGAACTAATGACAGTTTAAAAAGTCATCCAACTGGGAACTGGAAAACAAATTACCTTAATTTAGACTACATCTCAGGGACTGTTCTTTGTAAATGTCAGTTCAACCTTGCTAGAAAAGAGCTGTAGACACTACAGTTCCCTGCAGCCAAGTATCAAAGAGAAATATCAAGCTTAAGCAGCACGGGGAGAAAGAGTCAGAGGAGGAATCTGAGAAATTGACCATTTCTATGGTTTGTAGCCAGGAATTTTAAGATACGATTTTGAAATCTTCTCCCATCCGGAAGTAACCTAATTACAAAATCCATATCAATATCACCCAGAGCTTAAAAATTTGATTCAGAATCACTATTTTCTCAGCCTTACTAATGTTTCTTGCAGATTTACTTCGCTCCAGACAAAACTTTAGAAATTCCTGTACAGTCTAATTTTAGCAAACTCTTCCCTGCCTTTTGATTTTGATAAGAGGAAAGACAACTCTTATGATACAATCATAGAACACTCACTTGAAAAATACTGATATTACAACCGTAACTGTAGCCCCTGTTGACATCACCCTAAGAACAAAATACAATCTAAAAACCGCTAATACTGGAACTTGAGCTCAGGGTCTGGCACTCTGGCTTTCGCATTTCTCTCAAGGCTGGCACTCCAGCACTGCAGACAGCTCTACTTGCAGATATTTCCTCTTGAATGGAGCTAAGAATCACCCAGGCCGGATTGGAAGCTCAAGCCTCCAATTTTAGACCCCAGAGGAGCTAGGACTCTATCCATTAGCTACTGCATCTGGCTTTCATTGATATTTTCAGGGTAGCTTGGCAGAATAGAAGATGCCTGCCTCTAGAGCTGGAATCTTATTCTAGATTGGTCATTTTCTACAAACATCAGTCTCTAGCTTATTCATGTGTCACAGAATTCTTGGCTGTTACTCTCATTAGTATCAGATGAAATACAATGAATTTAGAGAGTGAAGAATGATAAAGTACATGTTACAGTAAAAATCTTGCAAATTTGCATAACTTGTTCATGGTTTCCTCGAAATCACCTAAAATTTATGATATGGGAGAGGAACCACTTGGGTCCAAGCTATCTTCCATAGAAAGTTGTATAATATTTTAAAGACTTAAAAAAGGTTCAAATAAGACCACTCTTTAGGGGGTTTTCCTTCACATTGCATCAGTGTATTTCTTAAGCTGTGATCCAAGAATTGTGTGAGAATTCTGTCTTTATGGCCTTAAGGGATCAATTATTTCTGTTGATGATTGAGTGAATAAACACCAAACACCGATTCAACGAGATCAGTTCTTGTTTGTTACAAATGATTTGGTCTCCAACGAGGACAAATTAGCTGTCGATGTCAAATGGCTTCCATGGCCCGTATTGTTTTCTTTTCCATGGTGAAAAAACAGTTCAGCAGCTATACGTTATATTGATGATATGTTCTACCTCCATATTTTGAGGTAAGACTCTGGTCTAAAACCGAAAGAGATATCAGTGGGGAATACGAGCTGAGTGTGAGGGGGTGGGTTAACCACCCCCTCACACTCAGCTCGTTTTCCCCATTGAGACAGGGGGAAGACAGAGAGAGGGAGAAAGAGGGAGAGAGAGTGAGGGCTGGGAGTTGGGCATCATGACAGAGTGCTAGCCTAGCATTTACAAAGATCCAGGATCGATTCCTGGCTACCACATACATAGAAATCACAGAAAGCCAAAGGTTGTGCTGAGGAGCAAGTGGTAGAGCTCTAGTCTTGAGGACAGAACCCAAGGACTGTGCTCAGGCCCCGAGCTCAAGAACAGGACGGGCAAAAAAATGATCCCATAAAATAAATGAATATACCTGTATTTATAGAAAGAGACAGATGTGTTTGTAGGTGTGTGTGTGCATGTGTATGTGTGTGTTTGTGTATCAGAGAGTTCAATAGGCCTTGCACATACCTAGAGTAGCCGGGTAATCCGATTTCTTACCGTTGCATCCAGTGCGTAAGTTTGGTGAACTAATGAGAGTTTAAAAAGTCATCCACCTGGGAACTGGAAAACAAATTACCTTAATTTAGACTACATCTCAGGGACTGTTCTTTGTAAATGTCAGTTCAACCTTGCTAGAAAAGAGCTGTAGACACTACAGTTCCCTGCAGCCAAGTATCAAAGAGAAATATCAAGCTTAAGCAGCACGGGGAGAAAGAGTCAGAGGAGGAATCTGAGAAATTGACCATTTCTATGGTTTGTAGCCAGGAATTTTAAGATACGATTTTGAAATCTCCTCCCCCCCGGAAGTAACCTAATTACAAAATCCATATCAATATCACCCAGAGCTATCTTCCATAGAAAGTTGTATAATATTTTAAAGACTTAAAAAAGGTTCAAATAAGACCACTCTTTAGGGGATTTCCTTCAAATTGCATCAGTGTATTTCTTAAGCTGTGATCCAAGAATTGTGTGAGAATTCTGTCTTTATGGCCTTAAGGGATCAATTACTTCTGTTGATGATTGAGTGAATAAACACCAAACACCGATTCAACGAGATCAGTTCTTGTTTGTTACAAATGATTAGGTCTCCAACGAGGACAAATTAGCTGTCGATGTCAAATGGCTTCCATGGCCCGTATTGTTTTCTTTTCCATGGTGAAAAAACAGTTCAGCAGCTATACGTTATATTGGTGATATGTTCTACCTCAATATTTTGAGGTAAGACTCTGGTCAAAAACCGAAAGAGATATCAGTGGGGAAAACGAGCTGAGTGTGAGGGGGTGGGTTAACCACCCCCTCACACTCAGCTCGTTTTCCGCACTGAGACAGAGGGAGACAGAGAGAGGGAGAAAGAGGGAGAGAAAGTGAGGGCTGGGAGTTGGGCATCATGACAGAGTGCTAGCCTAGCATTTACAAAGATCCAGAATCGATTCCTGGCTACCACATACATAGAAATCACAGAAAGCCAAAGGTTGTGCTGAGGAGCAAGTGGTAGAGCTGTAGTCTTGAGGACAGAACCCAAGGACTGTGCTCAGGCCCCGAGCTCGAGACCAGGACAGGCAAAAAAATGATCCCATAAAATAAATGAATATACCTGTATTTATAGAAAGAGACAGATGTGTTTGTAGGTGTGTGTGTGCATGTGTATGTGTCTGTTTGTGTATCAGAGAGTTCAATAGGCCTTGCATATACCTAGAGTATCCTGGTAATCCGATTTCTTACAGTTGCATCCAGTGCTTAAGTTTTGTGAACTAATGACAGTTTAAAAAGTCATCCAACTGGGAACTGGAAAACAAATTCCCTTAATTTAGACCACATCTCAGGGACTGTTCTTTGTAAATGTCAGTTCAACCTTGCTAGAAAAGAGCTGTAGACACTACAGTTCCCTGCAGCCAAGTATCAAAGAGAAATATCAAGCTTAAGCAGCACGGGGAGAAAGAGTGAGAGGAGGAATCTGAGAAATTGACCATTTCTATGGTTTGTAGCCAGGAATTTTAAGATACGATTTTGAAATCTTCTCCCATCCGGAAGTAACCTAATTACAAAATCCATATCAATATCACCCAGAGCTTAAAAATTTGATTCAGAATCACTATTTTCTCAGCCTTACTAATGTTTCTTGCAGATTTACTTCGCTCCAGACAAAAATTTAGAAATTCCTGTACAGTCTAATTTTAGCAAACTCTTCCCTGCCTTTTGATTTTGATAAGAGTTGTCTTTCCTCGTAGTGATACAATCATAGAACACTCACTTGAAAAATACTGATATTACAACCGTAACTGTAGCCCCTGTTGACATCACCCTAAGAACAAAATACAATCTAAAAACCGCTAATACTGGAACTTGAGCTCAGGGTCTGGCACTCTGGCTTTCGCATTTCTCTCAAGGCTGGCACTCCAGCACTGCAGTCAGCTCTACTTGGAGATATTTCCTCTTGAATGGAGCTAAGAATCACCCAGGCCGGATTGGAAGCTCAAGCCTCCAATTTTAGACCCCAGAGGAGCTAGGACTCTATCCATTAGCTACTGCATCTGGCTTTCATTGATATTTTCAGGGTAGCTTGGCAGAATAGAAGATGCCTGCCTCTAGAACTGGAATCTTATTCTAGATTGGTCATTTTCTACAAACATCAGTCTCTAGCTTATTCATGTGTCACAGAATTCTTGGCTGTTACTCTCATTAGTATCAGATGAAATACAATGAATTTAGAGAGTGAAGAATGATAAAGTACATGTTACAGTAAAAATCTTGAAAATTTCCATAACTTGTTCATGGTTTCCACGAAATCACCTAAAACTTATGATATGGGTGAGGAACCACTTGGGTCCAAGCTATCTTCCATAGAAAGTTGTATAATATTTTAAAGACTTAAAAAAGGTTCAAATAAGACCACTCTTTAGGGGGTTTTGCTTCAAATTGCATCAGTGTATTTCTGAAGCTGTGATCCAAGAATTGTGTGAGAATTCTGTCTTTATGGCCTTAAGGGATCAATTACTTCTGTTGATGATTGAGTGAATAAACACCAAACACCGATTCAACGAGATCAGTTCTTGTTTGTTACAAATGATTAGGTCTCCAACGAGGACAAATTAGCTGTCGATGTCAAATGGCTTCCATGGCCCGTATTGTTTTCTTTTCCATGGTGAAAAAACAGTTCAGCAGCTATACGTTATATTGATGATATGTTCTACCTCAATATTTTGAGGTAAGACTCTGGTCAAAAACCGAAAGAGATATCAGTGGGGAAAACGAGCTGAGTGTGAGGGGGTGGGTTAACCACCCCCTCACACTCAGCTCGTTTTCCCCATTGAGACAGAGGGAGACAGAGAGAGGGAGAAAGAGGGAGAGAGAGTGAGGGCTGGGAGTTGGGCATCATGACAGAGTGCTAGCCTAGCATTTACAAAGATCCAGGATCGATTCCTGGCTACCACATACATAGAAATCACAGAAAGCCAAAGGTTGTGCTGAGGAGCAAGTGGTAGAGCTCTAGTCTTGAGGACAGAACCCAAGGACTGTGCTCAGGCCCCGAGCTCGAGACCAGGACGGGCAAAAAAATGATCCCATAAAATAAATGAATATACCTGTATTTATAGAAAGAGACAGATGTGTTTGTAGGTGTGTGTGTGCATGTGTATGTGTCTGTTTGTGTATCAGAGAGTTCAATAGGCCTTGCATATACCTAGAGTATCCTGGTAATCCGATTTCTTACAGTTGCATCCAGTGCTTAAGTTTTGTGAACTAATGACAGTTTAAAAAGTCATCCAACTGGGAACTGGAAAACAAATTACCTTAATTTAGACTACATCTCAGGGACTGTTCTTTGTAAATGTCAGTTCAACCTTGCTAGAAAAGAGCTGTAGACACTACAGTTCCCTGCAGCCAAGTATCAAAGAGAAATATCAAGCTTAAGCAGCACGGGGAGAAAGAGTCAGAGGAGGAATCTGAGAAATTGACCATTTCTATGGTTTGTAGCCAGGAATTTTAAGATACGATTTTGAAATCTTCTCCCATCCGGAAGTAACCTAATTACAAAATCCATATCAATATCACCCAGAGCTTAAAAATTTGATTCAGAATCACTATTTTCTCAGCCTTACTAATGTTTCTTGCAGATTTACTTCGCTCCAGACAAAACTTTAGAAATTCCTGTACAGTCTAATTTTAGCAAACTCTTCCCTGCCTTTTGATTTTGATAAGAGGAAAGACAACTCTTATGATACAATCATAGAACACTCACTTGAAAAATACTGATATTACAACCGTAACTGTAGCCCCTGTTGACATCACCCTAAGAACAAAATACAATCTAAAAACCGCTAATACTGGAACTTGAGCTCAGGGTCTGGCACTCTGGCTTTCGCATTTCTCTCAAGGCTGGCACTCCAGCACTGCAGACAGCTCTACTTGCAGATATTTCCTCTTGAATGGAGCTAAGAATCACCCAGGCCGGATTGGAAGCTCAAGCCTCCAATTTTAGACCCCAGAGGAGCTAGGACTCTATCCATTAGCTACTGCATCTGGCTTTCATTGATATTTTCAGGGTAGCTTGGCAGAATAGAAGATGCCTGCCTCTAGAGCTGGAATCTTATTCTAGATTGGTCATTTTCTACAAACATCAGTCTCTAGCTTATTCATGTGTCACAGAATTCTTGGCTGTTACTCTCATTAGTATCAGATGAAATACAATGAATTTAGAGAGTGAAGAATGATAAAGTACATGTTACAGTAAAAATCTTGCAAATTTGCATAACTTGTTCATGGTTTCCTCGAAATCACCTAAAATTTATGATATGGGAGAGGAACCACTTGGGTCCAAGCTATCTTCCATAGAAAGTTGTATAATATTTTAAAGACTTAAAAAAGGTTCAAATAAGACCACTCTTTAGGGGGTTTTCCTTCACATTGCATCAGTGTATTTCTTAAGCTGTGATCCAAGAATTGTGTGAGAATTCTGTCTTTATGGCCTTAAGGGATCAATTACTTCTGTTGATGATTGAGTGAATAAAAACCAAACACCGATTCAACGAGATCAGTTCTTGTTTGTTACAAATGATTAGGTCTCCAACGAGGACAAATTAGCTGTCGATGTCAAATGGCTTCCATGGCCCGTATTGTTTTCTTTTCCATGGTGAAAAAACAGTTCAGCAGCTATACGTTATATTGATGATATGTTCTACCTCCATATTTTGAGGTAAGACTCTGGTCTAAAACCGAAAGAGATATCAGTGGGGAATACGAGCTGAGTGTGAGGGGGTGGGTTAACCACCCCCTCACACTCAGCTCGTTTTCCCCATTGAGACAGGGGGAAGACAGAGAGAGGGAGAAAGAGGGAGAGAGAGTGAGGGCTGGGAGTTGGGCATCATGACAGAGTGCTAGCCTAGCATTTACAAAGATCCAGGATCGATTCCTGGCTACCACATACATAGAAATCACAGAAAGCCAAAGGTTGTGCTGAGGAGCAAGTGGTAGAGCTCTAGTCTTGAGGACAGAACCCAAGGACTGTGCTCAGGCCCCGAGCTCAAGACCAGGACGGGCAAAAAAATGATCCCATAAAATAAATGAATATACCTGTATTTATAGAAAGAGACAGATGTGTTTGTAGGTGTGTGTGTGCATGTGTATGTGTGTGTTTGTGTATCAGAGAGTTCAATAAACCTTGCACATACCGTGAGTAGCCTGGTAATCCGATTTCTTACCGTTGCATCCAGTGCGTAAGTTTGGTGAACTAATGAGAGTTTAAAAAGTCATCCACCTGGGAACTGGAAAACAAATTACCTTAATTTAGACTACATCTCAGGGACTGTTCTTTGTAAATGTCAGTTCAACCTTGCTAGAAAAGAGCTGTAGACACTACAGTTCCCTGCAGCCAAGTATCAAAGAGAAATATCAAGCTTAAGCAGCACGGGGAGAAAGAGTCAGAGGAGGAATCTGAGAAATTGACCATTTCTATGGTTTGTAGCCAGGAATTTTAAGATGCGATTTTGAAATCTCCTCCCCCCCGGAAGTAACCTAATTACAAAATCCATATCAATATCACCCAGAGCTATCTTCCATAGAAAGTTGTATAATATTTTAAAGACTTAAAAAAGGTTCAAATAAGACCACTCTTTAGGGGATTTCCTTCAAATTGCATCAGTGTATTTCTTAAGCTGTGATCCAAGAATTGTGTGAGAATTCTGTATTTATGGCCTTAAGGGATCAATTACTTCTGTTGATGATTGAGTGAATAAACACCAAACACCGATTCAACGAGATCAGTTCTTGTTTGTTACAAATGATTAGGTCTCCAACGAGGACAAATTAGCTGTCGATGTCAAATGGCTTCCATGGCCCGTATTGTTTTCTTTTCCATGGTGAAAAAACAGTTCAGCAGCTATACGTTATATTGGTGATATGTTCTACCTCAATATTTTGAGGTAAGACTCTGGTCAAAAACCGAAAGAGATATCAGTGGGGAAAACGAGCTGAGTGTGAGGGGGTGGGTTAACCACCCCCTCACACTCAGCTCGTTTTCCGCACTGAGACAGAGGGAGACAGAGAGAGGGAGAAAGAGGGAGAGAAAGTGAGGGCTGGGAGTTGGGCATCATGACAGAGTGCTAGCCTAGCATTTACAAAGATCCAGAATCGATTCCTGGCTACCACATACATAGAAATCACAGAAAGCCAAAGGTTGTGCTGAGGAGCAAGTGGTAGAGCTGTAGTCTTGAGGACAGAACCCAAGGACTGTGCTCAGGCCCCGAGCTCGAGACCAGGACAGGCAAAAAAATGATCCCATAAAATAAATGAATATACCTGTATTTATAGAAAGAGACAGATGTGTTTGTAGGTGTGTGTGTGCATGTGTATGTGTCTGTTTGTGTATCAGAGAGTTCAATAGGCCTTGCATATACCTAGAGTATCCTGGTAATCCGATTTCTTACAGTTGCATCCAGTGCTTAAGTTTTGTGAACTAATGACAGTTTAAAAAGTCATCCAACTGGGAACTGGAAAACAAATTCCCTTAATTTAGACCACATCTCAGGGACTGTACTTTGTAAATGTCAGTTCAACCTTGCTAGAAAAGAGCTGTAGACACTACAGTTCCCTGCAGCCAAGTATCAAAGAGAAATATCAAGCTTAAGCAGCACGGGGAGAAAGAGTCAGAGGAGGAATCTGAGAAATTGACCATTTCTATGGTTTGTAGCCAGGAATTTTAAGATACGATTTTGAAATCTTCTCCCATCCGGAAGTAACCTAATTACAAAATCCATATCAATATCACCCAGTGCTTAAAAATTTGATTCAGAATCACTATTTTCTCAGCCTTACTAATGTTTCTTGCAGATTTACTTCGCTCCAGACAAAAATTTAGAAATTCCTGTACAGTCTAATTTTAGCAAACTCTTCCCTGCCTTTTGATTTTGATAAGAGTTGTCTTTCCTCGTAGTGATACAATCATAGAACACTCACTTGAAAAATACTGATATTACAACCGTAACTGTAGCCCCTGTTGACATCACCCTAAGAACAAAATACAATCTAAAAACCGCTAATACTGGAACTTGAGCTCAGGGTCTGGCACTCTGGCTTTCGCATTTCTCTCAAGGCTGGCACTCCAGCACTGCAGTCAGCTCTACTTGCAGATATTTCCTCTTGAATGGAGCTAAGAATCACCCAGGCCGGATTGGAAGCTCAAGCCTCCAATTTTAGACCCCAGAGGAGCTAGGACTCTATCCATTAGCTACTGCATCTGGCTTTCATTGATATTTTCAGGGTAGCTTGGCAGAATAGAAGATGCCTGCCTCTAGAACTGGAATCTTATTATAGATTGGTCATTTTCTACAAACATCAGTCTCTAGCTTATTCATGTGTCACAGAATTCTTGGCTGTTACTCTCATTAGTATCAGATGAAATACAATGAATTTAGAGAGTGAAGAATGAGAAAGTACATGTTACAGTAAAAATCTTGCAAATTTGCATAACTTGTTCATGGTTTCCTCGAAATCACCTAAAACTTATGATATGGGAGAGGAACCACTTGGGTCCAAGCTATCTTCCATAGAAAGTTGTATAATATTTTAAAGACTTAAAAAAGGTTCAAATAAGACCACTCTTTAGGGGGTTTTGCTTCAAATTGCATCAGTGTATTTCTTAAGCTGTGATCCAAGAATTGTGTGAGAATTCTGTCTTTATGGCCTTAAGGGATCAATTACTTCTGTTGATGATTGAGTGAATAAACACCAAACACCGATTCAACGAGATCACTTCTTGTTTGTTACAAATGATTAGGTCTCCAACGAGGACAAATTAGCTGTCGATGTCAAATGGCTTCCATGGCCCGTATTGTTTTCTTTTCCATGGTGAAAAAACAGTTCAGCAGCTATACGTTATATTGATGATATGTTCTACCTCAATATTTTGAGGTAAGACTCTGGTCAAAAACCGAAAGAGATATCAGTGGGGAAAACGAGCTGAGTGTGTGGGGGTGGGTTAACCACCCCCTCACACTCAGCTCGTTTTCCCCATTGAGACAGAGGGAGACAGAGAGAGGGAGAAAGAGGGAGAGAAAGTGAGGGCTGGGAGTTGGGCATCATGACAGAGTGCTAGCCTAGCATTTACAAAGATCCAGGATCGATTCCTGGCTACCACATACATAGAAATCACAGAAAGCCAAAGGTTGTGCTGAGGAGCAAGTGGTAGAGCTGTAGTCTTGAGGACAGAACCCAAGGACTGTGCTCAGGCCCCGAGCTCAAGACCAGGACGGGCAAAAAAATGATCCAATAAAATAAATGAATATACCTGTATTTATAGAAAGAGACAGATGTGTTCGTAGGTGTGTGTGTGCATGTGTATGTGTGTGTTTGTGTATCAGAGAGTTCAATAGGCCTTGCATATACCTAGAGTATCCTGATAATCCGATTTCTTACAGTTGCATCCAGTGCTTAAGTTTTGTGAACTAATGACAGTTTAAAAAGTCATCCAACTGGGAACTGGAAAACAAATTACCTTAATTTAGACTACATCTCAGGGACTGTTCTTTGTAAATGTCAGTTCAACCTTGCTAGAAAACAGCTGTAGACACTACAGTTCCCTGCAGCCAAGTATCAAAGAGAAATATCAAGCTTAAGCAGCACGGGGAGAAAGAGTCAGAGGAGGAATCTGAGAAATTGACCATTTCTATGGTTTGTAGCCAGGAATTTTAAGATACGATTTTGAAATCTCCTCCCCCCCGGAAGTAACCTAATTACAAAATCCATATCAATATCACCCAGAGCTTAAAAATTTGATTCAGAATCACTATTTTCTCAGCCTTACTAATGTTTCTTGCAGATTTACTTCGCTCCAGACAAAATTTTAGAAATTTCTGTACAGTCTAATTTTAGCAAACTCTTCCCTGCCTTTTGATTTTGATAAGAGTTGTCTTTCCTCGTAGTGATACAATCATAGAACACTCACTTGAATAATACTGATATTACAACCGTAACTGTAGCCCCTGTTGACATCACCCTAAGAACAAAATACAATCTAAAAACCGCTAATACTGGAACTTGAGCTCAGGATCTGGCACTCTGGCTTTCGCATTTCTCTCAAGGCTGGCACTCCAGCACTGCAGACAGCTCTACTTGCAGATATTTCCTCTTGAATGGAGCTAAGAATCACCCAGGCCGGATTGGAAGCTCAAGCCTCCAATTTTAGACCCCAGAGGAGCTAGGACTCTATCCATTAGCTACTGCATCTGGCTTTCATTGATATTTTCAGGGTAGCTTGGCAGAATAGAAGATGCCTGCCTCTAGAGCTGGAATCTTATTCTAGATTGGTCATTTTCTACAAACATCAGTCTCTAGCTTATTCATGTGTCACAGAATTCTTGGCTGTTACTCTCATTAGTATCAGATGAAATACAATGAATTTAGAGAGTGAAGAATGAGAAAGTACATGTTACAGTAAAAATCTTGCAAATTTGCATAACTTGTTCATGGTTTCCTCGAAATCACCTAAAACTTATGATATGGGAGAGGAACCACTTGGGTCCAAGCTATCTTCCATAGAAAGTTGTATAATATTTTAAAGACTTAAAAAAGGTTCAAATAAGACCACTCTTTAGGGGGTTTTGCTTCAAATTGCATCAGTGTATTTCTTAAGCTGTGATCCAAGAATTGTGTGAGAATTCTGTCTTTATGGCCTTAAGGGATCAATTACTTCTGTTGATGATTGAGTGAATAAACACCAAACACCGATTCAACGAGATCACTTCTTGTTTGTTACAAATGATTAGGTCTCCAACGAGGACAAATTAGCTGTCGATGTCAAATGGCTTCCATGGCCCGTATTGTTTTCTTTTCCATGGTGAAAAAACAGTTCAGCAGCTATACGTTATATTGATGATATGTTCTACCTCAATATTTTGAGGTAAGACTCTGGTCAAAAACCGAAAGAGATATCAGTGGGGAAAACGAGCTGAGTGTGTGGGGGTGGGTTAACCACCCCCTCACACTCAGCTCGTTTTCCCCATTGAGACAGAGGGAGACAGAGAGAGGGAGAAAGAGGGAGAGAAAGTGAGGGCTGGGAGTTGGGCATCATGACAGAGTGCTAGCCTAGCATTTACAAAGATCCAGGATCGATTCCTGGCTACCACATACATAGAAATCACAGAAAGCCAAAGGTTGTGCTGAGGAGCAAGTGGTAGAGCTGTAGTCTTGAGGACAGAACCCAAGGACTGTGCTCAGGCCCCGAGCTCAAGACCAGGACGGGCAAAAAAATGATCCAATAAAATAAATGAATATACCTGTATTTATAGAAAGAGACAGATGTGTTCGTAGGTGTGTGTGTGCATGTGTATGTGTGTGTTTGTGTATCAGAGAGTTCAATAGGCCTTGCATATACCTAGAGTATCCTGGTAATCCGATTTCTTACAGTTGCATCCAGTGCTTAAGTTTTGTGAACTAATGACAGTTTAAAAAGTCATCCAACTGGGAACTGGAAAACAAATTACCTTAATTTAGACTACATCTCAGGGACTGTTCTTTGTAAATGTCAGTTCAACCTTGCTAGAAAACAGCTGTAGACACTACAGTTCCCTGCAGCCAAGTATCAAAGAGAAATATCAAGCTTAAGCAGCACGGGGAGAAAGAGTCAGAGGAGGAATCTGAGAAATTGACCATTTCTATGGTTTGTAGCCAGGAATTTTAAGATACGATTTTGAAATCTCCTCCCCCCCGGAAGTAACCTAATTACAAAATCCATATCAATATCACCCAGAGCTTAAAAATTTGATTCAGAATCACTATTTTCTCAGCCTTACTAATGTTTCTTGCAGATTTACTTCGCTCCAGACAAAATTTTAGAAATTTCTGTACAGTCTAATTTTAGCAAACTCTTCCCTGCCTTTTGATTTTGATAAGAGTTGTCTTTCCTCGTAGTGATACAATCATAGAACACTCACTTGAAAAATACTGATATTACAACCGTAACTGTAGCCCCTGTTGACATCACCCTAAGAACAAAATACAATCTAAAAACCGCTAATACTGGAACTTGAGCTCAGGATCTGGCACTCTGGCTTTCGCATTTCTCTCAAGGCTGGCACTCCAGCACTGCAGACAGCTCTACTTGCAGATATTTCCTCTTGAATGGAGCTAAGAATCACCCAGGCCGGATTGGAAGCTCAAGCCTCCAATTTTAGACCCCAGAGGAGCTAGGACTCTATCCATTAGCTACTGCATCTGGCTTTCATTGATATTTTCAGGGTAGCTTGGCAGAATAGAAGATGCCTGCCTCTAGAGCTGGAATCTTATTCTAGATTGGTCATTTTCTACAAACATCAGTCTCTAGCTTATTCATGTGTCACAGAATTCTTGGCTGTTACTCTCATTAGTATCAGATGAAATACAATGAATTTAGAGAGTGAAGAATGATAAAGTACATGTTACAGTAAAAATCTTGAAAATTTCCATAACTTGTTCATGGTTTCCACGAAATCACCTAAAACTTATGATATGGGTGAGGAACCACTTAGGTCCAAGCTATCTTCCATAGAAAGTTGTATAATATTTTAAAGACTTAAAAAAGGTTCAAATAAGACCACTCTTTAGGGGGTTTTCCTTCAAATTGCATCAGTGTATTTCTGAAGCTGTGATCCAAGAATTGTGTGAGAATTCTGTCTTTATGGCCTTAAGGGATCAATTACTTCTGTTGATGATTGAGTGAATAAACACCAAACACCGATTCAACGAGATCAGTTCTTGTTTGTTACAAATGATTAGGTCTCCAACGAGGACAAATTAGCTGTCGATGTCAAATGGCTTCCATGGCCCGTATTGTTTTCTTTTCCATGGTGAAAAAACAGTTCAGCAGCTATACGTTATATTGATGATATGTTCTACCTCAATATTTTGAGGTAAGACTCTGGTCAAAAACCGAAAGAGATATCAGTGGGGAAAACGAGCTGAGTGTGAGGGGGTGGGTTAACCACCCCCTCACACTCAGCTCGTTTTCCCCATTGAGACAGAGGGAGACAGAGAGAGGGAGAAAGAGGGAGAGAGAGTGAGGGCTGGGAGTTGGGCATCATGACAGAGTGCTAGCCTAGCATTTACAAAGATCCAGGATCGATTCCTGGCTACCACATACATAGAAATCACAGAAAGCCAAAGGTTGTGCTGAGGAGCAAGTGGTAGAGCTCTAGTCTTGAGGACAGAACCCAAGGACTGTGCTCAGGCCCCGAGCTCGAGACCAGGACGGGCAAAAAAATGATCCCATAAAATAAATGAATATACCTGTATTTATAGAAAGAGACAGATGTGTTTGTAGGTGTGTGTGTGCATGTGTATGTGTCTGTTTGTGTATCAGAGAGTTCAATAGGCCTTGCATATACCTAGAGTATCCTGGTAATCCGATTTCTTACAGTTGCATCCAGTGCTTAAGTTTTGTGAACTAATGACAGTTTAAAAAGTCATCCAACTGGGAACTGAAAACAAATTACCTTAATTTAGACTACATCTCAGGGACTGTTCTTTGTAAATGTCAGTTCAACCTTGCTAGAAAAGAGCTGTAGACACTACAGTTCCCTGCAGCCAAGTATCAAAGAGAAATATCAAGCTTAAGCAGCACGGGGAGAAAGAGTCAGAGGAGGAATCTGAGAAATTGACCATTTCTATGGTTTGTAGCCAGGAATTTTAAGATACGATTTTGAAATCTTCTCCCATCCGGAAGTAACCTAATTACAAAATCCATATCAATATCACCCAGAGCTTAAAAATTTGATTCAGAATCACTATTTTCTCAGCCTTACTAATGTTTCTTGCAGATTTACTTCACTCCAGACAAAACTTTAGAAATTCCTGTACAGTCTAATTTTAGCAAACTCTTCCCTGCCTTTTGATTTTGATAAGAGGAAAGACAACTCTTATGATACAATCATAGAACACTCACTTGAAAAATACTGATATTACAACCGTAACTGTAGCCCCTGTTGACATCACCCTAAGAACAAAATACAATCTAAAAACCGCTAATACTGGAACTTGAGCTCAGGGTCTGGCACTCTGGCTTTCGCATTTCTCTCAAGGCTGGCACTCCAGCACTGCAGTCAGCTCTACTTGCAGATATTTCCTCTTGAATGGAGCTAAGAATCACCCAGGCCGGATTGGAAGCTCAAGCCTCCAATTTTAGACCCCAGAGGAGCTAGGACTCTATCCATTAGCTACTGCATCTGGCTTTCATTGATATTTTCAGGGTAGCTTGGCAGAATAGAAGATGCCTGCCTCTAGAACTGGAATCTTATTCTAGATTGGTCATTTTCAACAAACATCAGTCTCTAGCTTATTCATGTGTCACAGAATTCTTGGCTGTTACTCTCATTAGTATCAGATGAAATACAATGAACTTAGAGAGTGAAGAATGATAAAGTACATGTTACTGTAAAAATCTTGCAAATTTGCATAACTTGTTCATGGTTTCCTCGAAATCACCTAAAACTTATGATATGGGAGAGGAACCACTTGGGTCCAAGCTATCTTCCATAGAAAGTTGTATAATATTTTAAAGACTTAAAAAAGGTTCAAATAAGACCACTCTTTAGGGGGTTTTCCTTCAAATTGCATCAGTGTATTTCTTAAGCTGTGATCCAAGAATTGTGTGAGAATTCTGTCTTTATGGCCTTAAGGGATCAATTACTTCTGTTGATGATTGAGTGAATAAACACCAAACACCGATTCAACGAGATCAGTTCTTGTTTGTTACAAAAGATTAGGTCTCCAACGACGACAAATTAGCTGTCGATGTCAAATGGCTTCATGGCCCATATTGTTTTCTTTTCCATGGTGAAAAAACAGTTCAGCAGCTATACGTTATATTGATGATATGTTCTA
The DNA here is from genome assembly GCF_031878675.1 of Megascapheus bottae. NCBI lineage: Eukaryota > Metazoa > Chordata > Mammalia > Rodentia > Geomyidae > Megascapheus > Megascapheus bottae. The sequence continues at coordinate 948,724 of NW_028327551.1, read as the reverse complement.
CCTCAATATTTTGAGGTAAGACTCTGGTCAAAAACCGAAAGAGATGTCAGTGGGGAAAACGAGCTGAGTGTGAGGGGGTGGGTTAACCACCCCCTCACACTCAGCTCGTTTTCCCCATTGAGACAGAGGGAGACAGAGAGAGGGAGAAAGAGGGAGAGAGAGTGAGGGCTGGGAGTTGGGCATCATGACAGAGTGCTAGCCTAGCATTTACAAAGATCCAGGATCGATTCCTGGCTACCACATACATAGAAATCACAGAAAGCCAAAGGTTGTGCTGAGGAGCAAGTGGTAGAGCTGTAGTCTTGAGGACAGAACCCAAGGACTGTGC